>NW_006160065.1:1198239-1273673 GCF_000334495.1 Tupaia belangeri chinensis
ATAACTTTACCTGCCTCTATCCCGAGGTCTTTTAACTTTACCTGCCTCTATCCCGAGGTCTTTTAACTTTACCTGCCTCTATACCGAGGTCTTGTGAATAACCCTGCCTCTATACCGAGGTCTTATGAATAACCCTGCCTCTATACCGAGGTCTTAAATTATGAATGGTATCTCTTACCTTCTGAGACTTTACCAGCCGGCTGGCCTGGAGTGCTAGAGTTCTGGCCGCTCTTGACGCAGAAGAAGGTTCCCCGTACGGGCCACCACTTGCTGCGCAACTGACGACTCCGGAGATGGTCTTCTCTTCAGCACTTTATTTCCCCAGGCTATGTTACAGAAGTTCTTTCACCTTTCCCTTTCCCCGGGGCCTTATATAGGGTCCCTAGCCAATCAGATCATTGTCCACGTGCAAGGAAGCCAGTCCTCGAAAGAGGATTGGTTGCATGCGGTGTTCCCATGCTCTCCACGC
Organism: Tupaia belangeri chinensis; assembly: GCF_000334495.1. Taxonomy (NCBI): domain Eukaryota; kingdom Metazoa; phylum Chordata; class Mammalia; order Scandentia; family Tupaiidae; genus Tupaia; species Tupaia belangeri. The sequence goes on from NW_006160065.1 coordinate 1,198,709, forward strand.
TCCCCACTGCCCTACTTCCTTAAAGTTGTTTACTGCTTTGAGCGCTCAGTGGGCTTCCGTTGAGCGCCATTTTGAAATAGGCTCTGAGGGCGATGGGCGGGGGCGCTCCACATAAGAGGAAATTTTAAATATAACTAAGTGAAAAGACCAGCAGTTAGTGTAACAGCTATGTCGCTGGACTCCCATGTAGTCAACCATGGTTCCAGTCCCAGGGCTTAAACTCACGCCAGGCATGTATGCGTGAGTGCCCAAATCCCAAGAGGAGAATGAAGAAGAGGGGATTGCAGCATGGCCACCCCCCTGGGAGGGTGGCTTCTCACTTTCTTTCTCTCTGTCTCTCTCTGTCTTTCTGGCGAGCGCATGCGCCCTATAGCAATAACCTCTCCAAAAAAAAGGAAAAATATATAATTGAATGAAAATTAAAACATCAATAGGATAAAAGCTAAAAATTGTATCTAGGCTATAAAAGGGGTATATAAAAAAACATACAGAAAAGTATTATACTAGATCCCAAGCCTGCAAATAAATTAATATGAACAGGTAAGTTACCTTAGAAAGTTTAGTGCAGTTGAAAAAGTAGATATTGTTGGAACCAGCAGTTAGCGTAATGGCTATGTCGCTGGACTCCCACGTAGTCGACCATGGTTCGTGTCCCGGACCCAGTGGCTTAAAACTCATGCCGGGCACGTGTGCGTGCGTGCCCAAGATCCTGAGAGGAGAATGGAGGAGAAGGGATTGAGGCATGACCATCCCCCCTGGGGGGTGATTTCTCGCTTTCTGTCTCTATGTCTCTCTCTGTCTGTCTGGCAAGCGCATGCGCCCTACAGTGAAAATCTCTCAAAAAAAAAAATAGATATTGTTGTATCTGGATTTAAAAGCTTCTAAAACTTATGAATATAACAAAATAAAATAAGAAAAAAATCTTTAAAAATATATTTTGGAATATTTATAAATGAAAGAAAGACCTAAGCTAAGTTGGCAAAGGAAGCATAGAAAATTGATAAAGTACTTCTATTTTAAATAAATAAACACTCTGTAAGAAATTAAGTACTTTTTCTTTGAGGTGTGACTTACAAACTATAACATTCTCCAGTTTTAATTGTACAGTTGCAAGAGTTTCAAATGTATGCAGTTTTTAATAACAACCAAAATCAAGATAGATATAATTGCTAAAACTCATAAAGTTTCCTACAGAGCAATGACAACTGATTTTTCCTCTCCTCCTCAGGACTTAAGTAAGAATCAGTTTCCTGTGACTATAAGTGTACCTTTACAGAGACAGAGTGTGTGGGGAGGTAAAAGGGGGTGGATAATCTAGGGTGGGAGGGAGGGAATCAGGGAAAAAACAAACAACACATTTTATAGACATAAAAATAAAGTTATCTGCTGATGATAATGTATATGGTAATGTCTTTGACTTGACTAATATGCACTGTAGTCATGCTGGGGAAAAACATTGTACACTGTAAATAAAAAACAATTTAAAATAACTTCACAAATTATAATATTGTAATATGTAATATGTTATGTCAGACTTCTTTTTTTTTTCTTTTCTTTTTTTTTTTAAGTACTTTTTTTTGAGAATTTCCAGCTGCAGTTACCAGGACTTTGTTCTTTCTGTACTAATGACTAGAATGAATTATTTGAATATCCTGAAATTGTTTTGTAATTTACAATTTGATGGCACTTAGGTTACTTAAAGGTTTTGGGTGACAGCAGGTGGTATGGTAGTTCAGGCACTGGACTCTCACAAGGCTGACCATGGTTTCACAAGGCTGACCATGGTTCAAGTCCCGGACCGGGAGGCATACTTTCCTACTTTTTCTTTCTTTCTCTATCTCTCTCTGGTCAAATTAAACAAATAATAATATGACTATAAATAAAATAAATAATTCATTTTAAAAAAGATTTCACTGTTATGAATAAAATACAAAACGTTAGTCTGAATTATTTCTATTTGCTGAAATTGTTTTGTTGTTCACATGTTGATGGCACTTGGATTATTTAATGGTTTTGACTTTTATGAATAAAGTACCAACCTTTAGTCTTTGATCGTTCAAAGACATGGCTTGGCATGCACATATATTCTCATGAGTGTTTGTAGATACTTAGAAATGGTTTTGCTAAATTATATGGTGGGCATATGCTTACATTTTTTAAGATACTGTCAAACTGATTTGTCCACTGGATTATATAATTTAAAATTCTCAACAGTAATGTATAAGAATGCCACTTAATTCATATCATTTCCAACACTTGGGCAGCTTTTGTTTGTTTGTTTCTGTTTTTTGTTTTGGTATTAGTTTCAGTAATTCAGGAGGGTGTGTGGTGGTTATCTCATGGTTCTGATTTGTATCCTAATAACTAACATAGGTGAGGACCTTCTAATGTGAACTTTTATCATTAAGATTCCTTTTTTTTTTCTTTTTCTTCTTATTGCTTAAGGGTACCTGTGCTCACCAGAGAGAGAGAGAGAAAAAGAAATGGCGAAGTCACAATCCAATGCCACAGTCCCTCCTCTTCCTTGTCTCCATCCCATCGGGACTTTGGTCATGCAAGCACATGCACTCAGTGTGTTTTTCAAGACCTGGGGGCCAGGATTTGAACCACATGTAGCCATGTGGGATCCAGGTCCTTTAACCACTAAGCTATAGGACCAACCATATCATTTATATTTTCATTGGATAAAGTGTCTTCAATGTTTCGGCCTATGTTTCTAGGGTATCATATATTCTTATTGAATTGTGAGAGTCCTGTATGAATAATAAATGCAAATATTTAATCAAAGATATATTTGCATATTTTTTTCATCTGGACTGTGCTTTCCCTTTAACTTTCTTACTTTTTTTCTAAAACAAGTTTTATTTTAGACTTTTTTTTTTCTTTTGAGAGGTTTTTGCTATAGGGTGCATGTATTCGCCAGAAAGACAGAGAGACAGAGAGACAGAAAGTGAGAAATCACACCCCTGGGAGGGATGGCCATGCTACAACCCCTTCTCCTTCATTCTCCTCTTGGGATCTTGGGCACGCAAGCACCACTGGGTCCAGGACTTGATCCATGGTCAACTACATGGAAGTCCAGCAACATAACCATTACACCAACTACTGGTCTCTTAAGATTTTTTAAAAAATTATTTATTTAATATTTTGTATTATTATTATTATTTTTTAATTTGTTATAAGGCGTGTGAACTCATAAGAGAGAGGGAGAGAGAGAGAGAAAGAGAGAGAGAGAGAGAAATAGAGGGAAAAGTGAGAAAGCATGCTATGAGGTCTGGAACTCAAACCACAATTGGCTATCTTGGAACCCAGCACCTTACCCACCATGCCACTTGCTGACGCCAATAAGATTTCAGTTTTAATAAAGTTCAACATTATCACTTTTTCTTCTAAAGTGAATGGCGATATCTGAATGTTAATTTTATTTCACTTCAGTTAATTTATAATTAAATTTGTATTCATTTACTTTTTGGCATATATCTAAGACTGAGATTACTGCATCAGACAATAATCAGATATTTAACATTTTGAGAAATTGCCAAACTGCTTTCCACAGTGGCTGCACATGTTACATATGAGTATTTCCTTAAGAGAAGAAAAAGAATTCCTACTTCCCTTCCGACATATCCACGCATTTGCCTCTTAGGTTGCTTTATAATCAATTTCATCCCATATCCTTGCAATAGGAGGGAAAATTACCTAAAAATAATTCATTTACTTTTAAACCACTTTTGCTTTTATTAAACCTTAAAAAAAGGATTTATTTTTAAAAGTACAATATAGGTATCTGTATATGTTTCCTTATTTGATTTGTATTTTTTATCTTAATTTTTTTAGAATAACTCATTTAATTTTGTTTGTTATTATTGAGTCATCAGAAAAATTCTAAGTTATTTTTCTGTGTAAAAATACATAAATACTTTTCTAATGACCCAATATTATTTTTCAACTTGACTAGAGAGAGACAGACACAGAGAGAAGGAGAGTAAGGGAGTAAGCTGCCAGGTCCAGGACTTCAGCCATGGTCAGCCATGTGGGAGTCCAGTACCTTAACCGCCATGCCACTTACTAGTTCAATCTGTGATTTTCTTCAAAGTCAGGTCAGCAGATGGCATGGTAGTTAAGGAGCTGGAGTACCACATAGTTGGCTATGATTTGAATCTTGGACCCAGCAACTTGAAAATCACAACAGGTGCATGTGTGCACATACTATAATGCCAAGAGGAGAAAGGAGAAGGGATTGTGGCATAGCCATCCCTGATGGCGAATTATTTCTCACTTTGACTCTCTCTGTCTCTCTTCATTGAGTGCATGTGCCCTATGGAAAAACTAAAGAAAGAAAAAAAGTATGTCAAAAGTCAGGTCAGGTGGGTTTGCTGATTCTTGATTAAAAAAAAATTAATTTACTTCAGCATTTTAAATACATTTTAATTTTCTCTACAACTAGTAGAACTATATTCAAAAGCAATTTGCTATTAAAGAATACACTGCTGTCCTATTTTAATCTCAAAAGAGGAAAAACAAAAATAAATTGAAAGTCTCAAAGTGATATTTTTCTCAATTTCTAACATAATATTGCTAATTATGACAGATTGCCATTATGATACGAGAAGAAAATACAAACAAAAAAGTACAATTATAACTGATAACTGAAGAGGGCAGAAATGGGGGGCAATTGGGATGAACTCAAAAAATAAATTGTTGAAGACTAAGAAAGAGAATAATAATAAAATATTGGTACTGGGCCAGCAGATGGTTAAGGGTGCTGGACTCCCATGTGGCTGACTGCAGTTTGAGTCCCAGACCTGGAGGTTTGCTTTCTCACTTTATCTCTCTCTGTTAAATTAAAATAAATAAGTAAAGTTCAGTAAAAAAAAAGTATTTAAAAATATATTGGTCCTTAGATAACAGAAAGGCAGAGTTCTATTAGTCAGTCATAAATTCAATCATTCTTTCATAAATAAATAGTGACTAAACAGAAGTTAAAGAACAAATTTAACATGTATCTAGAGAACATAGTTTCAGAAAGAGAAAGCAGACATGAATCTCTGAACAGAACCATATTGGCAGGTGTTAGGAATGCTCTAGAATTGGAAGGAGCAGGAACAGCATGGGGAAGGTGAGTGAGAGAAGAAAATAACAGATGGCATGGGATTACAGAGAGTATGGTGACCACAGCTATAAAGCTTACAGGCTAGTAAAAGAGCTCTGGATTTTCCTCTTAAGGAGATGGGAAGCTTTCAGAAAAAGGTGAGCAGAACAATATCATGAGTTTGTCATTTGAAATGGAAAGCTTGCATACCTTGAACTGACTATACCAAAAACGCAAATGCTCAGTTCTACTGATTTCTTTATGCCTGATGTTACTTTATGATTTTAAAACTATTTTTCCTCGAAAATAGTTTTGCTGCTGTTTTTTCGTAGCTGTTTAGTTTCTGTTTCACTTTTAATAGTCTGTAAATCATATGAAGAAATGAGATGCCTTAACACAATGGTGATAGGAACTCAAATCACATGAAAATGCTACTGAACAGAGTACATTCGTGGCATGTGGACATGTCAAAGAAGGTCCATGAAGGACCGGCTAGTTTCCTCTTCTATTTCTCTGTGATCACATAATAATTTGAAAATAGATTGATTTTTAAATATTTTCCCCTAAATTTAAAAAGTCTTTATGAGGTGTCTCTCCATTTAGTAAGCCCTCACAGTACGTGTGGACAAGACATTTGGTAATAGTGTAAGTCATGTTCATTTCTTTCTGTTCTGGCACATTCTGCCTCTAATTATCTCACTGGGACTCATTTATGTCTTCTCTTGAATAACATCTTTTGTTATCGTGTATCATCCCCTGCTTTCTGGTCACACCTGCTTTCTTGTCCTTAACAGTATGCTATTAATTCTTACCAGGACACTCTGTAACTGTCTTACATCATGAATTTTATTTACCTCTAGAATAGCTCCAATGTTTTTGTAAATCATGATTTCAAAAGCAGCGAAACAACATTATAATTAAAAGGTGAAAAAAAAAAGAAAAAAAATAACCTCATTGCCTATCTAATCAACATTGTTTGACAATACAAGGGAACTTCAAAGTTCAAGGTATTTAGAATGCCTCAATACTGTCAATCACACTTACTTTCAGTCTTGACAATCTTTACCCAGGTATTAATTCTGGTCTATGACAAACAAAGACAAACTAGATAAATTAAAACAACTAAAAATTTCAACAAATGAAGTATGCTAAGAGTAGCAGGAAAAATTTTTAAAAATGTAAAACTACAGAAATACAGTTATTAAAAATGTTCAGTAGTAGCCATCATTTGCATTTGCAAACCATGGATTTGACTTCTTTACTTATTTAAAATTTTAATGATATAGAGCCCTAATTCTTAAGATCAGATAAATAAATGTAAATTTTATATATATATATATATATAAGGAAGAGAAGAATAATGCAAAAGGGAGAAAAGGAAAAAGAAAACAGAAAAAAAGGATACTTAGAAAAAGAGGGACAAAAGAAAGCTGAAAAAAGGAGGGACTAAATAGGTGAATTGAATGTAATTTTAAGTACTAGAAAAGATTTGGAAGGATAAATGAAAAAAATGATCACCAAAGGCATTAATGATTTTGGGTTAGACTGGGAACAGATTGTCATTGATTTTATTTATTTAACTTAATATTTATTTTTCATCATGACTTTACTGACAGAATTATTTATTTAATTTTATTCATTGTAGTTATTTAATTTGCTATAGGACACATGCACTCACCAGACAGAAACAAAGGGAAAAAGAAAAAGAAAGAGGAAAAACGAGAAAGCAAGCCGTCAGGTCTGGGACTTAATCGGCCATGTGAGAGTTTAACACTCTAATCAACAAGCCATCTGCTGGCACCACATCATGTATTTTAATTAATTAATTATATTTTTTAAAAGAGTTTTTTTGTTTGTTTGTTTTTTGTTTTTTTTCCTTTAGGGTGTGTGTGCTTGCAAGAGAGGCAGAGAGAGAAAGTGAGAAATATGTCCCCGGGAGGGATGGCCATGCCACAATTCATTCTCCTCTTGGGATTTTTGAGCATGCATGAACCTGAGCCCGGCATGAGTTTTAAGCCACCTATTCCAAAACTCGAACCACATTTGACAACATGGGAGTCCAGAGATGTAACCATTAATCCATTTGCTGGTCCCTTTATTTATTATTTTTAGAGAGATTTTTGCTATAGGGTTCATGTTCTTGCCAGAGAGACAGAAAGTAAGAAATCACACACACACACACACACACACACACACACACACCCTTCTTTCCCCACCCCACCCAGAGTGGTTGGCCATGACAATATTTTCTCCATTCTCCTTTCAGGACTTTGGGTATTTACGCATATATGCCCAGCTTGAGTTTTTTAAGTTGCCAGGTCCAGGACATGAACCACCATTGACTATGTGGGGATACAACAATGTAACCATTATGCTGGAGAGAAAAAGAGCAAGAGAGAAGGAAAGTGAGAAAATATTTCCCATGGAGGGGGCCATGCCACAATCCCTTCTCTATTTCTCCTCTCAAGTTCTTGGGTATGCAGGCACAAGAGCCAGGGTGTTTTTCAAGCTGAGGAGTCCAGAATGCTAACTGTGCATTCAGCCATGTAGGATCCAGCTGTCTTAACCACCATAAAATTGGTTGGTTCCATGCTCATATTTTGATTGAGCTGAGGAAAGAAGAGCTATAAACTATTTTATATATGCACAAACAATGACTGAAAACAAAAACAAAAACAAAAAAAGACCGCAAACCCCTGCAGTAAAAAACATAAAAACCAAAACCCTTGGCCAAGAAATTCCACAAATGATGCTAATACTTGTATGTTGCTTTGTTGGTATCAAGCATATTGTTCTTTAAAGCATGAGAAGGTCTCAATTTCTAGGGCTGTAGCATAAAATTGTTCTAAGAAAGATTATAAGCTTAATTTTTATTTGAGCCAACAATTGTTATCAATTATATGCTTTATCTGTACACTCAAAACATTTTTTTGGTCAGTTTGAAAAATGTTACAACATGAAGTAAGAAAATCCCTTAACATTTATGAAATACAGCACCTAAAAGATATCATTTATGGCTAATTTTCATGCACATCAGCCACATGAATATGAATTACTGTTTTTTTTTTTTTTTTTTTTTTTTGGAGAGGTTTTTGCTATAAGGCACATGTGCTAGCCAGACAGAGAGAGAGAGAAAGAGAGACAGAAAGCGAGAAATCACCCCCCAGGGGGGATGGTCACACCGCAATCCCTTCTCCTCCATTCTCCTCTCGGGATCTTGGGCACGCATGCACATGAGCCCTGCGTGAGTTCTAAGCCACCGGGTCCGGGAAGCGAACCGCGGTTAACTACGTGGGAGTCCAGCGACATAGCCATTATGCTAACTGCTGGTCCCAAATTACTGGTTTTGTTTATTTTTTGCCTATAAACTGACCAGGTCTATGAGACACTTTATATTACCTGTAAGCAGATTGCTCCCAAATTATAAAAAAGGAAATATAAAACAAATAATTTGGTTTTCTTCAAAATAATATAAACTAAAATTAAAATTATTGTTATAGTAGATGGTATGATTGTTCTCCCCAGATCCCTTCAAAAGCCTGAGGGCCTTATTCTGCTATTTTCTGGGACTGTTGATGGGGACAATTTTAATCTAATCACTGCCAAATCCCATTTTAAAATTTCCCTCAGTGGAAGAGATCTGCTTTTCTCAAGATGATGTCTACTCTTCAATGTGGCTTGTAGCCCATTGACCTGTCAAGCACAATCTTTGCTTTATCATAAATTATAAAGCATGGTTTATCTTCTCCTATCTACAATGGGCTAATATTAAAATGAACAATAGCAAAGAGCAAAATAACTTTTGAAATGCTAAAGCTAGAAGTCCATGTGAGATATAAAAACCAAACTTGGATCCAACTCTACTTCAGGGAAACATAAAATTCCCCATTTTAGAAATGGCATATAGAGAAGAACAGATGTTTGGATAATAATTATCAAACAGACTTCATTTTTATAGTACACAAAAGTATTAGCTGTTAAAACATCAAAAATTTAAAAGTTAAAAAGACAAAATAGGCCATAGCACTTGAATAAAAATAGAGAGACTGTCTCCCCACCTTAGGATCTGCATCTTGTGTGCTGCCTTTCTAATGGATCACAGAGAACGTAAATCTAGAACCTGTTGGCAGGGATAGCCCATACATTTACCCCCACCCCAAAGAGTTACGGGAGTCTGTAAAGCTTCATTATAAGACAAGTTTTTATTACAAGTCTTAGGTAATGCACAATCCAATATCAATTTAACATATTTACTAAAGCTTACTTAGTTTATGCTGAAAATATGAAGACATCTTAATAACTTGCTATAGGAACAAGGAGTTGGTGTAATGGCTATGTCACTGGACTCTCATGTAGTTGACCGCGATCCAAGTCCCGGACCCGGTAGTGTAAACTCACACCAGGCACGTGTGTATGCATGCCCCAGATCCCTAGAGGAGACTGGAGGACAAGGGATTGTGACATGGTGATCCCCCTTGGAGAGTGAGTTCTCACTTTCTATCTCTCTGTTTTTCCAGTGAGTGCACACACCTTATAACAAACACTTCTCAAAATAAATAAATAAATAAATAAATAACCTGCTATAAATCACATAATTTACTGCCTTACTCCCTAATTGGTTGTCAATAAGGTTACTTTTCCCAGATGATTTGAAAATTCATTTATAGGGGCCAGCAGGTGGCGTGGTGGTTAAAGGCGCTGGACTCCCACATGTGTGACCATGGTTTGAGTCCCATATCTGGTGGCTTCCTTTCTCACTTTCTGTCTCTTTCTCTCTTTCACTCTCTCTGTCCCTCTCTGGTTAAATTATAAATAAATAAATAAATAAATAAAGTTAAATAAAATCATTCTTTTAAAAAAATCATTTATATTTCAAAGAGAAAATTTAAATTTTATCTATAATCTTGTACAAGAAAAAGTGATTTAAATTACTTTCCAAAATTTTAACCCATTTTCCCTTTATTCTTTATGACAACAAGCCACTATTTGTTCGTTTTCATTTCCACATAGTTTATTTATTGAACAGCGTTTAACAGTTTTATCTCCTTAATTTTCACAACACAGAGTCATACTGGCCTTACAGAAATTAATATAAAACTGAACTTATATTTATTAATGAAGTAAGTGATGAGCCTCAGGGTTGATTAACAATGAATGCTTGAGGAACGTTTCAGATTTGCTTGTATTTTTAATGAAGCATAATAAAATTGCATCAGTTAACAATTGTTGCACAAGCCACCCAAAGCCTCACGGCTTGAAACAACACTCATTTATTATTGCTAAAGCATCTGCTTAGTCACTGGGGCCTTCCTGTTCTAGGCAGAACTTGGATGGGGCAGATGGAGTTGGGTAGTCCCAGCGCCCAGGACTTTCCTCCTTCCCCTGGTCTGTTATTCTCTCCCGAGGATGTCAAGAGTGCCTGTAGAGTTGTAGAACACAGGAGCCTTTTTCAGGGAACTTTGGCTCAGAACTGATGCACTATAAATTCAATTGCTTACATATGCCAATGTCTATAGCAAGTCATGTTGCCAAATTCAAAATCAAAGGACTTCATTCACAGTGAGGCTGTGACAAGGGAAAGGTGAGAGATCAGAGTCTAGAATGTGACCCACCACACCTGTACACAAATAACTGAAAGAACTATCCTTACCCCACTATTGTGTGTGTGTGTGTGTGTGTGTGTGTGTGCGTGTGTGTTTATATTTGTCTTTGCTTTTTTTTTTCAAGTTTCCCTAATAGTAAATAATATTTAATAATTACTTTTGTCTTTCCCGACATTGTTTTTATTATTTTACATAAACTATTCAGTTAATTTTCCATGATAACTCTATGTATGCCATTGTCCTTTCTCCAATTTTACCAAAGTATCTGAGGTGGACAAAAGTTAGACTGCATGCTCAGTGTAATGAAGTGAATAGTCAGTGCGGTTAGAATTTGAGGCAGATTTCATCACCTTATAGATTATGTAATGGTGCCTCTATCTATGATTAAAGAAAATGTGATGGATACCAGTTGCTTCGAGATTTAAACCAAAGAATTATACTTTTCTGATTATTGATCAAGATCTCCAGTTTATCACTTTAAATAGGATAATTACATAGGTCTAATTAATATCATCTCTATGCCTTTTATTTTTAAAACTTTAAAAAAGTGATTTAGAGAGGCCAGCAGGTGGTATAGTGGTTAAGGCACTGGACTCCCACATGGTTGACTGTAGTTAGGGTCTTGGATCTGCTGGCTTGCTTTTTCTTTCCCTTTTTCTCTGTGTCTCTCTCTGGTGAATTGAAAAATAATAGTAGTAATAATTAAATAAATATTTTCTTAAAAAATTTAGATGCATTTTTGACATTTTTTTCAATTCATTGAGTTAATTTCTTATTAGTTCATACTTAAAATGCTCTTGAAATCACTCAAGTCTTTTCTCCTTTCATTAATTCAGTGTCATATCATGGGCACATACTACCTTTAACCATGTAATGTTGAAAAAAAAGTTGCTAGACAGGGACCAACTGGTGGCATGAGGGTTAAGGCAGCTGGGTCCCACATAGCTGACTGCACAGTTTGAGTCCCAAACCCAGCAACTTGGAAAACACACTGAGCACATGTGTGTGTGTGGTCAAAATCGCAAGAGAAGAATGGAAGAACGGAAGAGAAAGGATTACGATGTGGCCATCCTCTGGGGAGGGGCTTCTTTTTAATACTCTCTTTCTCTTGGGGCCTGCAGATGGTATGATGGTTAAGGATGCTGGACTCCCACATGGCCGACTGTGGTTCAAGTCCCCGACCTGGCTGCTTTCTCTCTCTCTCTCTCTCTCACTCTTTCTCTCCCTGCTCAAATTAAAATAAATAAATAAATTTAAATAAAATAATTCTTAAAAAAATTCTCTCTCTCTCTCTCTCTCTCTCTCTCTCTCTCTCCCTCTCTGCACATATGCATCTTGTAGCAAATTTAAAAACAAAGAAAAGAAAAGGAATGTTAGACGAGCACTACTAACTCATATTCCTAAGTTAACATTAATGCAATCACTATTTTTTTGTCTTCATAGCTGCTTTTAAGAAGACTAAAAAATCTGTGTTGATTCGCAAACAGCCATGTAGAGCTATTACAGAAGTTTTAAAGATAAAGATAAATAAATGGAGAGTAGAAATATGAGAAAAGTTATTTTTTATTGCTAGAAAATGTTCTACTTAATTTACCAAATATGCACTAAAATTTCCTATGTATGCCTTTTTTTGGTAGTTTGTTTTGGCTATTGAACTAATAATGTACGATACATACACACACACACATATATATGTGTGTGTATATATACATATATATATATACACACACATATATATACACACACATACATGGCAGATAAATGGTTTGTAAATATTTTCTCTGATTTTATAGATTGCCTTTTTACTCTGTTATTTCCTTTACTGTGCAGAAGCTTTTTAGTTTGATAATGTGATTTATTTATTTTTTAATTTGGTGCCTGTGCTACTGATGCAACACCTTTAATTTTTGCTCATGTTCCTGGCCTTAGTTTCCCATATAAATCCCTTATAATATGAAATTGGAGAATCATTAGCCAAGAATAAATTTTATACTTAAAAATCAGTTTTAGGAGATGGGCCAGCTGTTCTCACACAATGTGGACCATGCAAATTCAAACCCGAAGCACCATGAAGGTCAGTGTTTGTAAATAACCTGGATACCCAGAGCATAGGAAAAGTGATGACTGTCATATTCGATTCCTATGACAGTAAAGAAAATTTTGTTTTAAAATTGTTTTGGTTTCTTCCCCCTAAGTCAGTGGGGTTTTTTTTATAAATACAGCTTGGGAGCAAGTGTTTAATTGAAATTTCACTGTTTTATGAGGACTCAAGAATGTCTAGTTTTAGTACTATTTTATATTTTATTATTTAACTTTTACTGCTAGAGTGTGTATACACTCACCAGACAGAACAAGAGACAGAGAAAGAAAATATCTTTCAATGGGAAATGGTTATGCCAAAATCCTTCTTTATTTCTCTACCTCATCAAGATTTTGGCCACACTTGTAAACACATGCCCAGCCTGCTTTTAAAGTGCTGGTGACAGGATTTGAACCATGGCCGGTCCTGTGGGATCTGATTCTCTTAACTGCTGTACATAAGGCTGGTCCTGTTAACTTTACTAACATATTTACCCACTTTGCCAGAACTGAAGATTAACAGGGTCAATTTCTTATATAGCTATTGTTAAATCTACAGTAATGCAAACCCTAGATATAGTTAATAAAATAATTCTTAGAACCTTATCTTATTCTGCATACATGCATATCAATGCAATAATATGCTTTGAAATAAATTATGTTTTCAGGTAGTAAACATAAAGTTAATCTGTATAATTAATTCCCAAAAAGTTTCCTTATTATGTGGGTGACTAAGCTATGGCTTATTTTTATTATAAGAACCCTGATATAAACATGTTGTGAAATTACATCCTTACTTCCAATGTGGCAATAACTATTTCAAAAATGCTATTGATTTTATTTTATACAGAAATAAAATTTCTTGAATCAACTTCTGGCTATAAGTATTTCTCCATGTGCTATTGCCCTATGGGAATGTTCTAGAGAATTTATGAATGGTGAGTAGTTGTGGGCTCAGTACAAATATTAGTAATTATTCACATAACTGATGTATTTAGAAATTACTGTGGTGAGAAGTATTACCATGTAAGATAAATATAAGAAACTCTAACGCAGCTCTCAAACTCAGGGAATGTTAGATTTTTAGGGTTTAAGCAATCGTTAGTATGAACACCATTAATTTATGGGTGAAAGATGAAAATACTATTGTTTGTCAATTAATATGTGTAACCCAGCTGAAAAATATTTTCTGCTGTATGTTCTGATCTATAATTCATAAAGAAACTGTACCCAAAACTGATCAGTTCTCCCTCTCTGCCTAGTGAAATAAAGAGTGCTATGTGAAATATTGTCTCAGTCCTAAAATCAAAAAAAGAATTGGAGTTTTACAAATCTGCCTCTCTGACTCTTTACAGAACTGGTGGAAGGAAGGAAGGGAGAAAGAAAGCAGAAATAAATGAAGGAAGGAAAAGAAAGCATCCATTGTTAAATGGATTAGGCAATATACTAAAAACAGAGGAATTTAGCCAGCTAGCTAAACACAGTTAATAACCAAAAATCCCATGAGTCTGGAAAAAAAACTACTTTTTACACACTAGTAAGTTAGCCAAAAACCTGAGACGAGGTGGATGTATTTTGACTTCTGCCTCCTTTATGTGTGTGTGTGTGTGTGTGTGTGTGTGTGTGTGTATAGTGTGTGTGTATATAAGAGTTGTTTACAATTAACAGTCCCAAAGAGAAAGACCTAGATAGTTATTACAACATAGTTTAAAAAATATCATTCCTACTATAGTAATTCAGTCCAGGGTAATCTATAATTATAGATTTCTTTAAGCATGAGAGGAGTATCTATATGCATATCACTCACTGCTCTGGCTGCCAGTACATTGAAGCAACTATAGTCTGTTGTTATATTTCTAGAATACAGCAGAGGGCTCTGGTAGTACTGACCATCAAACTGAATATTGTATGAACAGTTTGAATAAATATAGAAACACGTATTCACGTACTTATTAAACACAATATTGGAAAATAAAAATAAAATCAGAAAGAAGAGATTAGTTATTATTTAAATATTTGAATTTGTTTAGTTATAGTTTTCTGCTTTTTTGGGGTTTTTTTGTTTAGAATTTTCTGTTTGCTCAGTTTTGTTTCTTTGTCATTATTACTATATGAACATTATATAAATCTAGAAAATAATGATGAAAGAGGCTAGTGTTTCCTCCCTAAGTCATTTTGGAGATAAGATCATTAAAATCTAAATTAGTATAGTAGAAATAATACACAAGCTTACTCGTAAAACAAATGGGCTTATAGTTCATAAAAAACATGTGTTTATGGAAAACTTGATAGGTAAGGCATGGAGGTAATCAATAAAGTGAGAAAACTGTGTCTAAAACACAGTGTCTTCTCTCATTGGGTATAAATAATACAAAATAAAAAATAACTTTGTAAGGCAGCGTGGAACAGGTGTCATGAACACAAGTAGAACAAAGTGCTAGAGCAGTTCAGATGAGATTTTTGGGGGGTTGTAAGGAAAGCCATGATGCATTTTTGCATAAAAAATATGTCATGACTTTTCAATGACCTTAAATGTAGATTGGTACCCGGTGGCTGAACGGAGAGAATGAGGGCAAAGATCTTTACAGGAACAGCATGAAGGGAAATAGGGGAATAGCAAGAGAATCGCAGATACTTAGTTCGACTGAGGATAGGGTTCAAAAATGTGGTAAGAAGGAGGTGAGCTTTGTGAGCTATATTTAATTCATCTTATTAAGAACTTTGGTAAATGCCTTGACCAATGATTTTACTAATCAGGTAGATTTCAGTATTCTCCCTAATAAAACTAGAAGACTCACTCTTACATATATGAACTATCTTAAAGTCCTCAAGTTGTCATGGATAGTAATAAATGCATATTTAATCAATAAATATTGATAGAATTCTGTGTAAGCATCTCTCCTAGTATATACGCAAAAACATGCCTATACATGTGCATGCATGCTCCAAATTCCAACAGGATGGAGAAAGGGAGGAAAGGGAATTGCAACAAAACCAGCATCTACTGGGAGGTACTTTCTTCCTCTCCTTCTCTCTCTCCCTCTTTGACTTTTTCTGGTAGGTCCACACACTCTTTGCCAATTAAAACACATTATTTTTCATTACATCTTTTTCCTAAAATGCACAGTGGGTTTAGAGTAGGGAAAAAAAGTGAAAAACAGCCTTTTGTAAACTGGGTGTTGGCCAAGTTTTGAAAGAAAAAATGTCATAGGAGTCTTCGTCCACTTAATTATAATCTCTGATGTATTTTTGAATACAGAATATTACAAACTTGTCATTTTTTTTTTTTACCAATAGCACATGCACAAGTCTTTACGATGTGTTTCCTTGCATAAACTAGTTTCCAGTTACTCAAATAGTAATCTAAGTATTCTTCTGAAGGTCTTTTAAAGCTGTGATTAAAATCAATGATCAGTTGATTCTTTATGAAATTTAAGATTATAGTAGCTGAGCTGGGTGGGTAGCCTTAAGAATAGAACTAAGAGTTTTCTGAAAAAGAAGAAATGTTGACTCAGGAAACAATTTCATTTCTTGCCAATGAGTTTAAGCTTTTTCTTCCAGACAGTCTACTGTTTGAGTTTTGTCCTTGCCCACACATCCTACATGATCATATGAGTTGAATTACGGCAATAAGTCTTTTCATGTATATCTCTCATTATTTCTATTTTTCTAGTTGAACCTAGACACTGATATTTTGGTACTAGAAGTGGTTCTAGAGGGAGAGAAGTTTAAAAGTGAGTTTTCTGAATTAGTTCTAATTTTTTTTAATGGCTCTCTAATGTTAATAAATTTAAAAGCACTAATAACCATACAGAGTAATAATAGTCCAGGGCACAATATGGCAATAAATATATTATAAAAATTGACATTAAATATTCTTTTTTTTTTAAGAGCCTTTTTCTATAGGGAGTGTGTACTTGCTGGGGGGACAGAGAGAGACAGAAAGTGAGAAATGACCTCCTAGGAGGATGGCCATACCACAATCCAATCTCCTCAACTTTCTTTTCAGGATTTTGGGCACACACACACACACACAGTAAACTAAGTGGGAATCCAGCGATGTAATCATTAAACCATCTGCTGGTCTCTTTTTTAATTTTTTTATTTTAGGAGAGATTTTTTGCTATAGGGTGTGTGTACTTGCCGAAGAGATGAAGAGAGACAGAGAGACAGGAAGTGAGAAAGCCATTGAATATTAATCGAATGCTTATGAAAGATATCTTACCTGGCCCCATGACTTAAGAAAGCTGGATTCAACATGGCCACCCATGGCTTGTGTCCCAGACATGGCAACTTGAAAAATATACCAAGCACATGTACATGTGTGCCCCAAATCACAACAGGATTGAGAAATGAAGGAGAGGAGATCAGTTCTCATTCCATGGGGGCTGCTTTCTCCTTTACTCTCTCTGTGTCTCTCCAGCAAGAGAGTGTGCCCTCTGGCAAATTTAAAAAGGCATATTAGAGCATTTTAATCAAAGTAGGAGTGTAATGGAATTGACTGGAAAAAAGTGTATGAATTAGTCTGTTCAGGCAGCAGTAACAAAACACTGTAACTTGGATAGATTGCACAAAAGTTTTGTTTTGTTTTGTTTTGTTTTCTCACAGTTGTGGAGAATTCAAGGTCAAGGTTTCAGCAGAGTAAGTTTCTGGTGAAATGTGCCTTTCTGGTTTTCAGATGGCCACCTTATTTCCATGTGCTTATGTGACATTTCCTCAAGCATATGGAAGAAAGAGAGAGAAATAAGCTGGTGTTTCTTTCTCTTTTAAAGTTACCAGCCCCATTCTTCTATCTTATTTAACCTTAAATAATTGCAGATCTAGTTCTCTACTTCATCAGTTTTGGGCGTAGACAATTCAGTTTATAGCAGTGAGGAAATAAAAAGATGAGCTGAGGACTTGAAATTCTTAGCTCAAGTTCCACATAAATGGTATGCAAACTTATATTCTGTCCTGAAATATATCTTTATCTCCAGTAGCTCAATGGTGAAACTCTGAAAATCAAACCCAGTCTCATCCTGTGAACAGCTGAATTACAAAGCAAATTGGATTCTCAACCTTGCAAGATATCTTCTGTTAAAGTGATGGCATTGATTGGAAGGAATAGGATCTTGAAAACTGGACTGGGAAAATATGTGAAGATTTCAATGATGATAGGTCTTCTAACCCTTGATTTCTTTCAAGCAACCCTCTATCCATGATGGAAAAGACTGTGTTGGTCTCTTCTGAGATACCTGCTGTGATACCCTCTCCTGAGATACCTGCTCTCCTCATGACTTTCCTGCCCCACCACATTTCTTTGCTGTTAGATCTATAACTAGGCCCAAATCCAAGAAGGCCTGTAGGGTGAGGTTCAAAGTGTGATCCATGGAGAAATATCCTAAACGCTGGTAAAACTGCATGATGTTTCTACTTTATAAAGGAACTTTCAGAATTTCTGTTGGAATTGATCTTAAGGATCTGAGATCATAGTGGAAGGAATGCAAAGTTGGATCAAGCTGAATTTATTGATATGAGTTCACTAAGTAGAAGTTTTGGAATCAATATTTTAGCGTGCGGTGTTAGAACTATACTTGTTTTGTTGCCTGCAACATGGGCTTAAAAGGGACCTATAATAAGTAAAGTTTAAATTGCATTATTGCTTCGATAGAGGAAAGTGTAAGAGGCTTAGCAAACATGAAAATGCTGGGCAGGTTTATCATATAAGACTTGCTCAACCAACCTGATCAGGTACGAGAGACTCATCTTTCACTATGACTGTGGGACATACATTTGGAGAGGTGTCCCTGCATGCTTAGAGTGCTCTGTTTACTCTTCTCTAGGTAAAAATTTACAGTGTGAACTATTAACATTAAACAAGGATCCAGACACCAGATGGTAGCTGAGCAGTAAATGCGTGACTCTCAGCACATGGGAGAGTTGCCATTTTTGCTTCCAGAGACTTTCCATGGTACTCTAGGCATGAAAGTGCCTGTAATCTAGGTTGACTAGAGCTGGGGGGTGGATCTAAGTGTCAAGGCACTGTTGGGAATGTTGTGTCTCTGTCTCTTTCACTCTGTCTTTTACTCATGTCACAAATAAATAAACTTTGAAACAAATCATATGGGGATCCTTAAGGATTCTTATTTGTTTAATTTGTTTTTTAATTTTAAATGCAATTTTGATAATGGAATACTAGGATAGCAGAAGTAGAGTTCATGTTGGTTATCAAAGATTAGGTGAACACATAGCCATGTGAAAGCAATCAGAATAGCCAGACTCTTTACGATTCGTTATATTAGGTAGTTGATCATGGTGTTCTTAAAAAGCGAAGAGATGGTTAGCCTACTAAAATCCTACCCTAATCCAGATAAAGAAATGTATGTTTATAATACAAACTATCACTCTATAAGGCAAGTACAAAGTTTAAAGATGGCTGCTGGGAAGGGGTAACTTGGTTCAGTAGTGGACACACTGTCTGTCAGCACCAGTGCTTCCCCATAACTTTCTGATACTATAACTTCCTTCTTTAAAACCTTCACTCCCCAGACCAGCAGATGTTGTAATGGTTACATTGCTGGCCTCCCATATACTCAACTGCAGTTCCAGTTCCAGACCCAAGAACTTAAAACTCATGCCAGGTGCATGTGTGTACATGCCCCCAAATCCCAAGAGGAGCATGAAAAAGAAGGGATTGCAGTGTGGCTATCCCCCCTGGAGAGTGATTTCTTGCTTTCTGTCCTCTCTCTGTCTCTCTGGAGAGCACACATGTTCCATAGAAAAAAAATCTCTAAAATATAAATAAATAAAAATAAATAAATGAAACCTTCACTCACTAATGCTCCCACCTTTAGGTATACCAGTTGCCATAATATGTCCTTGTTTTCATAATCAGTTAATAACTTTCTTTAAGTAATAAAAGCATGGATTAATCACTTTTTCATACTGAGAAAGTGCTACCATAAGATCTTAAAATATATGTCAGTGATTTGTGCCTGGTGCTAAGGACACTGTTAAAACAGGCTTGAAAATGGAAAGATACAGTTAGAGAAAGGAGAGAGAATCTAGGTGAGAGAAGAATAGGCTAGAGTAAAGGTTACTAACCCATATTGTGCGGCCACAAATTATTTAGTGTAACTCTGTACACACAATGAATTAGAAGACAGAAAATGTGCTAACTGAGCTTTTAGACTTAGGGTCCTCCAGGCAGCATATTAATTAGATATTAGATATTGATATTGCAGTACAACAAGAAAAATATGACTTAGAACAAAAATTAGAAAACTTTGGGACTGGCAGGTGGTGTGATGTTTAGGGGTGCTGGACTCCCACATGGCTGACCACAGTTTGAATCCCATACCAGGTGGCTTGCTTTCTTACTTTGACTCTCTCTCTTTCTCACTCTGTCCCTCTGTGGTCAAATTAAAATAAATAAATAAAGTTAAATAAAATAAATATTTATAAAGAAAAATTAGAAAATTTTGAAGTGGAATGGAACAGTAATATATAGGAGCAGAATCTGCTATTTTGAAAAATAAAACTATTCTCAGGTTCACACTGTCATGTAAGTTATAGATTTTCAAACTAAAGCATTTTTTCAGAGTTAAGACTGAATTAAGATTGTGAGTTTTTTTGCAAGTATTTCTAAAAAAAAAATTAAGGTGGTTTGTACAAGAATCTCTCACCTAGATAAAATGCTTTTAGACTGTTAGGGTCGATGACACACTGAAAGTTGGAGTAGCCGAGCCTAGGGGGACAGGAATATCAAAGAATTAATTTTGTTTGTGGCTTTTGCTACTGTCAACTTGAATCAGAACTCAAGAAAACTCATAAAGATGTGAGAAAGCTGTATTATCATAAAAATCGGCTGAAGTAAAAGGGCTAGAAAATATGCAAAGTGAAAAATGTCTCTGCTCCTCCCCACCATCTTCTACAGGAAGGACATATTTGGAGAATGTCATTCAAAGGGCATATTTTCCACCATGTTCCCTAAATAACTACATATTACAGGAAAGGAAAACTTTCAAGAGTACAAATGCAAACTATAATGAAACATGGTTGAAGGAGTCTTTCCAAAGGAACAAAACTAAGATCAAATCAAAGAAAATGTCCAGGACCTGAGATTTTTTTCTATTAAGATTTCACAATGTTCACAGTGCGTTTGTGCCTCTTTTCACTTTTATTTTGATTTGATTTGATTTGAGTTTTATGTTTTGCCAGGGGGTGTGCTTGCCAGAGAGAAAGGGTGAGAATGCACCTCCCAATGGGATATGGCCATGCCACAATTTCTTTCTCTTCACTTTCTCCCCCTTAGGATTTGGGGCATGCATACTCATGCATGGCATGCATTTAAAACAACCTGGGTTGTGATTTAACCATGATGGACATATAGGATAAGGCTTTGTATCCTTGGGGCTTACCTACTACACTATAGATCCAACCCCACCCTTTTAAAGTAAGAGTATTTCTTGAGTTTATGTTCAGTTTTTTTTTTCTTTTTTCTCTTGAGAGAGGTTTTTGCTATACAGTGTGTGTGCTTGCCAGAGAAACAGAGAGAGACAGAGAGACAGAAAGCAAGAAATCACCTCCCCCTGGAAGGGATGGCCACACCAAAATTCCTTCTACTCCATTCTCCTCTAGGGGTCTTAGGCATGCACGCACATGTGCCTGGCGTGAGTTTTAAGCCACCTGGCCTGGAACTAGAATCGCAATAGACTACATGGGAGTCCAGCAACATAGCCATTACGCTAACTGTTGGTCTCGAGTTTATCTTAAGATTTAACAATTGTAATTAATATATTTAGAGAAGAGTTTGCTTGTGTGATAATTGAACTTCAAGCCTGCTGCCAGAGTTGAATGAGATTTGGGGAAATTGGGGGTGGGAGAAGTGTAAAAGTTGTATACGGTAATAACATGACTAACTGTATCAAGAATGGGAAATTTTGGTAATACTTTTGTCTCAACTTCT
The DNA here is from genome assembly GCF_000334495.1 of Tupaia belangeri chinensis. Taxonomy (NCBI): domain Eukaryota; kingdom Metazoa; phylum Chordata; class Mammalia; order Scandentia; family Tupaiidae; genus Tupaia; species Tupaia belangeri. The sequence goes on from NW_006160065.1 coordinate 1,220,430, forward strand.
TAATAGCTTTCCCATCTCTCTTGTTCTATGTCTGTACACATAAATCATGGGCACATTCTCTCTCTTTTTTTGGGGGGAAGGCATACGCACTTGCTGTAGAGATGAAGAGACAGAGGCAGCAAGAGGGAAAGTGAGAAATCACCCCCAGGGAGGATGGTCATACCACAATCCCTTCTCTTCCATTCTCCTCCAGAGAGAGGAGAGTGCACAGTGAGGAATTAAAGAGTAAGCAGGTACATGCCCAGTGTGAGTTTCAAGCCACTAGGTTCAGGACTTGGCCATGTAGGAGTTCAGTGATGTAACTACTATACTATTTGCTGGCCCTCACATTCTTTATTTATAAAAGTAATTATTTAATTCCTATTTATTATTATTCTGTTAATTTTTTATAGAGCACATGCTCTCACCAAAGAGAGACAGACAGAGAAAGAGAGAAAGAGAGAGAGAGTGAGAGAGAAAGCAAGTCACCAGGTCTGGGACTTGAACCATGGTTAGCCATGTGGGAGTCCAGCACCCTAATTACCACACCGCCCATTGGCTCCCATGGCCATCTTCTTAAAATAGATGGAGTCTATTCTCCAGCATTTCACTTTGACCTTTCCTATGTGAAGAAGGAATGGTAACCCCCTAAAAAGATAGGTCCAGGACCAAATACCTTCCACTGTTACTGTATCTGGCAAAGATTCGATTAATTTAAAGAGCTCTAAAGGAAGATTGTATCCTAGACTGTCCTGATTGCTCCTAAATACAATCATGAGGTAGAAGTAATGTTCAGGGAGGAGGAGGAGAGAATGTGGCTATGGATACAGAAAGTGCATGGTTCAGCCTCAACTGAAAGAATTCTGGCAGCCACCAAAAACTAGAAGAGACAAGAAATATATTCTTTTTCTGGAACTTCAGGAGGAGGGCTTGGGGACATTTTTATTTTGGCTCATCAAGTCTGCTTTTGTTCTTGTGGCCTCTAGAACAAGGAGAGAGTAAATGTATGTTAATTGGGACCATTCAGCTTGTAATTTGCTATAGTACACAGAAGACACCAATATACCACCTGACTTGTTTTGGCCTATAGAATATGAGTGCACTTCAAAACATTTATCAAAAAATAGAATTAAGAAACATCAATCTTACTGGTGCAGTTTTTTAAAATCCATGCATAATGTTTTTATAATACAGATTTTCATAATTTTTTTAGTTTATTTATTTCTTCCATGAGCAAGAGAGAGAGAAAGATAGTTCTGCCAACAGGATCTTGACAGCATAATCCACCTTCAGCCTTTAGACAGACACAAGACAGGGCCTTGCCCATTCCTGACATACTCAGAGAGGTCTTTGGACTTTCTCAGCAACTTTCTCATGAAATATTGCTCCATAGAATGTTGTATTTTACCTCTACACCACCATATGACCCCCTCCATGAAGGTCCCTCATATATGTACAAATAGCTTTGCCTTTTTTGAGCCCTCATCTTGTATCTCTTATCTCTGTCAGGGTTTCCCTAGATCACACTCAGTCTTACTAATTCATGAGAAGGATACATGGAATTCAGAAAAGTATTAATACCCATAGCTGCTGTTTAGGTACAACAAAATGAAATAGATTAAAATCAGAAAGGGAAAGGTGCACAGTGAGGAATTAAAGAGTAAACAGGGATATGCTTCCAGCTGTCATCTTCCCTTAAAGTTTCACAGACAGTGCCTAAAATCCTCAGAAATGATATGTGACAATATACCCACAGTGTTGCCATCCGGGGAAGCTCACTCAAGCCTTCTGTCTATGGTATTTTTTGCGGGGTGGAAGGCTGGATTATTCATGCAGGCATGCTATGGCCATGTGACCCAAGCCATTCTGAGATCAGTCTAACACAGCAGTGGCTTGATGTCCCAGGCATACTAAGCAGTTGTTCGCCATAAATATTGTTAGCATAAACTATCTGTCATGTCCCAAGGCCTCAAGTGTACAAAGACACACTTAAAACTAAGATATTCCAAGGACTCAGGTCATCTCCCAAGTGCTGGGAAAGAGCCCAACCTAAGACCTTGGAAAGTGCAAAGTTTGAACTGCAGAGACGCCATGAACTAACTCTATCTGAACACTTTCCTATTCTTTCTCTTTTTGAATTGCCGGGAGCTGTACCCGAGTCGGGGTGGGTGCACAGGAAGACGACGCGGGTGAATAGGAATCAGACTAAGACCTCATGCCGTTTAGCATGTTCTCAGCCTGCTACAGCCAGAGTAAACTCGGGACTGCAGACCTGATGGCCAGGAGTCATGCGTATTTATTATAGAAGGAGTTTTACAGGGGTAGGGTGGGTGAGGGGAAATAAGTGAAGGATTTTACTCCAAAAGGTAAGGCATTCAAACTATAGGAACAATAATCATAAAACATGACGTCTGTTTTGTTTCGGTAGAAACAGTCATAATTCTTAGAATGAGGAAGTCCATTTTTTGGGTGTATTCTCTTCTTTGATCTTGATTACCCGGGAGGGTCTTTGGATGAGAGAGGGCTCCCAGGAATCTTCATAACCTCAGTCCCAGACCAGCTTGATCACTTTAGTCCCAGACCAGCTTGATTACTTCAGTCCCAGATTGGCTTGAGAACTTGAGCCCCAGGTCAGCTTTTGAGAACTTCAGCCTCAGGCTAGGGTGGCAGTAATTACAAGGACCTAGAAATAAATCCTGTCTGGTTTAGTAAAGACAAGGTTAGTATATACTAAAGTGAAATACCTATGTTATCTCTGGGGTAGTCTACAGCTAAGAGGGTGAGTCTATATAGGAAAGTAATGTGGTCTTGTGAGTAGCTAAAGGTTACTGTGTACTTGGGACCCTCTGCATGCTGCTCTATACAATGACTGTGACTTGGGGAATGGCAATCTTCCCTTGTCCTGAGAGTAAGGGTGGCTTATGGTCTTTGGGGTAAGGGCATCTCGTGGATGAGTCCCTGAGCCCCTCCCGGCTACTGAGATCCTTCGCCCATTAGTAGCTTTAACCTAAACCTTTTTAATGCTTATCTATGTAATCCCCAGTAGGAGAAGTGAATGTAGCATTCTTTATTGACATTTTCCAGGAGGGTGGGATGAGTCTAATGGGAATAACTCCTGTTCGCAACCACTGCCCTACGCAGCTGCCATCTTAGCGGATCCTCATTCTTTCAGGATTGTTGTATAAGTTATAGTAAGGCTGGGGGTGCCTTTATGGGGTACTGGGGTATGGCAATAAGGCCCATGGCAGAGAAACTGAGTGCAGGCCATTACAGTAACACAATAGAGGTGAGGTCCAGAACTCATAAAACTATTGACCTTGCAAACAGCTCTCCTCAGCCGAGTCCTTGCTCTAGGCACGAGGGGCAGTTCTTTCATACTCAGCTTGTGTTAACTGCATGGTCCCAGCGCATTGAATGACGATCGTTTTTGATGTTTTCCTATCTTTTTTGCAATACTACATTTCAGCATGTATACTTCAATTTGTACATGGGTGTACTAAGAGAAGCTACATCTAGACCAGCTGTGACTCACAGAATCTTGTACTTTTAGCTTGATAATATGATTACATAAGAATTTTGGGAACTGTAATGTGGGACTGGACATATTTTGCTTTTTATTTTTTAGAGAGATTTTTGCTAGAGGGCATGTCATACATACACACACACACACACACACACACAGCATGAGTTTTAAGCTACCAGTTCTAGGACTCGAACCACGGTCATCCACGTGGGAATCCCGTGACATAACCATTATACTATCTGTTGGTCCCCCTTCACATAGTCTTTTATTCTTTGTGTTGAAGTCTCTGTCCTAATGGCTCATGAAGACATCAGAAATAATGGATTAGGACACACATCAATGACCTTATTTAACCTTAATTATATCTCTAAAGACCTTATCTTAAAAGACAGTCCTGTTCTGAAGTGCTTGAGGTTAAGATTTTAAAATATAAACCTGGGAGGGACACAGTTCAGCTCATAGCTTTCCTTAGAACTTTCTCTTTTTCTAGGAACAAATGCCATGCTCTCATGTATGAATTCTGGCTTGGGCATGCATCTTGCTTTGAGCAATGATATGTTATCAAATAGGTTGAAGATAGAGGCTAGAGAATCATGTGCAGGGTTGAATTTTTTCTGGTTTTGCTGTGCTGCCATTTTATAACCAGTCCCAGTTGTCCCAGTCACAACTAGCTGACCATCATAAACTTATACAGGATCTCAAGAGACCTGAAGAATCAACCATTGATGACCAGTTGTGTATGTGTGTGTGTGTGTGTGTGTGTGTGTGTGTGTGTGTATCTGTGTGTGGTGACTAAAGTTTTGCGGTATGAGAGCACTAACGAAAGCATTCCTACAAGAAAGGCACCAGTAAACATTTCAGGCATTGCATGGGGACTCAGGAAGGCTGTGAATCAGGTATAAATTGGAACTTCTCCACCAGTCAATATATTTCTTCCATACTAGGATCTTTTTGCATGTAAATATAGACATTGGGTTTTATAAGGGCAATAACACTATTCTTTCAGTTATTTGTGTGTGTGTGTGTGTGTGTGTGAGAGAGAGAGAGAGAGAGAGAGAGATTTTTGCTATTGGGCACCACATCTTGCTGGAGAGACAGAAACAAAAAGGGACAAATCACCCCACAGGAGGGATGACCACACTGCAATGCCTTCTCTTGCATTCACCTCTCAGGATTTTGTGCATGCATCCACATGTGCCCAGTGTGAGTTTTGAGCCACTGGGTCCAAGACTTGAACTTTGGTCAGCTATGTAGGAATCCAGAGATGTAACCATTATGTCATTTGTTGGTCCCTAATTAAGTTCTTTTAGTTATCATGTGAAATGTGCTTGAATTTAGTCTCCTGAAAGAATTTCTTATGCTAGTAGTCATCATACAAAGAAGATTGACTTCCATTTGATTTTTTATCAGTGTGCCTACAAACACTTTATTTCTCTGTACGATAATAGCATAGTAATTAAAATGATGTTTGACACATCATACAGCTTGTAAAATTACAGTATGATTTTATATTTCTTTCTAATAAAAGACAGGCATTTCTCAGGGGACATAGTTTCAGTGACTGGGTTAGTAACTAGAAACCATTGTTCAATTAATTTCATCTTCCACTCAGTTTGTGGATATAATACTGCTGTAAGTTTATATAGAAATTTACTTTTACGTATCATTATAAACTATTCGACCAACCCCTATAGAAAGACATTTTTATCCATGGGACATTTTAATCTATGGGCTGCAAGCTCTTTGATATTTCGATTAAAGCGACACTCTAGCAAATTTTTTTTCCAAAGCTTAGGCCTACCATAGGTTTCTTATAAATGAACTACTTCCCTCTATTTCATTTTTTTTTTTTTAGGTTTTATTTTTACTTATTGTTTCTATGAGAAAGAAAGAAAGAGTGAGAGATCGTGACACCCCCAACAGGGTCCTCATGATGTTATGCATACTCTGTCTCAAGCCTGGATCATGGGCACATACACAGCAGGTGTGCACAGGGACCTCCCAGTACACAAACCTAGGGCCTTTACCATATGGGTCCAGTTGTGTTAACACTGCCACCACCTGGCCTTCCCCCCTCTGTCCCAAACTAGGCCTCTTGGACTCCTGATTATTTTCTCAGATTCGATAGTGATGTAAATTTTAATACTCCTTCCCAAGTGAGAGTAAAAGCCCCCTCCAGTGTTGACGAATAGAATGCCTCTATCATCTTGAAAACAAGTCTTTTCCACTCATGACTCACTTCCTAATGTTTAGAAACATTCAGTCACAGTTCTCTCCCAGGATTGGGCTCCTGATAATCTCAATGTGGTTAGCAAATCCTTTTCATCTGAGAACACCATTTCAGGATGACTCTGTAAACAATATAGTTCCTTGGCTTTTCAAGACTTGCCAGGTTTGGTCAGGCCAGTGTCTATTAAACACTAACATTCCTCCCTTTGTCATGAGTACTGTTTTTTTATAGTGTAAGGACAGCAAGATATTGGTTGTTCCATGGAATTTTTAATAAAGCTTATTTTTAATAAAGACAGGTAAATCTGGTTACACCACAGGACTCCCCATAGGTAGCCCATGCAAAGCATCAGAGGATAATTAACAGTGCTTTTGGCTACTAAATATCATCCCTATGCCCACCTCCTTCCAGGCTTGCCATGATACATTGTCTCTTTTTCAAGGTATTTCATTCACATTCAGGTTTGGTAGAGTTGAAAGATTGAAGCTGTGACAAACTGGGCAGGTGGTAAAAATGTGCTTCTCATCATATCCAGACATCTGTCTTAGCAATGTGTCACTTAATTCAAAGTGACAAAGTGTGAATATTCTCAGCTATTCAGCAGCCTTTGCCCTATATGATTCCACGATAATATTTATTTCCAGAGGTACCTGGAAATAAAACAGTGAATGATAGTCCTAATATCATGAGCCAAATGGTAGTTCTGACCACCCAATGGTCAGTTAGAGAGTTGTTTCTATGAGAAAGAAAGAAAGAGTGAGAGATCGTGACACCCCCAACAGGGTCCTCATGATGTTATGCATACTCTGTCTCAAGCCTGGATCATGGGCACATACACAGCAGGTGTGCACAGGGACCTCCCAGTACACAAACCTAGGGCCTTTACCATATGGGTCCAGTTGTGTTAACACTGCCACCACCTGGCCTTCCCCCCTCTGTCCCAAACTAGGCCTCTTGGACTCCTGATTATTTTCTCAGATTCGATAGTGATGTAAATTTTAATACTCCTTCCCAAGTGAGAGTAAAAGCCCCCTCCAGTGTTGACGAATAGAATGCCTCTATCATCTTGAAAACAAGTCTTTTCCACTCATGACTCACTTCCTAATGTTTAGAAACATTCAGTCACAGTTCTCTCCCAGGATTGGGCTCCTGATAATCTCAATGTGGTTAGCAAATCCTTTTCATCTGAGAACACCATTTCAGGATGACTCTGTAAACAATATAGTTCCTTGGCTTTTCAAGACTTGCCAGGTTTGGTCAGGCCAGTGTCTATTAAACACTAACATTCCTCCCTTTGTCATGAGTACTGTTTTTTTATAGTGTAAGGACAGCAAGATATTGGTTGTTCCATGGAATTTTTAATAAAGCTTATTTTTAATAAAGACAGGTAAATCTGGTTACACCACAGGACTCCCCATAGGTAGCCCATGCAAAGCATCAGAGGATAATTAACAGTGCTTTTGGCTACTAAATATCATCCCTATGCCCACCTCCTTCCAGGCTTGCCATGATACATTGTCTCTTTTTCAAGGTATTTCATTCACATTCAGGTTTGGTAGAGTTGAAAGATTGAAGCTGTGACAAACTGGGCAGGTGGTAAAAATGTGCTTCTCATCATATCCAGACATCTGTCTTAGCAATGTGTCACTTAATTCAAAGTGACAAAGTGTGAATATTCTCAGCTATTCAGCAGCCTTTGCCCTATATGATTCCACGATAATATTTATTTCCAGAGGTACCTGGAAATAAAACAGTGAATGATAGTCCTAATATCATGAGCCAAATGGTAGTTCTGACCACCCAATGGTCAGTTAGAGAGTGCTCAGTCATGAAAAGAACACTAGATAGAAATTTAAAGTAAGCAAGGGACCAATATAACTATCTGGAAAAATGAGTAGTTCACATGGCTGTTTTTTTTGGGGGGGGGGTTAGAGTTTTTTGTTTGTTTTGTTTTGTTTTTGCCTTAGGGTGTGTACACTCTCTGGAGTGAGAGAGAGAAAGAGAGAGAGACAGTGAGAGGGAAAGTGAGAAATTACTCCTGGGGGGAAGGCCTCACCACAGTACCTGCTCTACTGTTGTCCCAGGAATCTGTGCTTGACACTTGCTGCTTGACAACCCACCAGGTCTGGGACTTAAATTGTGGTCTGCCATATGTGGGAGTTCAACGATGCACTGCTTATGCCATCAGCTGGCCCCTAGACAGTTGCTTTTAGCATCAGCCATTTGTCAGCACAAAACCTAAGAAAAGTTGGTTAGCATAATGCTCTCTCTGAGAGAATCTATCTCCCCGAAATTCTTAATACGGTAAACTAATTATCTGCGATTACATTAAGAAGTGGCACTTCAGGAAGTATTAATGGTTAGAGCATGCAGCCGGCACATTCCTGAATGGGATTAGTGCCCTTTTAGAAGACACTCCAGGAATCAGCAGATGGTGTAGTGGTTACATGGCTGGACTCCCACATGGTCCATCGTGATTCGAGTCCCAGACCAGAGGCTTCAAACTCATGCTGGGCACGGGTGCATGCGTGTGCAAAATCCCAAGAGGAGAATGGAGGAGAAGGGTTTATGACATGACCATTCCCCCAGGGGGTGATTTCTCACTTTCTATTTCTCATTCTCTCTCTGTCTCCCTGGTGAACGCTTGCATGCTGTAGCAAAATTAAGGCACTGGACTCCCACTTGACCATGGTTCGAGTTTAGGACCTGGTAGCTTGAAAAGTTACTTCAGGTGTGTGTGTGTATGATTTCCAAGATCCCTAGAGGAAAATGGAGAAGGGGTTGCAGTGTGTCCCTCCCTCCTGGGGAGAGGAGATTTCAGTGTGTCCCTCCCTCCTGGGGGGGTGACTTCTCACTTTCCCTCTTACTGTCTCTCTGTCTCTGTGAGGCAAGTGCACACTCACCAATGGCATAAACACACACATGTAAGTCAAAACATCATATTGTACTCCATAAACATGTATAATTATTTGCCAATTAAAATAAAATTTAGAACCATCTTTGATGATACAGCAGTATAAGAATGTTCTGCAATGCTGTGTCCCCATGGGAAGGTCGTGGATTCAGTTCCTGTGGCCTCCCCTGCATGCCAGGTTACATTCTTACATAGTTATGGTCTGGGCTAGTTGGGTTTGGGGTTTATTGTAGCTTGAGGACCCTACTAGGGATGCCTGTTTCTCTCTACTCCGTCTCCCATTGAAAAAAGAACTTAAAAGATAAAGTAAAAATTACTACAAATTTTAAAAACTATTTTTTTTTAAATAAAAGTATTTTCATCTGAAACAAAATGCACATTTTGTTTAGAGTTTTTTGCCTTAGGACACGTACACATGCCAGAGAGAGAGAGAGAGAGACAGTGAGAAGGAAAATGATGAGAAATCACCCCTTGGGGGGATTGCTTCCCTGCAATCCCTTCTCTTCCATTCTCTTCCTGGGATCTTGGGCATATACACACACGTGCCCAGTGTAATTTTCAAGCAACCAGGTCCAAGGCTCAAATTGTGGTTGTCCATGTAGAAGTCCTATGATGTAACTGCTATGCCATCTGCTGACCCCTGTATGCCCAAAGATGAAAGTAAAGTTTTATATTATCCTTCTTCCATCAAATATTCTTATGTTGCCAACCCTTGAATGCTTTCTAATAGTGTTCCCTTTTTCCTTCTCTCATATTCAACTGGAGAACACATTTGGCATAACTCTTAAAGACTTTCTCCTCTCCTGAATTAAACAACACATATTTTAAGTTTTTAAGTGCCTATGTAAACTTTCCATGAAATTATTACATAGTGTTCACGCAATATTGTATTTCTTTGCAATTTCTGTTTGCCAGGAGTTGCATTTTATTCTTTTTTATTTTTTTCTTTATGTGTGGGAAAGTACCAGAGAAGGAAGGAGAGATAGAACAAGAAAGAAACCCTCCCATCCCAATGAGGCCTGGTCATGCTGCAATTATTTTTCCTCCAATTTTCCATACCATCATTATCCTATGTATGCCTGGCTTATTTTCCAAGTCTATGGGGCTGGGACTCAACCCCTGACGGGCCTTGCAGGATCTGGCTTCCTCTGCACAGTATCTAACCTCTGTGCGATAGGGCCAGCCCAAATGCTATTCTTGACTGAGTCCTACTGCTGAGATCCTCAGCTCTAGCCTCCTAGCTACCTAGATTATTAGTGTGCCATACTTTGCCTGTTTGGATTGGTTTAGGATTTGAAACCTAAATCTGTATGTGGCACCAGTTTCATACAGCAGTGTCCTACCATTTGCAATGCTATGGCTAGGCTAGTAGTAGTAATGTTTATAGCTTCTAAGAAGAAATATGTCCTGGTAGGCCAAATTTATAGGAAATTGTCTGTACTGAAACTTTAAGTGTTGGCAGGATAAGCAAAACCTAGAATAGAGAAGTTACCTCTAATCGTACTCATCTGCAACTCTCTTGATATTGTCTAATGGTTTTGGTACAATCTACTTGCCAGCTCTTCTTAGATTCATAGTATTATCAAAGTCATGTAAGCTTAATAAACAATCAATAAATTAAATATATTCTCTTTTTATTCTTAAACATAATTTACTGCAATTAGTTGCTCTTGGACAATAGAAGGACTGCCATTATAATTACCACCATTGACAAAGATAATATTATGATTTATTATCCCATGAGGTTAATCACCCACAAATGCTATGTGGCCTAATTGTGTCAAATGAATTTTTTTGTTTGTTTTTTAGAACTATTAGAACAGTAGTAGCATGTTTTATGCAACTTTACATAGGTTACTTGGTCTTCCCAGCCACCTTATGAGGTGGTTTATATTGCACTGCCCATTTTGTAAATGAGAAGACTAAGGTATAGAGGAATACCTCACTCATGGTCACTAAATAGGAAATCTGTAGAGTCAATATTTAAATCTAGGTAGTCTGGCACGATTACCTGCTGGAACTGCATAGAATGGCTTCCTAGCTTTATTTATGCAAAACAAATAAGCAAAGATATTCAGGTATATGTGTATAGGAATTATTTTTAACACTTTTAACCTTGTTACATTTCCCTCAATGTCCTCACTATTAACATTTTAGTTAATATTCTTCAAATAATTATTTAAGATTTTTAACAGTACTATAGACATATAAAATAATTGTGGTATTACATGCTACTTAATAGCAGGAATTTTTTATATTCTCCCTTTAAAAAAATGTAAGATAGGAACAACTCAACCCAATTCCAACCTGAGATTTGACATGAAAAATATGAAGTTTTCCTGATGACTGCTTAAAAGTTATTAGAGTCATATTCATTAACAAACACACTAACATTTTAGTAATTTCAGTAATCTGAAATATTTGAGATGTGCAGAGAGAAAAAACAATATACAAACAAACAAAAAAACAAGGAGATAAACCAACTGCTAACCTTGGAATTTTTCATGCTTATTTATTTCTTCCACTTTTAAAATGATTTAGAAACAACAGCACAAGGATCCGTGCTCCGTAGATATGCTTTATGACAGATGAATAAGCATAGATTTTGTGGTTGGCACGACGACTCCTTTAATAAGCTTCCTCAGTGATAGCATTTTATAACCTTGGTTGAAGTAAAACATTGTGAGGTGCTATCTTACGCAGCACACTAAAACCTATAATAAGGCTACATCATTAGAGAAGGTGATACTGACTGAGAAAATGCAGGAAGATCAATCTGTGGTAGCCATGAAAATGTGCCACTAAAGTCTGTGCATATTGATTGATGAGCTTAGCTGCAGCCTCTATGGATCAGCCATACTCTGCACACTTCGTCCTGGAGATACTCCCTAGGGGAAAATAATGTGTCTTTATTGAGACTCTAGGGATCAAGAGATATAAACTGCAGGTATGACGTGACAGCAATATCATTAGAAAATTATTTAGAAGAAGTATATATATTAACAAACAGAAATTTATTGACACACAGTTCTGGAGGTTGGGAAGTTTAAGGTCAAGGCTCTGACAGGTTAGGAGGTCTGGTGAGGGCATTCCATTTTTCCAAGATAGTTCCTTGCATACTGCATTCTCTGGAGGAGGAAGGCTCTGGATCCTGACATGGCAAAGGCAGAAGACCAGAGGCAAAAGGAAGCTTAACTAGTCCTTTATTGTTTGTTGAGTAGATTTTTTTTTTTTTAGTGACTTTTGCTCTTAAGTGTGTGCATTCATCAGAGAGACAGAAACTGATGGAGAGACAGAAAGCGAGAAAACACCCCCCCTCCCAGGAGGAATGGCCAAAACACCATTCCTTTTCCTCCATTCTCGTCTCAGAATTTTGGGCACATATGCACATGCACCAGGTGTGAGTTTCAAGTTGCCGGGTCTAGGACGTAAATTGTGGTCAGCCATGTGGGAGTCTAGCAACATAACCATGACACATTCTGCTCATTCCAATTATTTTAGTAGATTCTTAAAAGTCAATTTATTCTCTGTATGAATCCTTCTTAAGTTCAAAACGTTTTTGAAAATCATGAGAAATTAGGTATTTGTTTTCATTAAAGTCAATAATTCTTTATTAGGAGTGAAAGAAGAAAGCATCCCTAATGGCAATGTTAAATTCTAAATAAAAGGGGAAAAAAAGGAGGTTGACCCTGTAACCTAGTGATTAAGGGATCCAGATTCCAGTTGGTTGACTGCAGTTCTAATCGCAAACCCATCAGCTGAGGGAACATGCTGTGTGTGTGTGGCATGTGTGTGTTACATGTGCAGCGTATCTGTGTGCCCAAAGTCTGGATAGGATGTATAAATGGAGAAAAAATGCTCCCTAAGAATAAAAAATAAGTTTATTAAATAAAAGTTTTAAAGATTAGTTATTAATAGAGGTAAACAAAATTGTTATCGACATTGTTATCAACTGACACCTTTCTCTACCTGATGCAAAAGAAAATAAACAATCTCCAGAAACTTGATTCCTAAATTATTCCCCACACGATGTCAGCATATGGAAAACTGGATGTTCCTAGATTGATCTCATACAGAGGAGTTGTATCTCAGAAGCCTAGGTGACTGGATAATTGAGCACCCTCTGCATTATTCCCAGCATATGAGGGCAGCCCAGCAGGATGCAGATTTCTCCCTGTGCTCTGATCCTGAGCAAGATGGTACCTTTACTTAGAGCACCCATATCCATCTCCTGCAAAGCCTAGAGAATCAGTGTTCTGTGGGTGTTTATCCCAGCAGATCTCCTTGATCCCTAGGAAACTGGTTGCTCATTCCAGGGTAAAAGTAGAGTTCAAATTAAGGCAAAATAGGAAAAAAATCAAACCTCTTATTTTTTGTCATATCTTGTTGCACTGAAACTTGTGGGTTCTTTTTTCCCCTGGAATCACATTAAAAATCTCTGCCTGATGATAAGGTGAGGAAGAGGGAGGCCTTTACTCTTAAAACATCTCAGAATGAAAAGCAGGAAACACGATCTATAACACTATAGAGTAACTTAGTTAAAAAATATAATAGTTTCATTATTTGGAATAAAAAAAAGATGTCCACCTTTGGAATATAAATATCCTAATGTCATTAGTAATCTTGCTCATTTTATCCTGTTTGTTTTAAATAAGTATTTTAAGAAAAAAATTTAATGTATTTTATTATGATATAGAGTACATTCACAAGAGAGAGAGAGAGAGAGAGAGAGAGAGAGAATGCACGCTTGATAGGGTCTCATCACACCATGATACCTTTTCCTAGCTGCCGGGGTCCAGCCTCGGCAGTGGTGGGTGGCCTGCATGGCCCCATCCTAGCCCTTCATCCATCTTGTAAAGATCTTAGGAAGGTGTACCCAGCATGTTTCCAGGCTGACTCTGATTCGAACCTGCAATTGACCACGTGGCTTCCAGCACTACAGTTCAGCTAGCTGTGGCCTATGCCTCTAGGCTGGGGCAGTTTATTGATATAGTTTGAACATGAAATGTGTTCATTGAAATCTTCTGTCTACTTCTGTTCCCACACATTCCATTGTCTCTTTATTCTATAGATAACCATCGTCTTTATGTTCCTATTTAAATGTAGATATATATTTACTTGAAAATCAAACATGCATAAATAATATTGATGTATATGTGGAAATCCCCAGAAAGTTTATGGAAAATGTATATTATGAAATCTACCCGTGGATTTTCATTTGTGTGTGCAACAAAACAAACTCATAAATTTAAATTTCATGAACCATTTGAAGTTTCTAGATAAGTCATTTTTTATGTCTTGCTTAGGACAGGCAATAAAAATAATAGCAAAGTGTTTGGTGTCCCAGTTGGTTTTATCATGTACAAGACTCTCAGAGACAGAGAGCATTGTTCCACCTGGTTTAACAGAGAGAATGTTTTAAAGACATTGGCAGGGTTAAGGGAACCTACGTGGGATAGAGAAGCACCTAGAGCTAGAAACATTAGGACGCCATTAATGCTGCTAGGTCGGAAGGGCACAGGAGGAGAGCTGCTTTCTAGAACTTAGGAAGAGATATATATGTAGTACCTGTAGCCGTAGCCTTAGTCTTTGGTGGAAACTCAGGGGGGCATTGGTCATATGCACCACTTTCCGTGCTATTTTCTTTTTAAATTAAATATAGGTATAAAAAGCTGGATTTGTGTCAGCCATCTCAGGGATAGGCCGAAAGGAGAGAAACCAGGCTAACAGATACCCCTCCTCATTGCTTTCCTCCTACCACATCATTATCTACCTGAGCTTCCAATTAGACAGCACAGAGGAAAGAGGCAGAGCAAACTCCATGTGCCTAAAAACACACGGAGGTGACTCTATCATTAGTGGGCTTTCCAGAGCAGGAATTTCAGTAGTTGTCGAGAGCCCTAAGCATTTAAGTTTTGGAAGCAGATAAACTGTGGTTTAAATTCCAGTCTCTCATTTATTAGTTAAGTGATCTTGAGAAAGTAGTTTAACCTCCATAATAATGTATAGCCCTTGCTGAAAATGAGATGTACCCATTTTACAACCGACTGAGTGAACATATTGGATGCAGCAAAAGTATTAGTCTGGAATACGTGCATTTACAGTAGACAGCATGACTGTGGAACAATTTACATACACCCACAGCTGTCTCCACACGTACACAAAGAAGCTCAGAGGTACAGTTTGTTAATTTGCTGATGTTATTTAGCAGTTTGTTCTTAGGGCCCGTGTAATATTTGGGTGATTTTATTGGCCTATTCCTCATGGTTCTGAGACGGCTGACACATGCCTAGCTTTTATAACTTCTCTTAATTTAGAAAGAAAAGGACAAGGAAAAGGGTGAATACAGCAAATTCTGTTTTTATTTATTGTGTAGAATTGTATTATAAGGACATTTCTCCATCCAGGGGAACCTGGATGAAGTAGTCGTCAGCTGCTTCAAGGTTTATGGGAGAGGCTGAGAAGACAGTAGAAGCTAGAAGATGAATGGCAGCCTAGCCAACGAGAGTGTGTACTGAAACCTAAAATCCGTAATAGCATTGGCTGAAATGATTAGTATCACTATGATCTTTTCTTGTATTTCACATAGTAATGGCATTGGCTGAAATGACTAGTATCAGTATCACTATGATCTTTTCTTGTATTTCACAAGTAATTATTAACTTTTTTTATATGTAGGAGTTAAAAAAATATTGCAGAAGGCACATGTGCTCACCAACTAATGAGAGAGAGAGAAAGTACCCCTATGATAGGATGTGGTCATGTCAAAATCCTTTTTCCTCTATTTCTCTATCCTGTCAGGATTTTAAGCATACACATACCTGCTCTCACCATGTTTTTCA
This sequence comes from Tupaia belangeri chinensis, assembly GCF_000334495.1. Classification (NCBI taxonomy): domain Eukaryota; kingdom Metazoa; phylum Chordata; class Mammalia; order Scandentia; family Tupaiidae; genus Tupaia; species Tupaia belangeri. The sequence continues at coordinate 1,235,918 of NW_006160065.1, forward strand.
AGCTGGTGAGGCTGGGATTTGAGCTGCACTCAGCCACATGGAATCCAGCTTCTAATACACAGTGCTTATACACTGTACTAGAGGGCCCAGCCCATTTTTTTTTTTTTGGCTATAAGAATATCTTATAGATAAATATCTATATATTATATATATGCTTAGATTTAGTTCATTAAGATAAATTCCTACAAGTAAAAACTAAAATGATTTCAATTTTACACCTACCACTAAATTTACATTCAGAAATATTTACCTCTGGAAAAATTATTGATAAATATATTGTTTTCTCTCATTAAGGATACTTATTTCTTCAACCTATTTTTATTGATCAGTTATTTTAACTTTACAGTTTAACTTTCAATTGTACATGAGTCTACCTCCTCCAACCCAATTGCCTTGGATAAGTGCGTGTATTTGATGTAAGATTAAAACATTTAAACAGAGGTTTATACTAATCTAAGTCTGTGTAATAATTTGTCAGGTCTTCTCTTTTCCAGGACAAGGAGAACATAAGCAGGTGTAATGGTTTTAGCTCATGCTATAAGAAATTAAAAGACACCAATTTGATTACATTAATGTTCAATAACTAATTATATAGGAAATTTAAATTTTAATTAAATTTAAGAGAACTTGCAGCCTGAACCAAAATTCTCTATTTAATAATAGAAACTAATTTACTCCTGGGAATGATCTGATCTTTAGATAAGAGGAAGTTCCAGTATATGTTCGGTATCTCCTCATTAGCTATGGAAACTTGTTTTGGTTTTTCAGAAATCCAATATTTTGGACAGAAATTGATGTCTGAGTTCTGGGAAGATTATTTTCTTACTTTTTCACACTCTGAAAAATGTAGAAAATATATGTTACAGGAGAGTATAGTGGAAAGAATTTGGGATGGTTTAGTGTAACTTACTTTTTTTCACATTATATATTATGACAAAAATAAAATACAAAGCATTAAGTGGCATACTAAATATTGGACATGGATATAGTTGAAAAAAATATTGGAAGTTTTAAAATACGTGGCTTTCCTTTTATTTTATTTTATTTTTGTTTTTAATAGCAGCTTTAATGCTGGAAATAGCCACATGGAATGTAGTTTCTTGTTTCTGTTTTTAATTGCCAAAAGTGTGTGCACTTGCCAGGCAGAGACAGAGAGACAGAGAGGGAGAAAGCACCCTACAATGGGGCATGTTCATGACATCATCCCTCCTCCACTTCTCCCTCCTGTTACGATTTGGAGCACACACACATATACTTGGTGTACAATCCAAGCCGCTGGCCACAGAATTTGGACCATGGTCAGCTAATTGGGATCTGGCAATGGGACTGGTCTAGCCACTGTAGTTTTTGACTATGAATTTTAATACTGGTGTCTTCAAATTTTAGACATAAACACAAGCATGTCATTTTGGCATTAGTAAACACTTTTACGTAAATAAAACAATCCATCTATTTCTTCTAACCACTCTTTAAGCATTTTTAACAGTCAGGGCCAGAAGGTGGTATGGTACTTAAGGGACTGGATTCCCGCATGCTGACAATGGTTCACATCCCAGACCCGGTGGCTGGAAAATCATGCTGGGCACTAGTGCATGCATGCACAAAATCCTAGGAGGAGAATGCAGAAGTGATTGCAGCATGGCCATCTATCCTGGGGAGAGAGGGAGGGTAATTTCTCACTTTCCCTCTCACTTTCTCTTTCTCTCTCTGAAGAGAGAAAGATGGCAAAAATCCTTTTTAAATTAAACCATTTGGGCCGAAAATAGCCACGGTACTCCCACACTTGGATTCTTATGGATAAGCCAGAATTGTACATGTTAGGCTGTTTTTCTGAACTGATTGCTAAGTTAGAGCCAATAACACTAGCCACACCTCAGTCACCAAAAGTCCACATTTTAGGCTGCTGGTATAGCTAACCATCCTGCTCTAACCAGTCCAATAATTTCTCTACCTCACTCCTTCACTTTCGCTTCTACACGACACTAACTGCTTCCTGTACAGGTCACTCTCTTTCTGCACTCTTTTTTTATTTTTTTTTTGGAGAGGTTTTTGCTATAGGGCGCATGCGTTTGCGAGGCAGACAGAGAGACAGAGAGACAGAAAGCGAGAAATCACCCCCCAGGGGGGATGGCCACGCTGCAATCCCTTCTCCTCCATTCTCCTCTCAGGATCTTGGGCATGCACACACATGCGCCCGGCATGAGTTTAAGCCACCAGGTCCAGGACTCGAACCGTGGTCGACTACATGGGAGTCCAGTGACATAGCCATTATGCTAACTGCTGGTCCCTCTTTCTGCATTCTTATATACCCTGTGACTACGCAGTAACAGGATTCTCTATAAAGTCATCTTTTGGGAGAGTACCCGAAAATTGCCAGCTTCTAAAATAAATTCTGAAAAGTGTTTTTTGTTGTTGTTGTTTTGTTTTTGTCTAAAATGTTGTTAACAACTTAGAAAAAAAAGAATTTACAACAATTAAAATTACTTAAAAGGGTGTGATGCCTTCTTTTTTTGTGAACAACTATACTATTCCAATTTTAAAACTATCAAATTTGAATCTATTTAATGTATGCATTAAATCCATTTGAATATATCATGCTAAGAGTTTTAAAGAGTCTTTATATCCAATTAGGCTCAAGCATGTGACTTGGTAGAACAGTAACTCTGAGGATTTGTTTGGGAAATATTAGAAGAGACATACACAAAATGGCGGAACTGCTTCCTATAATTGAACCAGCTCAAAGACCTCATGTGTGGCTACATTTTCGGACTTTAGTTTAGTTTCCCTGGATCCAAGTACCTGAACTCATTTATTATTAACTCCAGGGTAATTTGTCTAAGATACTCCTGAAATAAATATCCATATAGTAGAGTAAGTCACTCAGCCTTGCCCTTAGCCTAATTCAGAATGTAGTGGTAACACTGGGACTGCCCAGACTATTTCACACGCTTTCTCACTTCTGGGCTCACAGGGCGCCATCTTGGCCACATTTTGAGGGTGCTCTAGACTGAGCACACCCTCTCAGGTTACTGGTGTAGGAAAACTACATACCTATGCTGTACCTGTTTCCTCCAAACCTCCCCAGCATTTCTGAGATAGCTTGGATTTGCGGCAGATTTTACAGACTTACACATCAATAAGAATGAAGGGTAATTTATTTTATTTTTTTAAAGAATTATTTATTTTATTTTATTTATTCATTCATTTTATTTTTTTAATTTGACCAGAAAGACACAGAAAGAGAGAGAGATTGAGAGAGGGAAAGTGAGAAAGCAAGTCACCAGGTCCAAGATTCGAACCATGATGAGCCAGGTGGGAGTCCAGCACCTTTATCCACCACACCACCTGCCGGCCCCAAAGGGTAATTTCTTATTGAACAGCATATTTGACTTTCCAGAGCACAGAAAAACATTTTTACAAATGTTTACTTCTTGTTAGGAACAAGAATGTTGTATTTAAAAATAAGCTTACTTAATATTCATACAATTCTATAAATGAGGTATTGGTTATGAGCACCATTTTACAGAAAACTGAGGCATAGAAAATTTAAGAAACTTGCTTAAGACAACAACAATAAGAAACTACTTAAAGCATCCTGTTGTCAGAATTTCTACTCATGGAGTATAAATCCTACTGTCTGTTTACTTTATCCATAAGGCAAAAGACAGGGATTTATGTGCACATGAAGAAACCCAGATGCTCTATAAGAAAAGATGAAGTGGATCAGCAGATGCTGTAGTGGTTAAGGTGCTGGACTCTCACATGGCTGACCACAGTTCAAGTCCTAGACCTGGCAGCTTAAAACTCATGCCAGACATGGGGAGCATGCATGCCCAAAATCCTGAGAGGAGAATGAAAGAGAAGGGATTGCCACATGGTCATACCCCTAGGGGATGTTTTCTCACGTTTTTTTCTCTCAGTCTCTCTGGCAAGTACATGTACCCTATAGCAAAAATCTTAAAAAAAAAAAAAAAGAATCCTAATATTTAGCAAAAATTCTGCGATTATAATAAGGGAGGGTGTTGAATAAAAGATAAATGAATAAATATTTTTATTATGATTTTACTAGTTTTAAACTCCATGTATTTGCCATGTAGGACTTCCAAATATGTACAGACTTCTCAAACAGAGCAAGTAGAAAGGGGAAAAGAGTGGCATTTTCTCATTAGGTTTGCTAATTGTGGTTTATTGGATTCAAACATTATTGCTGTCTCTTTGTGTCTCTAGCAAGCACACGTACTCTAGAGCAAAAATCTCTTTAAAAGAAAAGATAAAATAAGAAATATTTCTAGCTATCATGGGCCCATCTCACCCTAAGGTTCATAAGCAGTGTACATTAAAAATTCACAATTTACCAATTTACCCAACTTTCCTTAGAAATACGTAAATGATTTTCTCATCTTGCCTTGCCATTTAGATTTATTTTCTCAAATCTTTGTCATCCTACTCCAACCGGGTTTCTCCTTTTCCAGTGCCAGCTGATAATCTGAGTAAGATGGTTTCTCTGCTTAAGCTTTGACTAATGTTTTGGCTGAGTAAACTAAGCATCATCCAAAAAGAGCGATGCTGATGGAGGTTGAGTGAGACTTTGCCGAGGAATCCATTATTTTCTCAATGGACTACATGACAAAGATGTGTGGGCCTACATCGAATTGCACCTAGGCATAAATTAATAATTTACTCAATGATCCCTTTGCAGTTTCTTCTTCATTCTTCATTGCTGGGAGTTTAGTGATTTAGCTCAAAAAGTTTTAGAGTTGACAAGTTAAGTGAATGACATAGTAAATGAAAGTTTCTGAGAACTTAAGTGGTCTGCTCAGTGCACAAACACACAGTATTTCCTCGATGAGGTATTAATCCTACTTAATTTATCAAAATTACATATTTAGCATTCTGTTCTGATTTACTGTCTCTTCCCTAACAAGGAGATTAAAGATTTGTCTTACGAATTCTATTAAATAATGTCATAGTTACAAATGAGAAGACCATTCCTGCCTTCTGGATTCTCGCTTTAATTGCAAACTTACTTTAGAAAGGTAAAAATATGTTGATCATATAAGAAACTTCCCTCAAAAAATGTAAATTCATTTGTTGGTGGGTATAATCATTCTTTATTTTTTTATTCAAAAAATGTAAATGGATTCGTTGGTGGGTATAATCATTCTTTATTTTTTTAATGTCAAATTTAAAAATAAATTGGTCACTAACAAAAAGTTTAAATAATCAGGAGAAGGAAAAGTTTGAATTTAAGTTGTAGTAGTGTAAGTGTAGGGTACAGATTGTACAGTATTAACAAATATCTCACCTGCTAATTTAATAATATGCAAAACTTGAATATCTGTTTCTTAGTACACGCTGGAAAATATTTTAAATATAAAATTGTTGAGAAAATAGGTATTCTGGGACCAGCAGTTAGCATAATGGCTATGTCGCTGGACTCCCATGTAGTCGACCATGGTTCGAGTCCCGGACCAGGTGGCTTAAAACTCACGCCGGGCGCGTGTGCGTGTGTGCCCAGGATCCAGAGAGGAGACTGGAGGAAAAGGGATTGTGGCGTGGCCATCCCCCCTGGCGAGTGATTTCTTGCTTTCTATCTCTCTGTCTCTCTCTGTCTGTCTGGCGAGAGCACGCGCCCTATAGCAAAAACCCCTCAAAAAAAAAAAAGAAAGAAAGAAAGAAAGAAAGAAAGAAAGAAAATAGGTATTCCCATCTTCATTAATGAATATACTGTATCAATCATTATGAATGAACACTGAAGTTATCATTCTAGTGGGAAATCAACAATGTAGAAAACAGGGACAGGGACCAGCAGATGGCATGATGGTTATGTTGCTGGACTCCCACATGGTCAACTGCAGTTTGAGTCCTGAACCTGGTGGCTTCAAACTCACGCTGGGTACATGTGTGTGTGTACCACAAACTCCAAGAGGAGAATGGAGGAGAAAGAATTGTGGCATAGTTATCCACTTTGGGGATGATTTCTCTCTTTCAGCATCTCTGGCTTGCTCTGTCTCGTTCTGGCTCTGGGGAGAGCACACACCCTATAGCAAAAATCTCTTTCTCTAAAAAAAAAAAAAAACAAATGAAAGTAAAAAACATACAGAGGGCAGACACATATGAGAACAAAGCAAATTTTAGAAGATTCTTGTAAACTTAATATTCATGAAATATAAATTTCCCCTGTAGACATATTTTCTATTTTCTTCCATCACTATTTATTTTGGCATGCAGATACATATATGTGACATAACTTCAAATAAATAAGTTAGAAATTTAATGTACTTGGTAACAGAATGATGACAGAGAGCAGACACATATGAGAACAAAGCAAATTTTAGAAGATTCTTGTAAACTTAATATTCATGAAATATAAATTTCCCCTGTAGACATATTTTCTATTTTCTTCCATCACTATTTATTTTGGCATGCAGATACATATATGTGACATAACTTCAAATAAATAAGTTAGAAATTTAATGTACTTGGTAACAGAATGATGGTCCTTTTTGTGGTCCTAGTTATTAATTGAATGTGAGACTCCAGTAAGCAGAGTGTGTGTGTGTGTGTGTGTGTGTGTGTGTGTGTGTGTGTATGTGTATTTTCTCCTTTAACCTGGGTTGAGCCTTTTCTAAGTAAAGGAAAAAGCAAACAAATAGCTCACATGTTGACAAAACAGGGAGGAGGGGTACAAAAATAGAAATATTAGAGTATCCAAAAATTACAGTTGTGTATATCAGTGGAATGTGGGACCCATAGGAGCAAATCTGTACCAAGGAGTTGAAAACCAGGGAAAGGGAAGAAGGTACCTACTCCCATGTCAAATGTGAGGCCTTTTCTGGACAATGAGTATCACGCTGAAATTCATTATCCCATGTTAGCCTCTTGCTTTTTTCCCCATGGCATTTATTGATTTAATTTTAAAAATAATATTTACATTTTAAAAAACCTATCTCTATCTCTGTACCTTATAGAAACAAAAGCAGGTTGTTTTATTTCACTCTCCCTCCAGTATTTTATATTCGGTTTCTAGATAATTTCTAAGAATTTAATAGTGTGCTATAATCACTGTATTTTTTCATAGTACTTACCTCCTAGAAATATTGTTTATGTTACGTGCTAAAATCTAAGGCTAAACCTTACAGAGAAGCTGAGATTAGAATTGTGTTTATTAAACAAGAAGAAAAGGTAAATGGATTCTCCTCTCTAACTACTGTTAGGCACTACTTTGGAGTTAACGAAGAATTGAAGCTGAAAAAAAACAAAAGAAACAGTCGGGAAAGGGCTGAATTTAAAAACCTTGGAGAAGCAAAATTCTTTTGAAGCCTGAGAGTGACCGGTTTTTGTCCCTGGAGATATTTCTTAATTATATTTACAAATCGGGCATGCACCCTTTTTGTTCTCATCAAATTTTGTTTCTTTATGAAGCTCTTTCCAGGAAAGAAATTTCCTGAGTAAGGACAGTGAAATAATAGATATAATTATTTTTCTGAGTCTTTATTCTTCGTTTTATTGTCTTGCCTTTATTTTCATTTAGTAGGAATCAAATTATTACCTCATAAAACAGGACAATGATATTATTACTACTCTAATCTTATAGTGTTTGCTGAGTGATATTCTCTCTTACCAGACTCTAAATTTCAGTATTTATAACGTCAGGAGAAAACATTTAAAACAGAGGTGGGGAGGAGAAAAATAGTAAGCAATATAGACAACTTGGTTCATAACACCTTGACTTCATTATATTCTAATGGAAAAAATAAACAACTGTGATTAGTTTCAGGTATTCAAAGGTTGAACATACAATGCAAAAGTCTGATTCATATTACATGATCAAAACAGAGGAATCCATTGGTATGTAAGTTTCCATCATCTTATCATCTTAAAGGTAAGATAGTGAATATCATCAGTCACAAATCTAATTTTCTTCACTGTCCTGTTTACAAGCATTAGAAATGGAATCATGGGCACCTGAATATTATGCGTATCCATAACAAATCCCAGACAAATGTGGATTAAAATCCATCAAATTCATGACATACGTGAAATCCCCTAAGGCATTATTTTATATTTATGAATTTTCAAATTGGCTATATGTTTAAGAATGTAGATATATAAGCATAAAGGTTACTTCCAGTTTTTGCAACAAATTATAGATGCGTTGGCAGAGGAATTTAATAAAATATGCATAGCAGTGTTCAAATTATCTTAAGCACAGCAAACATTATCCTCAAATCTTTCTCATAAGTGTTTTATGTACATATGCAAATAGCATAGAAAACTATTTTAACATGTGAATTATTTAGAAGAACAACTATCATTCGGGTGTTTAAAGGATATATATTAGCACCGCCTATGGATTTATTGTGATTTACAGTAGGAACTTAGAGACATCATGTAAAATATGTTTGTGGGGTTTCTTCCCTCCAGATTTAAATTTAAGAACTTTAATAGCATTTGCATAATTTTATACTGTTTCTGCATATATTTGTGCTGTTGTCACCAAATAGTTTGCATGATATACTTAAGACAGAGAATAACTTAACTGCCGTGTCTTAGCTCCACAGACCAGGAGGCTTAAACAACAGAAATTTATTTTCTCATTATTCTGGAGACTAGAAGCCTGAGCTCAGGGTGCTATTACTAATGAGGATTCTTCTCTGACCTACAGGGGTTTACCTTTTCACTCAGTCCTCATATGGCTTTTCTTTGGGATCCGAACATGGAAAAGGACAGTGAACTCCCTGATATCCTGTTGGATACACTAATTCCATAGGGTCAGGATTTCATTCCTCCTCCTTTGTCTTCATTTTATGACCTCATTTAACTTTAATGACTTCCTTAGAGCTCCCATCTCCAAATACTGCCACACTGGAGGATAAGGCTTCAATGTTTGAGGGGGGTGGTAAGGAGATATTCAGGTCATAACGCCAGAGCACACTACTTTACTTATAATATTAGGTACTTGGGAGTCATACTGGAAAAGTTCAGATCATCTGTGGAACAGATACAGAGTGGATATTGCAGACATTTCAGGGCTACTTCAGATAGGATGCTAAACTGCCATTTTAATACTCCTATGACCACTGAAAATACATATTGCATATAGTATGACTGGCTCCATTTTCTATTTAGATCATTATACCAGCTGCCTAAACATATAATTACTATGTTTAAATAGCATTAGTATATAATCAACCAGCATTCAAAAAAAATCAATATATATCTGTTAAACAGTCGGAATTGACTCCAAAATTCTAATGTTTTCTCTTTATGTACAAATTTAAAATGGTATTTAAAGTTTCTGACTTATTAACATGTGACACACTTCTATGACATAAACGTATATGCTCCTATCTTTAGGCAAGTCCTTGTCTCATTATTGGACAGTATTAGTGAGGACAACATGAACCGTTTAGGTCTATGTCCAGTTACTTTCATGTTGCCACAGTTCCCAAACCACAAGCTCTTTATTTCTGCTTTTGACTTACCTGTCTGGAGGGAATTAATGTCTTTCTCTTTAACTTGTTTTCCTTCTTTACCACACAAATCTCAATACATTTGTAGGCATTTGATAATTACCTATGTCATATCTAATAGGTGTTCTTGCAATGCTGCTTTGCTGCATTTCTGTTGTAAAATATGTACAATGAAATATTATATAGCTAAGATATGCATGTGGTGATGAAATGATGGAACAGTTATCTAAAAAGAAATCACCATATAGGGAAGAATGACTCTATTTGAGTGATTATAGAAAGTATGAATAGGTGAAGTGGATAATGCAGTCAGTAAGGAAAAGGTCATTTTCTCATAATCACTATTTTTCCAATGGGCTATTCGGAAAAACTGACACCCAAAAAAGGAAAGAAAGAAAAGAACAATTAAGAGAACATTTTGGATTTAAGAAAAATAAAAATAAAGCCATTTTCACTTTTTGATGAACTAGATAAATACAGGACATAGGAGACAAGAGAAGTCATATGAAAGAAGGTAAACAGATTGATGAGAAGTTACATCATTTATCTCTCTAGAACATGAAAGATTACATTGGAAAGAGTTTATTATATTTTAAGCAAAATATAGTTACTTATTGTGTCTATTATTATTTTGGTAAAACATTTTATAGGTGAAAATGATTGAAGTATTTCTTAATTTCTTCCTTGAACTTTCAGTGTCCTTCCTTACACATTTCCCTTATTAGTGAAGATATCTTCTGAGCATAGACTATATGCCAAAGAGTTTGACAAACAGAAATGGAAGCCCAGCTGTGATGCCGCATATGTAGTGCCACTGCTTAAGAGGTTGGAAGTTGCTGGGGAGTCCCAACTTTAACATAGGGCCAAACAAGATGCTGGATACAGCTACATGAGCCTGCATTCCCCATTACTTGGGAAAGTGGGGTAGGAGGATTGCATCATGTCAAAAAGACCTATCGCTCTTGGATTGGAATGGGTAAGGGGCTAGATTTTATGTGTCCAATTGTGGTTTGAATTCCAGCCCTACAGCTTGAAAAACACGCAGGGCACATGTGCAAGTGTCCCTAAATCCCAACAGGGTGGAGAGATGGAGACAGGATTGTGGTGTGCCCATGCCTCTTTGGGGGTGCTTTCTCCCTCTACCTCTCTCTAATGAGAAAATGTTTTCTCTGACAAAAAAAGTTACCTCTTTCTCTCCTGCTCATTCTCTTTTAAAGAATTAATAATGAAATGGAACTTTAAGGCTCTATCAGGGATAGACAACCGTTCTCTGTCTTCATAGATGTCTTTGGTGAGAACTCAAAGTTTTCTATTTCTATTCATGCAAAAAATAGAAAACTGGAAAAAATGTAAAGTTGTGAATGAGAGAGTGCAAAAGAAGTTTTAAATGGAAAAGTAATGCCAGGTAGCACCTAACATATATGAATCGGCATCTTTGTAGTAAACAGCAGAGTCAACAGGCTAATTTAATCAAGAAAGTAATTCTTTGATGAATATAGCTTTTCTTTTTCTTTTTGGAAAGATTTTTGCCAGAGGATGTGTGCAAACCAGAAAGTGAGAGACAGAGACAGAGGGAAAGTTAGAAATCGCCTCCCAGGGGGATGGTCATGCCACTTCTCCTCCATTCTCCTCCTGGGATTTTGGGCATGCAACACACATAGTCGGTGTGATTTTCAAGCCACCAGGTCCAGGACTTACACTGTGGTTGGCCATGTAGGGGTCCACTACTTTAGCCACTTTGTCAGCTCCTGGCCCAAGATGGCTCATTTTCTTAAGTGGAGAAAATACTAAGTAACTTGTAGCTGCTTTCCAACACTGTTACTAGAACATAGTATAAATAAAAAAGTCTTTAATTCCATTACTTCTTCATACGTGTCAGACTATTCTTTTTCTCATAAAATTCTCTTTATTGTAATAGAACTACTGAGTTCCTGCAAGCATATTCTCAGCTTAGTTTTTGTTTTCTTTTTTTTTTTTAAGAATTATTTAACGTTATTTATTCATTTATTTATTTTAACTTGACCAGAGAAGGACAGAGTGACAAAGAGAGGGAGAGAGAGAGAGAGAGAGAGAGAGCAAACCTCCAGACCGAGGACTCAAACCGCATTCAGCCATGTAGAAGTCCAGCATCCTTAACCACCATAACACCTGCCAGCACGAATAATATCATATATATGTATATTTTTTTTTTAGCGAGGTTTTCGCTATAGGGCGCGTGTGCTCGCCAGACAGCCAGAGAGACAGAAAGCGAGAAATCCCCCTCCAGGGGGGATGGACATGCCACAAACCCTTCTCCTCCATTCTCCTCTCTGGATCTTGGGCATGCACACACACGGCATGAGTTTTAAGCCACTGGGTCTGGGACTCAAACCGCGGTCGACTACGTGGGAGTTCAGCGACATAGCCATTACACTAAGTGCTGGTCCCGCTCAGCTTAGTTTTCAAAGAGGTATTGATCTGTTGTTAAGGCCAATGAGGCATGGGTGCAAAAGCTGTGCACGGTTTATGGGTCACCTCCTAAAAATGAGAGCCTGCCCTTCACATCCTTTTACTTATAGGCCAAGAGGCAGAGATGATGACTCAACTGGCAGTGCAGACTTGTGCAATGCCCTAGGAAATGTTTTACAAGATAGAAATATCTTAGAAACTTAGATGTCCTTGTGGAGGAGAGCTTTCAACCCCCTCTGGACATTCTAATATCCTCTGTACCATTACATAAGAATGAAATGTCCACCTTGTGTTGAAACTCATTGTTACAGGGATTTAACTTCCACTCCACAAATGTATGAAATCGATACTGAAAGCCTAGTGCTCTCATAACAACAACAGCAACCTTCTGAAATACATAACATTTAGAAGTTGGCATGTTGGCAGTATGTATAGTAAAGACAGAAGGCTTGGTATCTGTGTCTTGCCAATGGATGTGAGAAAATTGTAACCTGTGATAACTTAGAGCAGGAAACATGGATGTTAGTTTGTGTGACTACTGATAACCCAAAATACCTGAGTCAGGGTAGTTTAAGACAATAGATGTTTATTCAGCTCCCAGTTTGGAGGTCCAAGGTCCAGAGACCACATATGGTAAGGATTTTCATATTGGTGGGGCCCCAAGGCCATATTGGGAAGGAGGCATGTGTCTGTGTCCATCAGTCTTTAGCTCCAATTCCCTGACCTTATAGGCCAAGAGGAGGAAATCAGAGGGGCCCCATCCAAATCATTAATCACTGCCAAAGACCACACCTTTTGACATATGACCGTACTCAGCTTCCTCTTAATCCCTGTATATCCAAATCTCAACACCCATAATTTAGGGGGGACACAAACCATGGCAATGTGCTTATAGAACTTGTAGTTCTGTAAAAGTGTTTCAAAAAACTAAAACTATTGATTCTTCTGGATGGTTCTAGTGATAGAAGGAAGTGAGTGGGTCAGGCCAAAATCAATAAACTCATAAGTAGAGATGGAAGGGAATTCAGTTCTGCTCTAGAAAAAAATTATGTTCACCTTTCCACAAGTTAAATTGCTTGAACTTTGCATAATGATGATCCTTAGAGTTGGAAAAGCCAAGGGCTTCGGAAGCCCAAGCAGCAGGAGCTAGGATTGCTATTCAGTGCTCTTTTTCAAGAACCTCCAGTTAAGTGCCAGGCAGTAGGAGCCAGATCAGCTGCAAAAAAAGAGATTAATGGTACTGCTCTCCCCATCTCACTCCAAGCCTGCTGCGGCAGCTGGCCTTTCCTATGAACTGAGGCCAGATGTGATCAGCTATTGTAGAAATCCTGGGAAGCAAACAGAGCAAATTACTCTGAGGGGATCTTTATCCCCAAAGCCACATAAGCTGTTCAATCTATATACTTCAATGTCCACTTCAGATGGAGCCAAAGAGGATAATGGACTAAATGGATTTTTCTACAGGGGAAAGCCAAGGGTCATGGAGGATAATGGTCAAGAGAATTCCAAAAGGGTAGAATTAGAGATTGTCAAATGAAAGTTTCTCCACATAAGACCATGAGTATACAAAATTTCTGCCAATAGAAGTTGATAATAATTTGATGAAATTCCAACTGCAGTATACTTTCCACAATCTTTTGTATTTTTTTTTTGTCTGTTCCCCTCCTCCCCTCTCCAGTTATTATGGTCCTACTTCACCAATTTTTATTGAGTGGAGCAGAAAATTTGTCTTCTATTTTGTTGAAAAAAAAAAAAAAAACAAGAAACAAAGACCCTTCTGTTCATTGGTTACAAAATACAGTGCCTTCCCCAAGCACATGGTTAATGAGAAGGATTTGGTAAGTAGGAAGTTATTGAGGGGCCAGTCCTGTGGCCTAGAGGTTATAGGAGCTGGAGTCCACATAGCCAACCATGGTTCAAATCCTGGCTCCAGAGGCTTGGAAAGCATACGGGGGCAAGTGTGAGGTTGTTCCAATTGCTGACAGTATGAAGGATAATGGACTGTAGGATTATCCATTATCCACAAGTTAAATTGCTTGAAGTTGGTCATTGTCATGACCATGGTAATGGTGAGGGGGTGCATTCTCCATCTCTCTTTCTGTCTCTCTCTGGTGAGGGCATGTGTCCCCTTAAAAAAAGAAAATAAAGTTATTGAGAATTGAATATATATATATATATATATATATACACACATACAAATTTACATACATAGAGGAAAACACTTTCAATTGGTTCCTAATTTTTTGTCTATTGGGTTTTGTGCTTTATTTTATTTTTAGTAATACAAGTGAGCACATGGCAATGTCGCACTGATCCACTCCCAGTACCCCATGCTTTTCAAAACAGTGGTACAAAATTGTATTCTGGTCACTGGGATGCAGAAAAAAAATATGGAACTTCTGTGGCTCACATACATGCTTGCCCTGTATTTTCTTTCTCTTTTCTTTTGCAAGCTGTAATAATGACAGATAATGAATAATTCTATTTTGGTCTCATAAATGAGTAAAATATGCCAAGGGATGGTAGAATTACAAGATCAAAGAAAACTGAATTCTAGCGTGACCTCTTAGAAAGCAGCCAGCTAGTCACCTTTGCCCATTTATAGACAACCGTGGTTTAAGCCCTGGGCCTGGAGGCTTGAAACTCACTCTAGGTTTGTGTGCATATGTGCCCAAAATCACAAGATGAGAATGAAGGATAAGAGATTGTGGTATGGCCATCCTGCTCCCATTCCCTGGGGAAGTGATTTCTCTCTTTCTGTCTGTCTTTTTCTCTCTGAGGTCAGTACACACACTCTATAGCAAAAATCTCTTAAAAAAAAAAAAAGAAACAAAAAAGAAAGCAAATCCTGGATTAATTGGTTCATGATTCTTTTTTCCATCTTCAAAATCAATAATTCACATTTTTTAAAAACTTTCCTCTGTCTTATATTTCTCTCTCCAGCTACAGCCCAGAAAAGTCCGCCTCATTTAAGAATCCGTGTTATTTAATTGGGAACAAACTGGCTAATAGAAAGAATTTGTTCATCTTAAGGTCTGTAATTGCAATCACATCTGTAAATTTCCTTTTTTCATGTAACATACTCGCAGGTTCTGAGGATTAGTATGTGAGTGTTTTTGGAGGGCCTTGCACTACATGAGGTTATCATTTCCTTTAGTTTGTTTTAGCACTTTGGTCACCTTTTCTGCCCCAGAGCCCATCCCATTCATTTTTCTTGCATCTGTAATTTCCCCCTAGATGAATTCTATCATGGTGCATTTTGTTCTTTCTCTTTACTAATATTGTCTTCTACATTTTCAGTATTGCTTTCAGCAGTGTCTATTCCCCTACAAGGTCTTTTTTTTTTTTTTTTTTTTTTTGCTATAGGGCATGTATGCTCACCAGAAAGATATATGGAGACAGACAGAGAGACATAAAGCAAGAAATCACCCCCCAGGGGGAGGGCTACGCCACAATACCTTCTCCTAATTTCTTCTCTTGGGATCTTGGGCACACACACACACACACACACACACACACACACACACACTTGGAGTGAGTTTAAGCCACCGGTCCAGGACTCGAACCGCAGTTGACTACTTGGGATTCCAGAGACATAACCATTACGCTAACTGCTGGTCCCTCCCCTACAAGGCTTCTAACTTATTCTTCTTTATAAGATGCACTCATTTTGCACTTCCCTCTTTTTCTGACACTGTCATCTTATGCCTCATTTCTTTATTTTGTTCACAGTTCTTTTACTTCTGTTTCAGAGTATGGTCACCTCGTTTAATATTTTTACTCATGGCAGTACATTTCTCTAAATGTTCAGCGTCTCAACCTTTGTTTGCCTCAAGAAACTTTCTGTTATTGTTTTCTCTGCAGGTAATATTGTTAGTTCTTGTAATGGTTCCTTCTTGTAACAAGATGACTAACACCTGGAATAGCTAGTAAAGAGGGTTCAAGTGCAGGAGAAACAAGAACCGTGTTTTAGGCCAGTAGTAATTCTTGGTGTTATATGAATGCCATACTGCTATCCTATAGAGGTAAAATGCATTCTCTAGTGCTATATTTATATATTTGCAGTATTTATTCCAAGTCAGTTTGCAATGCCAAACATATGTTTTCCACTAGGTCTTACTAATATGCCTTGTCTTTTATTATCTCTTTTATTCCTTTTACAAACTTCAATAATGATAGATTATGAATAATTCCATTTTGCTCATTCAAATGAATAAAACATCTTAAGAGCCCATAGAATTATAAGGGGGGGGGGAATCCCTGAATTCCAGAATGACCTCTTATAACTAGTCACCTACTACTGATAACAGTCCATTTCATTTCATGAGAATTCGTATAGATTATTATTATTCAGGGATATTTTTCATGATTCTTCTTGATGTCAACAGAAGTTGATAATGGCTCTTATAAAATTCTAACTGGAGTAGATATTCCACAATCCTTTTCACATTTTTTCTTTCTTCCTCCCCCCCACACACCAGTAAGTAAGACAGTAAATAAGACCTTACTATCAATCCTTACACATTGGTAATTGCTTTCTACAGTTAAGTGTAACACAAGCTTCAAGGCTTCCTCTTCGAACATACCACATTCTTTAGAGAAAGTTATTTTGTTGGCCTGGTGTTATGTATAAAACCCCAGCTGAGTTTTCTCAAAAACATTCTTGACTGTCATTTTAATTTTTCTCTATTTGGCATTATTTTGTCCTATATTTTACGTAATGAAGATACCAGACTACTTTTGTATTCTTTATTTTTTCTCTTTTGTAATTGAGATTTATTGGTTGTGTCAAGGATCAGTACAGACATTGCAATTTGTACCCAATTCATAACATACGCACCAAAAATTTAAAGAACAAAGTCTAGTGATTCTTTTTAAGTTATTCCAGTGACATTCCAGCTTCAAATATGTAGGCAAATTTCCTTAAGAGAATATCAAGAACCGCTGTCTTCAAATGTTGAAAACTGTTATGTAAGTCCCACAAAATCACAAGTTAGTATCATACACACTACATACTTCAAATTTCCAATCTTTCACGGCACATAAACAAAATGATTAGGAAAACTCGACTACCACAACCAAAGATGTTACAGAGTGCACACAATTCTGACAGGGAGAGCAACAATCAAAGAGTGGTTTTCTTTAGGAAACAATACTACTAGAAAACATAATAGAAGTAATTTAAAATATTCAAGACATATTAAATGCATGACTGTGACTCCAAACTGCCATTTAGTATGCTTTGTATTTAGGATATAAAAACTACCCACCCACACCCACCTATGGAATGTTAAGCTGACTCCCAAGAGAGTCAAAGCCTCCTATAAGTCAATATCCCACTATTTTCTGGTTGTACTGAAAAATAAACAACCAGGAAATGATTTCACCTCTTAAAAAAGAAGCATTTCCACTAAAAAAATGGGATGAGGTAGGATTCTCTCCTTCTTAAAAATGTTTCTAGAGCTACTAAAAAACTTGCATTTACAAAACAGTTGATAAAATATTCTTCTGGATTGTGCAAGAAGGGAGACAGGGACCATTGATAAGACAGGGTATATGATATTACTCAGACTTGACTTCTTTCTCGCCTGTTTCATCAGAGTGTGGACTCTCCTCATTTTTAGTTTCTCCGTTTTGTGCAGGTAAATCTTCTTTAGTGTCTTGGTTGGCCACTTCAGCCTCTTTCCCCTTTGCTCCCCTTTTCCCTTTTGTTTACACTCTTTTTTTCTGAAGATTTATCCTTCCCTGCGGCCTTTTTTAGCTTAGTCTCCACCTTTGCAGGTGCAGGTTTAGCCAACAACCTCCACAACCTCGCTAATCTCCTCTTGGGCTCTTTCTTGGCCTTCCTCCCAGTTGAGCTTACCTTCCTCTTGGGCATCTTGACTGTGGACAGGGTGTGTGCTGGGTGCCTGATGAGGTCACAGTGTGCCTCGAGCCTTTGTGGAGTTGAGCGGATAAACCCTACCCTACTTTTGTATTCTTGAATATAGAGTTTAGATTATGGATTTTATTATCTTTGTTACTGTTTTGATTGACATAATATCATCTTTTTTTATATTGGAGAAATTTCATGAGAAAATATTTACTGCATGTAAGTATAACATCATGACTAACAAAATTTTAATTCATAATGGAAACAATAAATGTATATCTATGTAACTTAATTTCATTTGATTATATATATATATATATGTATATATATATATACATACAGATGCTCTTCAATTTACATTGGGGTTTGTCCTGATAAACTCATCAGAAGTTGACAATATCCTGGGTCAAAGAATGTGTTATTTAATCTGGGACCCGCAGTTGGCATAATGGCT
The DNA here is from genome assembly GCF_000334495.1 of Tupaia belangeri chinensis. NCBI lineage: Eukaryota > Metazoa > Chordata > Mammalia > Scandentia > Tupaiidae > Tupaia > Tupaia belangeri. The sequence goes on from NW_006160065.1 coordinate 1,254,168, forward strand.
GTGTTGCTGGACTCCCATGTAGTCGACCACGGTTCATGTCCCGGACCCAGTGGCTTAAAACTCATGCCGGGCACGTGTGCATGCGTGCCCAAGATCCTGAGAGGAGAATGAATGAGAAGGGATTGCAGCGTGGCCATCCCCCCTGGGAGGTGATTTCTCGCTTTCTGTCTCTCTGTCTCTCTCTGTCTGTCTGGCGAGCGCACGCGCCCTATAGCAAAAATAAATAAATAAATAAATAAAAATTTAAAAAAACCCTCTAAAAAATGTATTTAATTAATGTATTTAATTAATCTAATTTACTGAGCATCATAGCTTAGTCTACCATATCTTAATCATGCTCAGAACACTTTTATTTTTCCACAACTGAGATCTAAAGGTCTTAAACACCTCGCCACTGAAAATGTCAAAATTGGAAGTAGTTTATATTGAAGGCTTATAGCTTTCAAGTCATCACAATCTTGATGGCCATCCATTGGGCCATTGTATGCCGAAGACCATCTTCATAAACACATTTATATTCTGTAACTCCATACAGCTTGCTATTACAAATGTTAACTTGTAGAAATAACACACCTAGAATATTGACTGAATTTTTAGTTCTTTAATTAATGCTTTAAATTTGAGCCAACCCTCTGAAATACATTAATCTACAAGCCAATATAATACTAATATTGGAACTGTTGGTAAATTTAAATTAATTTCATTTACATAGTTACTCAGAATCAAGTGTGAGTATTTTAATTGCCCCAAGTTGAAGGTTTTTATGGAGATCTGTGCTTCCTTAATTAATTTAGAAAGGAAATGACTTTTGCTCTGGGAAGCATTCATGTATATACCGGTTTATTTCAATTTTTAATGATCACATCAAGAAGGAGTGTTTAAGATTTAGCTAAGATTTGTTAATGATCAATTGCATTTCTTTTTCATTTTATTATGTAAATAAATGCTATCAAAGGTTTATACTAACACATTACAATATTCGAAACAAAAACTTTCATGCTTTGGTAATTTTCCTTTAATTTAGTTCTCTTAGTATATAAGGAAGTGTAAGAAAATCCTTCTCCTAATTTTTTTCTCACTAAAAAGAAAGAATTATATAAAGCTTAATGAATCAATGAAAAAAAGAAAATGTAGGAGCCAACAGGTGGCATATTGGTTGAGGCACTGTTGGATTTCCACATGGCCGGCCGACTGTGGTTTGCATTTCAAACCTGACAGCTTGTTTTCTCACTTTCCATCTCTCTGACTTTGTCTCTCTATCTCTAGTGAGTGCATGTGCCCTATAACAAATTAAAATAATAATAATAATAATAATAAGAGACCAGCAGGTGCCATAATGGTTGTGTCGCTGGACTCCCGCATAATGGACCACTGTTCAAATCCTGGACCCAACAGCTTAAAACTCATGCCAGGTACATGTGTGTGCATGTCCAAGATTCTGAGAGGGGATTGGAGGAGAAGGGATTGTGGCGTGGCTATTACCCTGGAGCGGGTGATTTCTTACTTTCTGTCTCTCTCTGTTCTTCTGGTGAATGAAAGTGCCCGATAGGAAAACAAAACAAAACAAAACAAAACAAAATAAAACTTCTCTCTCTAAAAAAAAAAATTTATAATATTGACAAATTAAATAAAGAATTTAGAGAAAGAGAAAAAAAGGAAATTTTTAAAGTTCACTAATATTCTTCCAGCTGTTATGTAAGAAGGTGGAAATCACCACGCCATCCTAACTACAGGTAAAGAGCTGAGCAAAGTGAAAAATCAGCTTTTCTTAAAGCTGTCAGAGTGGTGGGGTCACAGACAAAGCCACTGACCCCCAAATTAGAGAGAACATTTGGAGAATGGAGAAAAATCTCAATTTTCAAAGACTCTCATGCACAAACTTGCTGAGAACCAGTCTCTTTCTAAGGAGAGTTGGACATAGTGATGAATTGCTGGAGCCTCAGTGTGGATAAATCTGAGAGAAAATTGCTCCGAGGTGACCTTATCATTTTCTGTCCCCATGTTTTTTGACTTTCACTTCTAAACTCTTGACCAGGTTCTTACATTAAATAGAGAACAAGCTCACACTCCTGGCAGGGAGAGGGGAAGATGAAGTATTTCTGAAATACTCCAGAGCATTTTGTTCTTAAAGGATCTGCCTGCAGGAGAAATGATTTAACCAGAGTTTAAACTACTGGGTTTTATGAAAATTTCTATGACTTTGGAGAAGGAAAATAGCCAGCTCCAGCCCACTCTATCCATTCCCTCTCAGCAATGGAGTGGGAAGAAGTGTGAAGCTCACAGTCCAGTGATACAGGCTTACTAAAGATCAAGACTTACTAATGAAGAGTACCTTTCTCCCTACAACTCACCACCATGGTACTAAAGGCTCTTTTAGCCTGTATACAAATACTTTTCACTGAGTACATGAAGAGCTTGTGTACCTCAATGATGAGAAACCATTGCATGCTATGGAAGGACCAAAGTCCAGAGCATTAGCAATATCCAGTTCTGGTGAGGAGCAGAACATGTCCAATGTTGGTGAAGATAAAAAACAATAAAAACTCTTATTCATTGCTGGTGAGATGCTCAATGGTGCAGCATCTTTGGAAGACAGTTTGGTGGTGATGTCTTACATAGCTAAACATACAGCTATACAGTTTAGCCATTATGTTCCAGGATGTTTCCCTGAAGGAATTTGAAACTAGTGTCTCCACAAAAACTTGCACCTGGATATTTGTAGTAGCTTTATTCATAATTGCTAAAATTTGGGAGTACCTTGTAGTAGCTTTACTCATAATTGCTAAAATTTGGGAGTAACCATGGTGTCATTCAGGGCCCAGCCCTATGGCCTAGTGGTTCAAATGCTGCCCCAGAGATTGCAAAACATGCTGGGCACATGTGCATACATGCCCCAAATCCAAACAGGATGAAAACAATGGAATAGAAGGGATTACAGGGTAATCATTCCCACTGGGGAGTGATTTCTTCTCTCTCTCTCTCTCTGTCTCTCTCTTTCTCTGGTGAATACACATGTCCTCTGCCAATAAAAACAGAAACAACAACAACAAAACAAAACAAAAAGAAACAAAGAAACAAACATAAAATATGTCCTTCAGTAGGTCAATTAATACACAATTATATATCCAGATAGTCGAATATTATTCAGTCTATAAAAGAATAAGCCATCAAACTTACTTTGTGGTTCGAGTTCCAGATCTGGTGGTTTGGTTTCTCACACACTTTCTCTCTTTCTGAGCAAATTGAATAATAATAATAATGTTAAATAAATAATTGTTAAAAATAGCTTTGTTTTACCTGATTATTCCAGGTTTATTTCTGCCTTTTTATAAGTACCCCTAGACTTACTTTTATAATACTTTTTCTAAATACCCTTAGACTCACTTTAATAATACTGTGCTCCTTCTAAACCTAAAATTATCTGAAGATACACCAAAGTAAAACCTAAAAACTGCCCTTACGACTTAGCCAGAAGGAAATTCTTTATTATATTTTCATCGTTACAGGTATATTTAATTCAACTGTCTTTCTAAGTTTGCTCACTCTTTGTCTTGGCATCTCCACTGCTTATTTCACAATATTCTGATTTTTAATTAGTAGATCCATTAATTAGTCTCTACTACTCTTTTTTTTTTTTTCTGAGAGGTTTTTGCTATAGGGCGCATGCGCTCGCCAGACAGACAGAGACAGAGAGACAGAAAGCGAGAAATCACCTCCCAGGGGGGATGGCCACGCCACAATCCCTTCTCCTACATTATCCTCTCGGGATCTTGGGCATGCCCGCACATGCGCCCAGCGTGAGGTTAAGCCACCACATCCGGGACTCGAACCGTGGTTGACTACGTGGGAGTCCAGTGACATAGCCATTACGCTAACTGCTGGTCCCTCTACTACTCTTTTTGATGATTTGATAAGAGAGGAGAAAGGAAAAACTTAACTAATGATTTATTTATTTGCTTATTTTACTTTCAATTTTTTTATGCTCTTAGTTTTAAAAAAAGTGAGATAAACTTTACTCATGATTTCTGTATTTGCCAATTTGTTCATTGCATAAAAATGTGTAAACATGCATAATAGGTCTAGCAATGACTTTTTATACGTATTTTTTAAAGAAAGAGCCATTAGTCAAAGATGGTAGGATTATGGTGTATGGTATTGCTGCTGGGGGGATTGTCAACTGTTAATAAAAACTCCTATAGGCATACTGATGATAAAATTAAGAAAATTTCAGAGGACCGCCTTAGTTGTTTAATATATATTCTTCTCTTCAAAGGAAATTACACACTTCCTTGAGAAGCAATAAGAGAAAACTTCTAGCTAAACTGAAAATTAAAAAGTAAAAGTGTTTTAAACATCTGGATGATAATCAATTGCTAAGCACTAAACAGCAAGAATAAATCATAAATCATAGCAGACCAATATAATTACCTCTTTTATAAAACTCTAAACTTAGATGTTGATTTTAGTACATTCATTAACTATACTGTCATATTTTCACTTTTATGCTTTCTTTAATTTTATCTGAATATTCATGATCATTTCCATATGGAATAAACACTAGTATTGCTTTTAACACAATTATACTGCTATCAGTATACTATAATGAACATATTTTCATAAATAGATAAATGAATAAGGGAGAGCATTAATGGATATTTTGTGGTAAATGTTAAGAATTTTTTATTAATATTAATATTAAAAAGCAATTCTAACTGATGGAGTTCAATGGGATTTGAGAGGGAAATACCAGGTTGTGGGTAGTAACCTTTAATAGAAAAATACTGATTAAAATAACTGATCCTGGGCCATATGCTTACTCATTATTTGAAGTATGGAACTGGAGAAAGGGATGGCAAAGAAGTCAAGAGGAAAACTACATTGTCAATCAGGAGTTATGATTACTGAATTAGATCATAAAATGTGAGAATGCTAAAATCCCCAAAACAAAAAAAGAAACCTAGTAAAATAGCAGACCTATAATGCACACCTTAATAAAAAAATGCATTAAAAAAAAAGAAAAAAAACTGATGAGAGGGATAGGGCCCAGATTTGATAGGATTGGTGTCTTATAAGAGAAAGAGGAGAGAAAGAAATCCTCTATCTGCTCCTCACTATTGAGGACAGAGCAAAAAGATGGCAATTAGTAAGTCAGAAATCATTCCCTTCCCAGAACCCAGTCATGCTGCCATCAGATCTCAGATGCCCTAAGTTGAGAGCTATGAGAAATCGCAGTTTGTGTTTTTTAAAGCAAACAAATCACAAATAAAAAAAATTGATGATTGTAGAACCATTCCAGATCATGTGGCAATGTTGACCATAACCTTCATGTATAACTCTTTCTTTTGCCCTTAAAATACTTTATTTATCGGATTATGTTCCCATTTCTTAGAAAATTCATTTAAGTAGCTTAATTTTCATTTTTCTCTAGCTATGCCTTAATGTGAGTCCATTTATACCTCTTTACAATCTCTAAAAATGGCTTCAGGTATTTACCTTGATGCTTCTAAATTCACATAATAGATGCAAACTTTTCATAGTAACGTTATTTACATATACCTATCAATAAAGTGTCTACTTGCATAGTGCAAAGACATCATCTATACAAGAGTTGTGACTGATAATTATTAGACTATAACTTTTAAAACTCATGTTTCCAAACAGGATAAATTTCCTTCCCAGAAGACAGATGACAGGAAATTAACTTTTCATATGAATACATATACATACCATGACATATACATACCATGACAAAACCAAGGGTTGCCAAGAACATAGAAGACTCTTGGTGAAAATATAAACTCATATGGCTATTATGAAATACAATTTGATTTATATGAAATGAAAAGTCCTTGTCCAACTACCATAGCATGCCCTGGACTCTGCTACTTGGCAGCCAGAGGCCACTTGGGAGGCCTGGGTTTGATTCCAGGCCACGCTAAAAGCCAGATTATGGTGGGACATGTCTGTGATCCCAGCTATTTTGGAAGCTGAAGCAGGAGTTTTATGAGATCAAGTGAGACCCTGTCTCAAACACCACACTGATACCCAGGCACACACCCTACAGATAAATCAGTAGTCCATGTGGATACATTTCCACTTTTCTTTTTTATGATTTCCATCTTTCTGCCATTTTTTTCCAATTGTACCAGTATGTCCACTTTTCCATTATTTCTATGAATATGGCTTCTTGACTTTTTGCGTGTTACAGTATTTAATGTTAGAGATGACCTAGGTTATGTAAAAAAAGAACAACAGAGACTAAGGTAAACATTTTCACCCAGAAGTCATCCTGTTTTTAAGGGAATTGTATGAATCTAGTCTGTAGCTGTGCTGGGTCTGAGCTTTGTTTGTTTGTTTGTTTTCTTTTTTTAATAATAATAATTTTTTTTTTAAAAAAAAGAGAGAAATTGCCCCTCAGAAAGGATGGTCAAGTCACAATTGCTTCTCATCCATTCTCCTCAAGGGATCTTGTACACGGACACCCATGCACCAGGTGTGAATTTAAGCCTCAGGGCTGGGACTCAAACCTTGGTCGACTACATGGGAGTCCAGAGACATAGCCATTACATAGCAGCCAACTGTTGGCCTCTGAGTTTTGTTTATTTATCTATTGTAGTAAACTAAATTCTTCAAATTCCTCTCTTGATTGACTTCACTCTCAGTAGTTGAGTATAAAGGATAGGGTGATAGAGGATTTCTCTCTACCTCAGATACAAGACAATGGGTCTCATGAATCTGTTCCACAGAGAATGTCTCATCTCACACCCTTCTTTAGATAATAGTAGACTGTCTCAGTTTAGATTGGGGCATTTGTAGCCTGCTTGTCTCTCCTCAATAGCAAGCACCTCCTTCCTTCTGTTCCATACAGTATTCAGAAACAGGCAGGCTTCTATTCCAGACCCTTTACTCTGTGTTGGAGAAGGTTTCTGGTCTAGTGACAGATGATTTCTTTCTTCTGTTAGTGAAGATGTACAGGGTAGGTAGTCCTCTTGCCACTCCTCTGTGAAATCCATCCTTCCATCTACTCTTGCTTTAGTATAAATCTACATTGAATGTATCCAGTGCTTACCAACTTTGTTTTGCTGATATACCTTCAGTCAACACTTGTTTGATTGAAAGAATAGTATATCTAACACTTCAGAATGCATTAGAATCGCCTGGAGGGATCTGTGACCCAGAAATCATTGAACACATTCTCCAAAGTTTCTGAATCAGTAGATCTGGGAGAAGTTGTGAAGATTTGCATTTTCTATCCAGCATAGGTGTTACCAATGGTGTTTGTCTGGGGCCAAAACACTGAGAAAATCTTCTCTGGACTAGAATCAGCAAACTACGTATTTGACATCCTGAAGGTCTCCTGTTCTCATACAAAGATTTTATTAGAACACAGATGTTGACAGTTCATTGACCAATTTTCTATGGCTGCTATGCACCATAGAAAATTCAGTATTGCAGAAGAATTTAGTGGTTGTTACAGAGATCATATGATCTCCATTATCTAAAATATGTATTATCTGCCCTTTTCAAAACCAGAAAAAATAAAAGGTTTGCTCTAGACAATACTCAGAATATCTGAAAATAATTTCCTTCAGTTCTTAAATGTTTTAAATTAGTTTTCTATTACCTAGAGATTTGAAGAAAAGAATTTCAGACATAAAATCTTTGGCTTATGCTGTCTTTTCTTGAATCTCTTAATAATTGCTCTACTATTGCCTTACACTACTGTGTAGAAAGTGTGATGCTAAACTAATCTGTCCTTAAAAACTAACTTATGTGAAAGCCAGAGGAGTTCTTATACCTTCAAGTATAAATAATTTCCTAGAATATACTTCAATTTTAAGCTTCTAGGATGAGAATTCTCTTAGACCCATCTACAGATATCTGAACAAAGGAAACCCAATAAAAACTCCACAAGATAATTTCTGACCATTAACACGTTAACCCTACTATTTATATAGATATCAAAGTAACTGGAATAGACAAAGAAATTAGAGGACAAAAAGTTGTAGCATTTCCACTCCCCCATTTCAAGAATCACTCAGCAGAGTATAATGTGCTGCTTAGGAGATATCAGATTCCACATGGCAATCATTGTTCTAAATGTTTTTTTTTAATTAATTTTATTTATCATTATTTTTAAGCTTGTTACAGGGCAAGCACGTTCACCAGGAAGAGACAGAGAAAGATAGACAGAGAGAGAAAATCACCTATTCTGGGACTCAAACCATGGTCAGCTTTGTTTTAGACTTGTGCCCCAACCACCACACCACCTGTTAGCAACCAGTGCTTTAATATATGTCCCCATCAGCTGAAACCACAGGTATGCAGGTAAGTGCCCAAGATCCAGCAGGCTGGATGGCTGGAGGGGAATTGAGTCATAATCAAACCCTGTAGGGTACTCCCCTCCCTCTGTAACTCTCCTATACACTCTCACATGCACTTGCACATACTATAACATAAACTAAAAAAAAAAAAAAGATATCATTTAAGATTCATCAGTGAGAATAAACTGAAAAAAGAAAAAAATAATCATCCTACAGCTATAGTTATGAAAATAAACCTTAGGGAGTACAGAAATAGATTATGAGTTACACGGTCAACTACATTTTTGAAATGATGGCAAAGCAAGTTTATGAGATAAGAATTTCATTTTCAACAAATTAGTTCTAGTTGTATTATCATTGTACCATCACCTGGCACAAAATTAAACAACATACTTAAAAAAATAGTCATAAAGGACAGCAACAATATCAACGAAGATAGCTATGGTGATGTGGTGCTCATGTGTCGAACTCACATGAAAAAGACTGGTTCATGTTCTAAGACCTCTCTGTCCACATCAGCACAGTGCTCGTGATCTGTTTGGGGTTGGTTGAGGCTGGGTTAGTATAAAGAGGTAAAGGCCTTGTTGGGTACCTCTCACTGCCTCTCCCTCTGTGTTTCTCTCATGGGAGAAATAAATAAAACACACATACACAAAAGAACATTTACCCTTTCATCATGCCAAATACTTGATTTTATCTGAATTGGACACTAGTTTTAGATATTAAAACTATAAAATTCCAGCAATAATATTTAGAAAAAAAAAATCTTTGTGGAATTGGAGCTAACGAATATTTTATACATAGTGAAACAGACATATATTTGGAAAAGCAGAACTTCAACTACATTTATTAATAGATGATCTGATCATATATATATATGAAATTAATTATGCATATTTTTGAGAGGTTTTTGCTATAGGGTGCATGCGCTTGCCAGAAAGACAAAAACAGAGATAGAAAGCGAGAAATCACCCCCAAGAGGAGATGGCCATGCCACAATCTCTTCTCCCCGATTCTCCTCTCGGGATCTTGGGCACGCACACACACACACGCCCAGCATGAGTTGAAGCCAACGAGTCTGGGACTCGAAACGTGGTTGACTACATGGGAATCCAGTGACATAGCCATTTTGCCAACTGCTGGTCCCATATGTTTTATAATTAAGGCATTTTACTCCTAGATATAACAAGTGTGAGTATAAATAGAACTGCACGTTTTCAGTATTTTATAAACATAAAAAATTTATAAACTAATTTACATGCCTTATCTAAGGTGAATGTATGGATACATTATGATACATTCATAAAATGGGATCCCATTCAAGAATAAAAAATGACACAGAATACTCATTTATGCAAAGGCAGGAACTTCTCTCACAAAGAAGCTGCTCTGCAAAAGAATTAAAGCTCTAAATTGTATTCAGTACCTTTCTGCTTACTTGGATTTCTAAATACCTAAGATAACGAAAACTAGTCTATAAAAATGGAAATCAGAATAGTTTTCCCTAAGGCAGATTGGAAAAGCGTGGTGGACATTTGTGGAGTGAGACATACTCTAAGGGATGACAGTGTTGTGCCATACGTTCTCATGGTTAAACCTCACAGTATTGTAAAATTAAGATTTGTGCTTTTTCACTCAATGTACATTATGCCTCAATAAAACATTTGCAAGTGAAGTATAAATTACATTTGGTGTTATGGATATTAATATATTTTGAATATTGTATTAGAATTTTTATTTATTTTTAAGCATTATTTTTGAGAACATTGTTATTATAGAAATGTCACAGCTAACATATAATATACTCACTGGAACACATCAGAGAGTATTACTGGGATTAAATGCAGTCTATCCCTCCAAGTTATTATCCATAAATACATGAAGTGTTGGAGGTCAGATGGAGACATAGCAGTAAAATGCCACATTCTGGGAGGCAGGTTCCCTGGGTGTGCTGAGTGCACCTGTGCCCAGGATAGAGGGCTGGCTGAGACGGGATGGATCATGGCATTGGGACCCTATTGGGAGTACTGTCTTTCTCTGTCTCTATTTCTCTTATTCATGGAGGAAATAAACTTTAGAAAAAATGAACAAAAAAAATGAAGTGCTATCTAAACATTTCATTTGAAATATGTTATTAAAAATCATATATGTGCTGGCAGAATAAATAGCAGTCAACTTTTCCCCTGTGGCTATTTTGTTTTACCTCCATTATTGATGCTCATTTTTGTTGTCTGAACTGATCACCTTATATATAAACTTTAATACCAATTTATATTGTTTACATTCTTATTTTGTATTCTGTAAACAATGCCCATACTTCTAAGACCTTTTAAAAATGTATTTGTTTATTTTTCCCAGAGAGACAGAAGAAGTGAGAGGGAGAGAGAAAGAGAGAGACCAGCATCCCACATAGGGTCTTCATGCTGTGATCCACTCACACTGTGATCCCCTGTCAGCCTCAGCCAGCTAGGATCACAGCATGTGCTCACACTTAGAGTGTCCTGGGCGATTTCACCCACCAACCTGGCGCCTTCTCATTTGATCTCAGTTTCACCAAGTATTGTGTTAACACTATGCCACCAGGGCTAGCAGACTTTGTTATCGTAATGATGAGAAAAAGACGACTTGTTTATTTAATATTGAAAACATTAAGATGTACTTGTTAGACTTTCTTCCTGAATCTATTGTTTTGTGCAAAGCATATGTACATGCATTTGTGTGCGTTTCTGTGTATGTGAGTTACTTTATTGATTGTTTACATTCAAACATCAATTAATAGTTATAATTGTCATTATAACTTCAAGAAAGATGTGGAGAAGTTTAAAGCAAATGCCTATCCCTAACATTTCAGCAACTCAAACAGAGGTTTTCAAAAGATGAAAAGTGTGAAAAAATCCCTGTGTGCTTGGCATGCTGGCTCCAGTTGGATGACTTTTTAGACTATTTATTTATTTATTTAGATTTTTTTTTGCCACAAATCACATGCATTCATTGGAGAGAGACAGAGAGAGACAAAGAGGGGGAAAGTGAGAAATCACCCTCTCACCCAGTGGGGATGGTCTTGCTGCAATCTCTTCTCCATTCTCCTCCTGAGATTTGGGGCATGCTCATATATACGCCCAACGTGATATTCTGGCCATCAGTCTGGGTCTGGAACCATGATCAGCCATGCGGAAGTTCAGAGCCTTAGCCACCATGCCACCTGCTGTCCTCATCAATAACTTGGACTTTTCTTCTTCTTTAACCATAGGTAATAGGTAGATTATTATTCTTCCCCAAACTGCATTTACTAAAAACTTTGTATCAAAACATTTCAAGTAAGATATTTTGCAATTTGTATTTTGAAATGGTAATATGAAGTTCATGTTGTTTTAAAATGGAGTATTAGGTTATTTGGAACATGGGAGATTAATGGAAATCTCGGACTACTGTTCCTCCATTCAGCACTACCCTATGGAGTCCCCCACCAAAAAAGGACATAATAACATTATGAAGTAACATAATCTATTGCCTAGTTCATAGTAAATCAGTAAATAAAACCATTCTGTGCTATACATAAAGACATAATTATATAGAAATATTATTTCTAATATGTGTTTGCTGTAACATGCGCAAATCAACAAGTTCTGAGAAGAAAAATAGAATTATCTTTTCAAAATGAAAACCATGTTCAATCTTGCTTTAAAAAAATTCAACTGTGAAAATAAAATTGAACCACTGGGCTCACTGAAAATCTATTACAAACCAGGTGATCTCTGTTCTGGCCTATTTTCTACAGAAATATGTAGTCATTCAATTATAATTTTAAAATGCTGAGTATATGTTTTTTATCCATTTGCAAATTTTATAGTATCAAGGAAACTTAATGATAACTTTAATCAAAAAGCTACATTTTAAAATCTCAGAAGGTGAGCCCCTGTCACAGTATTTGACTTTTTTTTTTTTTTTTTTTTTTTTTGGAGAGAGTTTTCACTGTAGGGCGCATGCGCTCGCCCGACAGACAGAGAGACAGAAAGCGAGAAATCACCCCCCAGGGGGGATGGTCACGCCGCAATCCCTTCTCCTCCGTTCTCCTCTCGGTATCTTGGGCACGCACGCACACGCGCCCGGCGTGAGTTTTAAGCCACCGGGTCCGGGACACGAACCGCGGTCGACTACGTGGGAGTCCAGCGACATAGCCATTACACTAACTGCTGGTTCCCCACAGTATTTGTTTTTAAATGAACACTAGAGGATCCGTTATTTTATGTATTATTTAAGCACATTCTTACATATTTTACAAGAGAGTTAAATAACCATAAATGTTCAGTATCTTAATAAAATCCATCAAATTTGACAGAATTTTTATTGTCTTTGGAGTACCTCTTTAGTTCCCCAGATCCGACCATGGCACTCACCCTTAGTCTTGGTGCTCTCCATCTCAGGGACTTCCCACTGAGACACTTCCCTGTATTGGATTGAATAAATCAATGAAAGTATTAAGTAAGCAGATAGTAAATGTTATTTCCTTAAGTACTTAAATGTGACCAACATGCTATACACACACATACACACACACGCACACATAGAAGAAATGTGATTTGTACAACCTAAATTCATTCATTTATTTATTTTTTGGAGAGAGATTTTTTTTTTTTTTTTTTTTTTTGCCATAGGGCACAGGCTTTCACCAGAGAGACAGAGAGAGAGGCAGAGAGAAGAAAGCAAGAAATTACCTCTCAAGAAGAATGGCCACACTGCAATCCCTTCTCCATTCTCCTCTCATGCCCATCCCTGACGTGAGTTTCTAAGTCACTATATCTAGGATTCAAACCATGGTTGACTATGTGGGAGTCCAGCGAAGTAACAATCACATCATCTGCTGGTCTAAACCTCAATTTAAATAGAAAATATATGAATACTTATTGATCATTTTGAAAACTCAAGACATAATACACTTGTGACAGTTTTTAAAAAATGCACAGTCCTCTCCTGGTCTGATTGATAGTGTTTCTGAAAAGTTTTCTGCTCTATCACATTCCTTCCTTGATCTTATGAGTCATGAACTGGCTGCATTTGATCTTATGCATTTTCTATATAGCGACTATTTTATATTTCCTGCCACAAAGCCCCAAATTATCATATAGAATATATAAAAAAAATAGAATTTGATCTCCTCCCATTATTAGGGGATAATCTTTGTCCTTGTAATCAACACGCAGAAATTATATGTAAAACATGACTAAATGCTAGACAAGGAACATTTTAACATTTCTCATTAATGAGAACATTAAAAAATAAGGGTTTTTTTTTATGAAATCCAGTCACTTTTTTAAAAATAAAAGCATCATGCCACACGAAATAAATTGGGTGCAAAAGGACAAATATTGTGTGATTTTCCATATCTGAGCTACCTGGAACTGTCAAACTTTACAGAAAGAGAAAAGAGAACAGAGAAGGGGGAATGGAGTGTTAGAGAGGATGAGAACATTCTAGAAATGAATAATGAGGACACCTGGACAACATTGTGGATATATTTAATGTAACTAAATTTTAAACATAAAAATGGTAAATTTTATTACATACGTTACTGTAGAAACTGTTAAAAAATTATGCCAACACTTTGAAAAATGACAAAAGCACACAAACACACACCCCTTAATTATTTTTTATTCTACTTAATATAAAAAGATCATATTTGAAAATAATGACATGCCACCAAATCTACACCTACAGAACAATATTTCCCCCCATAGGGTGTGTGCACTCACTGGAGAGAAATAGAGGGACACAAAGAGAAGTGAAGTGAAAAAACACCCCCCAGGGATAAGACTATAACACAGTACCTTCTTCTCCATTCTGCTCTTGGAAATTTGGCCATGCACACACATGTGCCTGGCATGAGTTTTAAGCCACTGGGTTCAGGAATCAAATCGCATTTGACCATGTGGGAGCCCAGCACCTTAACCACCATGAGACCTGGTGGCCCCACATATGGGATAAATTTTAACACTAAATATTTATATAAATAAAGATGACTAAAAATATTAAACTAAACAAATATTTTTTGAAGTTTAGAAAAGAGCAGAATTTGAACAAGTAAAGTATAAGGAAAGCAATATATGTGAACATAACATATGAAATAATAGATTGTGGTAGCCAAAGTAAAAATAGACCTAACGTATGAAATAGATTGTGGTAGCCAAAGTAAAAATAGACTAGGTGAGGAGGGTAATAATATAATATTTTTAGAAAGACAGAAAGTACCAATAAGTATGAGAATATAAAAGGGAATGGCAACCAGCAGTTGGTGTAATGACTTTGTCACTGGACTCCCATGTAGTCGACCACGGTTGGAATCCCAGACCTGGTGACTTAAACTCACTCCAGGCGCATGTGTGTGCGTGCCCAGGATTCTGAGAGGAGAATCGAGGAGAAGGATTGCAGCGTGGCCATCCCCCCTGGGCGGTGATTTCTTGCTTTCTCTCTCTCTGTCTCTCTCTGTCTTTCTGGCGAGCACGTGGGCCATATAGCAAAATCCTCTCAAAAAAAAAAAGGAGAGAGAATGAACGATGGTTTTCTTTTTGTATGTCTTTCTCATTGAAAGATGCTTTCTTCTTTATCTACTGCACATAGTACACAAAATAATGGTCTCCCAGAAATTTCCACATCCAAATGCAAGGCCCCTGGGCATGTGTGGCCTTATAAAGTCAGAATGATTTGAGATGTATAAATTACCCAGGATTATCTAGGTCAGCCCAGTAAATTTATATCTGCACTTAAAAGTGAAAGAGAAGGAGAAAGTCAGCTTCAGAGAAATTTGAAGTTATTATACTTCAATATGGATGAAGGGGCTGGGCCAGCAAGTGGCATGGTGGGTAAGGCACTAGACTCTCACATGGCTGACTGCTGTTTGAGTCCTGGACCCGGCAGCTTGATACTCACACCAAGCAAGAATTCATGTGTGCCCAAAATCCCAGGAGGAGTATGGAGGAGAAGGGATTATGGCATGGGCATTCTCCCTAGGGAGTGATTTCTCACTGTGTCTCTCTAACAAATGGCAAAAGAAACAAACAACAACAACAACAAAACAAACAAACAAACAAAACAAAGATGAAGAAAGGTAAAGAAAATGGAGGACGGGCCATGAGCCAAGGTACAAGGGTGGCCTTTAGAAGTTCAGAAAGGCAATGGAATGGCAGCCACACTGAGTCCTCTAGAAAAGTCTTTGGTTTTAGACCTATAAAACTGTTTTTAAACTTCTAACCTCCAGAACTATTACAGAATATGTTGTTCCTGTTTTAAGCAAACAAATATTTCATAATTTGTTATGGCAACAATAGATAACTATCATGTACTATATTCTCCCTGTCTGGATCAGTCCCTAGCACAAATTAGACAACTCATAAATATCTGTTGTTATGAAACAAAATAATGGCCTCAGGACATACTATACATAGATATGTATTATGTGTGTGTGTGTGTGTACATATGTACTGTGTGTATATGTACATAGGTATGTATTGTGTTTGTAGGTGTGTGTGTATGTGCACGTATCATATTCATATGAATTTGTGGAATTACATTTTATATATTTTTGTTGATAAATTGTGTTTTTCTTACAAAAAATAAAAGTGTCACAAATTTAAATATTTCTTTTTCTCCTGTAAATTTTCTTATTTAATTGCAAGAGGCCACATGCGCTTGTCAGACAGAGACACAGAGAGAAGGAGAAGAAGAAAGCAACCCCCAACAGGGCATGGTTATGCCATAATTCCTTCTTCTCCATTTATTCATCCTATTGAGATTTTTGGGTACATAAACATGTGAGACCAGAATCTTCTGCAAGCCACAAGGGCCACAACTCAAAGTGCAGTAGGCCCTGTGGAATTTGGCTCCTTTGAACACCAGGCCACAGGGCTAGCCCCTCATGGTACTCATTGTAGGTGTTAATAATAATATTAAGGTTCAAAGTCTAAAACCCTAAATAGAGGACAGCTCCTATATCACTAGTTTTTGTTTTTTTTTTTGTTTTTTGTTTTTAACAAAAGGAATATCCATCCATGTACACAATGTATGGTACATAATGATGACTTAAAATATCAATTATAGGTGAGGTTTTAAAAAATTTGTAGTGATTTTCATGCTTAACAAACCTAAAAAGGAATTTGTTTTCCATAACCTTATCTGAATTAAGATGTAACTCCTCTCCAATTTGAGGAGGATCAGAAAGCATAACCTTAACTAAAATAAAATAGCATTAATAAATGTTGTAACAAAAAATTTGGCGAACCAAAAGAAGTAAGACTATGCCTCTTTTTATCAAATCTCCTTCAACTAAGAACAAATTTGTAAAACACTGAGTCATTATGATGCATGCAATATCTAAACTGTTTTCTACAGAGGAAGGACAGTGGTTTGATAGCACAGAAGTACAATTTTTATAAACAAAAGTAATGGGTGGTTAATTATTTCCCATTTTGAATTCTAGAATTGCACATTTATTATAAATCTAAGATTACAGACCACAACTTAGTGTAATATGGTATGCTAAACACAATCTCAGAAGCTAGAGACTTGACACTTTGAAATAAAAGTTACACACACACACACGCATGCATGTGTTTTCTTATCACTTTGCTTATTAAAATATGGGGGAAAGGAGTCACTGCTTTGTGTGCTTGCTAAACCCTCCCCTCAGTGAAAACCTTAAATTTGACATAGAGTTTTTCACAAAACTGTGCTAAGTACTTTCATCAAACTATAGATGAAAAAAGCCACATGTCACTTCAGATTGACAATTAAGTATGTTCAAATTCCAAAGTGTTAAACTTCTATATTAAGGTTATGTATCACTGAACGTTGGGCACTGGAATGAAAATTTAAATAGAGGAGGGAAGGAAGCTCAAAATTGGAAATATTAGATGACTCAGATCACAGATTTCACACAAAATAATAGGATTGGCTTGGGTGACTTCTAAGTTCCTTTTCAAGCATGACATTACTCTAACAAAAGGTTGAGAGAAATTAATTTGTCACAGGTGGCATTTTCAGCATTCCCCCATTTTATGGAAAAGTTTATAAATTAAAACTCCTAAGTGAATTTAAGAAACAATTCCTTGACTTAAAAAAAAAAGACAAAAACCTAGGGATAGAAGATTTAAAGAAATAAAACAAAAATAACACAAATCCACTGGCCTTAATTTAAAGACTAAGTATGTTACAAGGAGATTTTGCTTGGCAATAGTTACATAGGTTTAGACACTTAAAACTTTCAGGGATGCCATAGACTATGCCAATAGTTCACTAATTTAGTTATTTATTCATTTATTTATTTAGAGATTTTTGCCTTAGGGCACGTGTGCTTCCTGTAGAGAGAGAGAGAGACAGAGACAGTAAGAAGAAAAGTGAGAAACCATTCCTCTCTCGCGGGGGGCGGCTAGCCACACTGCAATCCCTTCTTCTCCATATCTTCTCGGAATCTTGGGCTCATACGGACATGTTCCCGGCAAGAGTGTCAAGTCACCAGGTCCAGGACTCAAACTGCAGTTGGCCATGTGGGAGTCCAGTGATGTAACTGGTATACCACCTGCTGACCCAAATAGGTCACTCGTTTATTAATTAACTTACCAAGTATTAACTGAATGCTTAAAATGGGCTAAACAATGTGGTATTTGTGTAGAAAAACAGAATTTTAAGAGGATGCAATTCATCAGTACTAAGTAGGGAGTTCACTGTTAGAGTGGACCACACTGAGGAAAAATACAACGAATTTTAACTTCATTGGATGACTAGGTGCTGGGAATATCATCACAAAATCAAAAAAAAAAAAAAACCCTTATGTTCATGCAAATTTAATTAGCTGTTAAAATGTTATGACTGGACCCAGCAGGTGGAATAGCAGTTATGTCACTGGCATGTGGCTGATGGTGGTTTGAGTCCCAGCCCTGGAGGCTTGAAACTCATGCCGAGTCCATGTACATGTATGCCCAAGATCCCAGAAGGAGAATGGAGAAGGGATTGTGGTGTGGTCATCTCTCCAGGGGCTGATTTCTCACTTTCCCTCTTACTGACTCTGTCTTTCTCTCTCCTGGCAAGTACATGAGCTCTAAAGTAAAAAAGGTTATGACAATAATAATAGCCATCAAATATTTTGCAGTCTTTTTAAGCTACTTTTCAAATGGATCATATGAAATAATAATAATTGAGATAAGAATAATTTTTCATCCTGACACTTACCTGTATGCATTTATTACTTCTTGTAAGTTAATTTTGCATACTGACACTTTTTAAAATACTTTTTCTACTATAGGATAAACTTATAGCCTTTATAATTAAGAGACACTTAACTTATTAAAATTTTAATTTATTTCTAATGGGAAATACAGTTTCCTAAAAGTTATTTGAAGATAAAGCAAGTCCACCCACCTTCCTGCAGATGGAGACCCAGTTTTTCCAAGACTATTTGTTAAAGATGTTTTCCTTTCCCCACTGGATTGACTGGTATTCTTTGTCAGAGATCAGTTGGCTGTATGTTTTGAGGTTTATTTCTGGGGTCTGTACTTTGTATCATTGGTCTTCATGTCTGTTATTGTGCCAATACCATGCTGTTTCGATTATTACAGCTTTGTAATATATTTTGGGGTCAGCAAATGAGATGCCACACACTCCACTCTTTTCACATAGGATTGTTTTGACAATACAGTGTTTTTTATGGTTCCAGACAAATTCTATGATTGTCTTTTATAGATATGTGAAAAATATCTCTTGTAATTTTGTAGGGATTGCATTAAATATATAGATCAATTTGGATAGGATTGCCACTTTGATTACATTAAGTCTACCAATCCAGGAACATGGGATGTCTTTTCACTTCTTTTGTGTCATTTTTTATTTCATTTTTAAGATTTTCACAGTTTTCCTTATAGAGGTCTTTGGCTTCCTTGGCTAGTTTTATTCCTAGGTATCCTATACTTTTTGTGGTTATGGTAAATGAGATTATTTTCTTCAGTTCTGTCTCTGTCTGCTTGTTATTTGTATATGGAAATGCTGTAGATTTTTGTAAGTTAATTTTGCACCCCGACACTTTCCTGTATGCATTTATTACTTCTTGTAAGTTAATTTTGTATCCTGATGCTTTCCTGTATGCATTTATTACTTTGAGAAGTTTGTTTCTTGTTTTTATTTATTTATTTATTTATTT
>NW_006160065.1:1280036-1323131 GCF_000334495.1 Tupaia belangeri chinensis
GGCTAGCCACACTGCAATCCCTTCTTCTCCATATCTTCTCAGAATCTTGGGCTCATACGGACATGTTCCCGGCAAGAGTGTCAAGTCACCAGGTCCAGGACTCAAACTGCAGTTGGCCATGTGGGAGTCCAGTGATGTAACTGGTATACCACCTGCTGACCCAAATAGGTCACTCGTTTATTAATTAACTTACCAAGTATTAACTGAATGCTTAAAATGGGCTAAACAATGTGGTATTTGTGTAGAAAAACAGAATTTTAAGAGGATGCAATTCATCAGTACTAAGTAGGGAGTTCACTGTTAGAGTGGACCACACTGAGGAAAAATACAACGAATTTTAACTTCATTGGATGACTAGGTGCTGGGAATATCATCACAAAATCAAAAAAAAAAAAAAACCCTTATGTTCATGCAAATTTAATTAGCTGTTAAAATGTTATGACTGGACCCAGCAGGTGGAATAGCAGTTATGTCACTGGCATGTGGCTGATGGTGGTTTGAGTCCCAGCCCTGGAGGCTTGAAACTCATGCCGAGTCCATGTACATGTATGCCCAAGATCCCAGGAGGAGAATGGAGAAGGGATTGTGGTGTGGTCATCTCTCCAGGGGCTGATTTCTCACTTTCCCTCTTACTGACTCTGTCTTTCTCTCTCCTGGCAAGTACATGAGCTCTAAAGTAAAAAAGGTTATGACTATAATAATAGCCATCAAATATTTTGCAGTCTTTTTAAGCTACTTTTCAAATGGATCATATGAAATAATAATAATTGAGATAAGAATAATTTTTCATCCTGACACTTACCTGTATGCATTTATTACTTCTTGTAAGTTAATTTTGCATACTGACACTTTTTAAAATACTTTTTCTACTATAGGATAAACTTATAGCCTTTATAATTAAGAGACACATAACTTATTAAAATTTTAATTTACTTCTAATGGGAAATACAGTTTCCTAAAAGTTATTTGAAGATAAAGCAAGTCCACCCACCTTCCTGCAGATGGAGACCCAGTTTTTCCAAGACTATTTGTTAAAGATGTTTTCCTTTCCCCACTGGATTGACTGGTATTCTTTGTCAGAGATCAGTTGGCTGTATGTTTTGAGGTTTATTTCTGGGGTCTGTACTTTGTATCATTGGTCTTCATGTCTGTTATTGTGCCAATACCATGCTGTTTCGATTATTACAGCTTTGTAATATATTTTGGGGTCAGCAAATGAGATGCCACACACTCCACTCTTTTCACATAGGATTGTTTTGACAATACAGTGTTTTTTATGGTTCCAGACAAATTCTATGATTGTCTTTTATAGATATGTGAAAAATATCTCGTAATTTTGTAGGGATTGCATTAAAAATATATAGATCAATTTGGATAGGATTGCCACTTTGATTACATTAAGTCTACCAATCCAGGAACATGGGATGTCTTTTCACTTCTTTTGTGTCATTTTTTATTTCATTTTTAAGATTTTCACAGTTTTCCTTATAGAGGTCTTTGGCTTCCTTGGCTAGTTTTATTCCTAGGTATCCTATACTTTTTGTGGTTATGGTAAATGAGATTATTTTCTTCAGTTCTGTCTCTGTCTGCTTGTTATTTGTATATGGAAATGCTGTAGATTTTTGTAAGTTAATTTTGCACCCCGACACTTTCCTGTATGCATTTATTACTTCTTGTAAGTTAATTTTGTATCCTGATGCTTTCCTGTATGCATTTATTACTTTGAGAAGTTTGTTTCTTGTTTTTATTTATTTATTTATTTATTTTTATTTTTATTTTTATTTTTTTGTGGATACTATTGAGTCTTCTATGTATACAATCATGCCATATACAAACACAAATAATTTTAACTCTTCCTTCCCTATTGGAATGCTTTTTATTTCATTCTCTTATCTGATTACATTTGCTAGGACTTCCAACACTATATGAAATAAGAGCAGAGAAAGTGGGCAGTCTTGTATTATACCAAGTTTCAGAATAATATTAGCTATAGAGTTTTCATAGATGCCTTTTACTAGACCTACATGATCCAGCAATTCCACTCCTGGGTATCTATTCAAAGGGTCAGAGAATGTGCAGTCAGAAAATTGTTTGCATGTCTATAATTATTGCAACATTATTCTTGATTGCTATGACATGGAACCAACCCAAATGTCCACAAATAGATGAGTGGATTGAAAAAGTGTGGCATATATACTGCATAGAATACTATTTAACCATAAGAAACAACAAGACCTTGACATTTGATAGAAAGTGGACAAATATGGAAGATTTATTACTGAATGAAACAAGTCAGACTATGAAACAGAGACATTGTATATCTCCACTTAACACATACCAACTGTCTACACTCTATGGTAGAGACTGAAAGACTGGAAGACATGAAAGCATTGAAAATTGTTATGGACACTAGGGACAAAGTGGAAGGAGAGTGGGAGAGGAGAAGAATGTAGGAATTTGGGGGAAAAATAGTCAGGTAAGACATTTGTGGGACACAGGTATGTTTTTTACCTGTTGCTGATGACGTGTATAGTATTCTCAACTGGATGGTCTTAGGTGTGTATTATGCTGGGTAAAGTTTCTTTACATTCTAACTTATGTATAGTAATTGAATGTAAAAAAAATAATAATGATAAAAATAATAAAGAAAAAAGCAAGTCCACCCACTCCACAAATAGATGATTCTTACTATCATTTTAACTTTCATATTCATTCTTCAAAAGCTTAACTAGTTTCACTGTTATAGTATGTACTATTGAGCAACTCTGAAATACATCAATTTAAAAAATAAGAAACTCAATGTTTTAAAAAAATATTTAATTGCTTATATTTATTCTCCAGCCAATATGAAATACAAAAGTGACTGACATAATTTCTTGATGGAAAAATGATTTTATCAAAAAATTAACTGTACAGAGGGAAAGATATGTTTCATGCAAAAAGTACTGCTTATGAGAAAGAATAGAAGATTATATGATAGGTAAGCATATTTTTGTGAAACATAATTCTTAACATTTCTGATTGTACATCAGCATTTCTTGAGATAGTAAAGAGATTAGAATTGCTAGACTAAACAATGGTTTAGCTCCTTGCTCCTTTTAAAGGTGAGCATTCTAAACTACAATTTCTGCATAAGCCTGCAGTTGACCTCATTGTATTAAATTTTTTTCTTATTAAGTTTTTTCTGTTAATTTAATCTTACATTTTATGTCTACTTTTCCTACAGATCATCCAGCCCCAAGTTGGATAACTGTACATTGCATTATATCAGAAATATAAATGTGCAGACAACATAGGAATCAGTGAAAGTAACCCTTTAGTTACAATCTACCAGAACGATTCATTCACTCACATATTATGAAATTACCAAATATTTTTTAATGTTAAAAAGGTTTTTTCTAGCATTCACATTTTTTATACTGTGTCAATTTGCATAATCTGGAACTACTTTTTCCTAGAATGCCCTTCCATGCATACTTTCCACTTCTAGTTTATATTTTTTTTAAAGGGAGGAAGATAAAATTTCATGAAGTTTGGAGGGCAGAAGTAAAGTAGCACTCACTAGTCTCTGAAGATCATTGTAGATAGATGGGCCAAAAGAGAAATCCAGGGATACTGTCAGATTCCAGCTTGTCTTTCCTTCCCTCCATTTTGACAGATGACTGAGTAGTTACTCACAGGTCCCTACTGGTTGTTCTCGCCTACCTGCATCCAGCTATTTCTTACAAATGTTGCTTTATTTCCACCACCATCACAGAAGTAAAATATTTTCATTCCTTGATTTGACAGTGCCCAAAACAGCTTTTGATACTCAAGATAAATTCAGAGGATCTAAAAATTAAGAATGAAAATCTTTTGGTTCTAAAATCCCTATTTCCCAGTATTTAAAAAGAGAATCTCTTGATACTAAAATCCCTATTTCCCAGTATTTAAAAAGACATTGGAAGCCTAAGGCAAATGGTGGAAAACAGTTACTCAAATTATTATCTGTAGACATTTGTAATCAAGTGCATATTGCAAGTCAAATTCTAATTTATGAAATAGTTTATTACAAACTAGAACAATTAAGTGAAATAAAGAGTTGAAGGTGTTACCAGCCAACTAAGTGTAGCTACTGCTTTTCGTGGTCAATGAAACAAGAAGCAGAGGCTGGAGAAGAAGGGAGTTTATTTCTGTAACCAGTTACAGGGAAACAGTAAGCACCATCAAACTCTTGAAATCTCAACATGTTCTAAATATTTACAGGTATGACAGATAAGCATGTGCAAGTCATTCCTCATTATAGTCGATTAGAGTAAATCAATATTCTCTAATTAACCTGATTTCTGATATATGTTTATTAAGAGAGATTTTTACTATAGGATGCATGTACTCTCCAGGGAAACAGTCAGACAAGAGAGAAAGTGAGAAATCACCCCCCAGGGTTGATTCTCTCTACTCCTCTCTATATTTTGGACATGCATGGGATTTTGGGCATGCACGCACATGGACCCAGCAAGAGATTTTTGTTTGTTTTGTTTTTAGGAAGATTTTTTTCTATAGTGTATATGCACTCACCAGAAATATAGAAAGTGAGAAACCACCTCCCAGAGGATATGGCCACATTACAGTCCCTTGTCCTCCATTCTCCTCTTGGGACCCTGAGCATGCATGCACATGTGCCTGGCATGAGCTTCAAGCCTCTGAGGTTGGGACTTGAGTCATGGTTGACTATGTGGGAGTCAGTTATGTAACCATTATGCCATCTGCTGGGTTCCAACCCAGCATGAGATTTAAGCCATCAGGTTCAGAACTCGAACTGTGGTTGACTACCTGGGAGTCCAGCAACATAACCATTATGCCTTCTACTGGTTCTGATTCCTATTGTATTTCAGATATCCATTCTTGGTTTCTTATCTGACTTTTCCTAAAATAGAGCTCTCTATGACTCAGTACTTTGTCAGATTATTCTCTGAAGAAGTCTTTCTTAATTTCAAAATGGCTGCAATCCTGCTAAACCTCAAGCTGTCCTGCTTCAAAGAGAGATAATGGAGGAGAACACTAAACATCTTAGAGAAAGAAATTCTCAGTTCATGGAAAATTCTCAAGTTCAGGTCCACTTTAGAGAACAAAACTAATTTGACTGCTTTGACAGAAACCTTTATCTCCTATTGCCATGTAACAGAGATTTTTAAAAAGCAAACCCAAAGACTGTAGCATGGGTGGCATAGATACAATGCCAAATGAATTCATTGTACATGTACCAGACATGGGAAGTTCATTAGGATTTCTTTGCTTTTGACATTGGCATTGGAGCTTACAGTTAAAACCAAGATGCACTTAACACTTCACTTTCTGTAAAAGCAACTATCCATTGAATCATTTAAGCTTTTCCCAGGGCTTGTTAAAATGTAACATACTCATCCACCACACCACTACATCCCTTCCACAGCCCATATAAGAATTTTAGAGTGAGGTATTGCAGTAATTATGCCAAGAAAAATGTCTCATTCTTCCATTTTTGGGTACAGTGAAAAAAAGAATCATATACAGATTAAATTGTCTAAAGTAGAACAGAAATTTCATTTCCAGGTGGGTCCAACTGGGCAAAAGACTTGCTTGTATTAATCTGTACCTCACTGAGCCATGGAGCAGGGGACCTTAGGGAATTATCAGGGATAAGGAAGGAGAGACTTGTCCAGAGAGCTAGGATGTATTAATGCCCATTTACCAAAAGCACATGCATTTCCTGAGGATCAGGTAAACAATATGGAAATCTGGGCTGGAAATAACTTTAAGAACCTTCATATATTATTGCAATAAACTTTTTTATATATTAAAGTAGAAATCACAAGCATCTACCTTAACAACTATTAACATACTGTCCCATTAACTCTTCATATCTCTCAGTTCATGAACAAGATGGGAGCAGTGATCAGACAAATAATAAAATCAGAATAAAATATATACTTTTGTTTTTTTTTTTTGAAAGAGAGATTTTTGCTATAGGCCACATGCGGTTGCCAGAGAGATAGAGACAGAGAGCAGACAGTGAGAAACAAGAAGCAGAGGCTAGAGAAGAAGGTAGTTTATTTCTGCAGCTGGTTAGTCAGTAAGCACCATCCCCCCAGAGAGGATGGTCATGTCACAGTCTCTTCTCTTCTATCCTCCTCTCAGGATTTTGGGCATGCACATACATGGACCCAGCATGAGTTTCAAGCCACCAGGTCCAGGACTCAAATTATGGTCAACCATTTGGGAGTCCAGAGCCTTAACTTCAACGTCATCTGCTTAGTGGTGAGGTAGCGGAGGAGAATGCTGAACAACTCAAAGAAAGTTTCTCCTGGCCCCTATATATATATATATATATATAGTCACCGTATATACAATGAGAATTTGTTAAACTTTTCACATACACACATGCACATACATACATATTTTACCAGTCTTGATAAATTCATTTTGCAATTATTCCTTGAATGTATATTGAGCATCTACTTACATATTTATTCCTCCGTATGATGATTATTTAGAGCACATTTAACTTTCTAATAAGTTATTAGGTCCCTGATAATACAGTGCTTTTTTTCCCCACCTACCAATATAATGGACTAAATAATATGGAAGGCCTACCTAAAATATGTGCTATTAACCGTAGACTCTTCTTAATGGCTAAGATGTCCTGTTTCCTTATCTGCTGCATTATTTCACTGAGGATTTGGCTAGTATAGGTAAGGAGGTAAACTGGAGAAAAAGAATCCAGTAGAATTTCCAATAGATTTGTAGGCTGATATAGTGAATTAAAATTTAGCAGAGCCCCAAAGACATAAGTATTTTTCTTCAAAAGATATTTCTCAAGTGCTGAGCCCGCAGTGGTGTTTGGGGTGAGGGTTTGGGTTGAAGAGTGACATCTCAGTGTTCAGGAAGCAAAGTTATGTTGGAGGAATAAGTCTCTCAAATAAGCACAAGAAAAATATTAGGAATTGTACAGACCATGAATCATTCTTTGAAAGAATGCTCAGTTTAAAACCATTTGACGATAGAGCCAAGCACAGTGCAGTGCCAGTGCAAGACTGTGAGTCTGACCCACACAGAACGTTCTCTGTGTCTGGAGACTTTCCGGAACATGTAAGATTTGGGGCTGGCTATTGTTAGAAGTGGATTACAGTATGATGGCCCCATTGGGGGAGCTGTCTTACTCTCTTCCTTTATCTCTGTCTTTCTCACTTATGGGAGAAAGAAAAAAAAATCAGTTATTTTAAAAAACAGAAAAAAATAGCTTTGAAGATGTAGAATTTTCAAAACTCTGAGAGGGCCTTCCCCAGAGGGAGTCAGACATCAGAATGAATCTGTAGGTCCTGTGGGCTGACACGTAGAAGCTTGAGTAAAAGCTGAGTTCAAAGTCTGACATGTGGCAGAAAACCTTTCTGACTGCTAAAATTTCATGAAAATATATAAAGAACTCTTATAACACAATAATATAAAGACAAATACTCTTTTTTTTTTTTTTGTTATAGGGCATGTGTGCTTGCGAGAGACAGAATGACAAAAAGAGAAATCCCCCCCTCCAGAGGATATGGCCATTCCATAATTCTCCTCTCAGGATCTTGGACATTAAGCACAAGCACTGGGTGTGAGTTTTAAGCTGCTGAGTCCAAGATTTGAATTGCAATTGACTATGTGGGAGTCCAGTGACACAACGATCACACCATCTGCTGGTCCTAATAAAAGTTTTTAAAATGGATAAATAATTTGAATAGACATTTCACCAAAACATTATGTGAAAGACAGTATGCATATGAAAATTTGCACTAGGAAGATATAAATCAAATAACCCTGTTGTATTTTATTTTTATTGATTTATTTATTTTTTTGGAGAAGTTTGTGCTATAGGGTACATGTGCTTGCCGGAAAGACAGAGAGAGACAGAGAGACAGAAAGCAAGAAATCCCCCCCCCAGGGGGTATGGTCACACCGCAATCCCTTCTCCTCCATCCTCCTCTCAAGATCTTGGGCACGCACGCACATCCACCCTGGGCGAGTTTTTAAGCCACCGGGTCCGGAACTCGAACTGCAGTCGACTACGTGGGAGTCCAGCGACATAGCCATTACACTAACTGCTGGTCCCCCCTGATTTATTTTCTAAATCACAGATTTCTGATGAACATACCCTTGTATTATTATTGTGCCAGAAACTTCCTCAAATTCACCTCCACGTGATTGCTGCCTGAAATAGTAACTAATAGAGAAAAAAGCTCATATAGCTTTAAGTTCGCTATTGTATCATAATAGTGTATTACAGTTTTAATATTCATTTTACCCAAGTAAATATTATCTTGTAAAACTGTGTTAAATGTAAAAGCATAAAGATGAAAAGATCAGTAATAATTCTTTTTTAAAAATTTTTTAATTTTAATTTTTTTGGAGAGGCTTTTGCTATTGGGCGCATGCGCTCGCCAGACAGACAAAAGAGACAGAGAGACAGAAACGAGAAATCACCCCCCAGGGGGGATGGCCACGCCGCAATCCCTTCTCCTCCATTCTCCTCTCAGGATCTTGAGCACACACGCACACGCGCCTGGCATGAGTTTTAAGCCACCAGGTCCAGGACGTGAACCGCAGTCGACTACGTGGGAGTCCAGCGACATAGCCATTATGTTAACTGATGGCCCCAAGATCAGTAATAATTCTGAGCACCAGCGTTAGTCACTATTGACATTAGCTATTCTCCCTTTCCCCCCCCTTTTGTTGCCAGAGAGAACAAGAGAGCAAGAGAGAATGAGAGAGAGAGCAACCCCCAATGGAGTGTGGTCACACTAAAATATTATTTCATATATTTCTCTATCCCGTCAGGAGTTTGGGCATGTATTCATACCTTCCGGAAATGTTTTTCAAGCATGTAGGACTGGGATTTAAACCAATTTGTCATGTGGGATTTGAATTCCCATGTTCAGCATTTATACACTGTACTACAAGACTGACCAACAATTGGTCTTTATTTTCATTTATAACATATGCATATAGTTCTATTATACTATGTAGTTATCAGCCCTTTTCACCGTAAAAATATATGTAGATATGAAATGTTCTACAACATGAGTATATATTATTCACCCAAATAGTAAAGAAGAAAGCAGGTACTGATAGAATCTTAGAGACAAGGAGCCATTTCTAAGAATGACCCATAATCCGTGATTTTTAAAGAAGACATTAATAAATTTCACTACTTAAAAATTAAAGTCTTCCATACAGGAACAAAATAACCATTTGTCATGACCAACCACTGTTTATATTCCAGCTCCAGTGGCTTGAACAACAAGCTGTGCACACTTGTGTGACCAAATTTCTGATGCATAAATTGAGGGAGAAGGACTGCAGTATGACCACCCACCACTGGGGGAAGTTCTTTCTTTTTGTCTCTCTTTCTGAGACTACATGTGCTCTCTGACAAATAAAGTTCAAAAAATTACCTACAAAATTTAATATTAACATCGTACAGCTCTTAAAAAAATAAACTGTGCTAAAATTTTCTGAATGAGAATAGATTAAAGAGAATTCAGATTATAAGACTCTGTAGAATGCTGATAAAAATTTATTTAAAAATGTAACTTTATAGTTTCATGAAAATGAACTATTCTATGAAATTAAAGCCAAGCCAGAAATTATTTCACTTGACATATGGACAAAGATTAATTAACAATGCTTGCAGTTTGTGACAGTTTGTGCAAATTTTGTTGGTGGGAGTGTAAATTAAAATACTCTTTCTGGATATCACTTTTGCAACTATTTATTCAAAGCCTTCCCCTGTGCGTTCTTTGATTCCAAGAGATTCTACTTTTCAGATTTATGTCAGTGAACGGGAAGCGAATTTGAAACTACATACATTTGTATCAGTAATATCTGATTTGTTACAGTGATAATATGCCTGAGAGAATGTTTAATTTGATTTAAGAAAAATATAAACATATGTTCTTAAAGCTAGGAAATGTAAGCTTGTTTGGAAACTAACTTTGTAATAGACTTTCTATAGGAAGTATAATGTAGCATATTTGAAGGCACAGAGATTTATGCCTGTTTCTGCATAAAATGACCTGTGGTAAGAGTATAATACCTGAATAGTGGATACCATGGATGGTTGCACTCATTTTTTGAATTGCTGATTCAAGGATTACATTGTAAAAATATATGTCTGTTGGGAACCAGCAGTTAGCGTAATGGCTGTCGCTGGACTCCCATGTAGTCGACCGTGGTTCGCGTCCTGGACCCGGTGGCTTAAAACTCACACCGGGCGCGTGTGCATGTGTGCCCAAGATCCCGAGAGGAGAATGGAGGAGAAGGGATTGCAGCGTGACCATCCCCCCTGGGGGGTGATTTCTCGCTTTCTGTCTCTAATGTCTCTCTCTGTCTGTCTGGCGAGCGCATGCACCCTATAGTGAAAATCTCTCCAAAAAAAATAAAAATAATATATATATATATGTATATGTCTGTCGTCGTTTTTTTTTAGTGTTTTCTTGTTGTTGTTATTTTGTTTTGTTTTGTTTTTGCTATAAGGCCTGTGCACTCACCAGAAAGACAGAAAGAGACAGAAAGTGAGAAATCACATCCCCGGGGGGGTGGGGGTGGCCATGTCACAATCCCTTCTCCTCCATTCTTGCACACACACACATGCCTGGCCTCGGTGTGAGTTTAATCCACCGGTTCTGGGACTTGAATCGTAGTCGACTACATGGGAGTCCAGAGACATAGCCTTTATGCCAGCTGCTGGTCCCAATATGCCTATCTTTGAACAAGATACTACCATGAATTTTTTAATCCTTGACAATCACTAAACGTGAGACCAATTTTCAGACCTTAACAAAGTTGAGCCATTCCTACTAAGGGACTAGGATACTTAATTATATAACAATATCCAAAATTAGGACTAGCAGAAGACACGGTGGTTAAGGTGCTGGATTCCCACATGACTGACCAGGGTTTGAGTTCAGACCCAGTGGCTTCAAAATCATGCTGGCACATATGCCCAAGCACCTAAAATCCCTAACGGAGAGAAAAGGAAAAGGGACCGGGGTGTGGTCATCTTCCCTGGGAGTGAAGGGGGGTGATTTCTTATTTTCCCTCTCACTGTCTATCTCTCTGTCTGTCTGTTTCTCTGTCTCTCCAGTGAGCACACACACCTATGGCAAAAAAAGCCAAAAAGGAAAGAAATCAAAATAGATTATAAAATATATAAAGCATGCTTCATACAAAAACAAACAAAAAAAACAAAAAAACCTCAGTTTCAGCATTCGTTTTTGTTGAGTTTGTCAAGGGTGTGTTTACACAGACTAAAGGTCTAAACTTTTGGTCTGTACAGTGGCATAGATATTTTTATATCAATCTACAACAACTACCACCAAAACCTTGAGGGATCTATTCTTGTTCAACCAAGGACTAGGTTGTCTGAACAAAATTCTGACCGGTGAAATGGTTATGTCCACAAAAGAAAATGGCATAATCCTTCAGGTTGCAGAGAAAATTGACTGGGAGGAAAGTGGTTCTGATAAACTGAAAAATGGCAATACTGGGGCTTGTTCTGTAAGATGGTTCTGGAGATTTGAAACCAGACTTTTCCAAACATAGTTTATTACACATAAAAATGATAAACTGCCCAATAAAATTACGGTGTACTTGAACTCTCTTAACACTGATTTGTTCAAATCATGTGATTGGCTCCAGTTACTGCATTTTTCCAAATGTTCTGTAACCATTTCATTTTTAGATAATCCATGACTGTGTTAGTAATTGTGTTAGTAATTTTTTTTCTTGCTGAAGCAAGCAAAAAAAAAAAAAAAAATCTAAATGTGTTTGATTCCAGTGTTTTTCTGGTGGTCTTCTGTACTGGGATTTAAATAATATAGAAAAAATAGGAGTTTTATTAAATAATAACATTCAATTATTTGAAAAATATCCAAGGTATACGCCAGAAATCAATAATGAATTACCATAAAAATTATACTGAAGTTATACTTAAAAAATTTAACTTCAGTATAATATTCTGTTAACTGAAAATGTTAACTAACAAACTGAAAGACTTTATCTATTTATTTATTTATTTTTGGAAAACCAAAAATTGGAAGAAAAATGATATGACAAAAGATCTTTTTACCCTAGCTGTTTATTTTTCATCTCATATGAAGAAGTTTCATACATGACAAATAAGTATTCTCTTTTCTTTCTGAAAGTAGAATAAAGGACTCTTCAACATATGGATGATATGTTGTAGAGTCTGCCCTATTTTTTCAAGAACAGCTGTATTCTCAGGTTGTGTGAGGTTAGTAAATAGAAGGAACTTGCTCACTGAAAGTGGATTAGCTTAAGACTCTCTTTGGGGACCAACAGATGGCGTAATGGTTACATGGGTAGACTCTCACGTAGTCAGCTATGGTTTGAGTCCTTGATACCGTGGCTTAAAATCATGTGGGGCACGTGTGTGTGCATGCCCAAGACCTTGAGAGGAGAATGGAGTAGAAGGGATTTTGGTGTGGCCATTCTCCTTGGGGGGCTGATTTCTCACTTTTTGTCTCTCTCTGTCTTTCCAGCGAGCATACATACCCTATAGCAAAAATCTCTCTCTCAAAAAAAAAAGACTGTCTTTGTACATTGTCATAGTCCATTATTGTGTTGCTTAACAGAAATATCTAAGACTATGCTGTTTATAAAGAATGTATGTTATTTGATTCATGATTTGGGAGCTGGGAAGTCCAATAGCATGGGAGCAGACCTTTCCAAATCAATAGAAATACAGTATAGACTGCATGATCTGTGAAGAATGGGATAATCTTGTTTCTACTTTGTAGTCTCTGTAGATCTTATTTAAACAATTGGGTATTGTGCATGCAAATTAAAGCAGAATAGAATCATTTTAAGTGAGAGCAAATTACTTCTTTAATGGTATAAACTTTTGGTTCTTTCCACTTCCCTTTATTTAAAAAAATTAAAACATATGGTCATGTTTTAAAACTCAGTCAATCTTTTAGTCTGAATAAATGTCTGTATCACAAAATGGAAAGATCAGCAGGTGCATGCAGAGAGAGCACACGTATGCATCTTGTGGGCAGCCATCTTTTTTATCAACGGGCTCTCACAGGAACTAACCCTGCTCACAAGATCAAGTACTGCCTTCCTCTTGTGAGACACAGCATGAATCTATTCAAGTGTGCATGATTCACACACTAACTATTTGGACACACCTCCTGTAGGTCTCACACCACCTCTCAAAGCCATCATATTGGAGACCAAGATTTCAGAACATGAAACTGTGTGAGACAAAGTGAACCCTGAAGGACGTCTTATGGTAGTTACAAAAGTATGGATGGTATAGTTCAAAGATCCACGTCTTACCTAGCAAATGTTCAGTAATGATAGCAGGACCAAAACTTCTCAGCTGAATCCAGTAGTGACTGGAGGTAGTGTTTGGAGGTAGTCTGGTAACCACAGATTTCTCTTTGTCCTTTTATTTAGTTGTTTGTTTATTATTTGAATTTTAGAAAAGATATTTTTTAGTTTGTGTTAAGGCATCTATTTTAGAATCTTTTTTTTAAAGAGAGAGAGAGATTTTGCTATAGGGCATGTGTGCTCACCATAGAGACAAGGAGATTCAGAGAAGCAGAAAGAGACAAATTGCCTCCCTGGGAGTAATGGCCATGCACAATCCCTTCTCCTCCATTCTCCTTTCAAGAATTTGGACATGCACATACATGTGCCTGGTGTATTTCAAGCCACCGTGTCCAGGACTTGAACCACAATCGACTACATGGGAGTCCAGTGCCTTTACCACTATACCATCTGCTGGCTCCTATCTTAGAATTTTTTAAATCCATGATTTGAATAGTCCTTGTATGCCCGCAAAAACATAGATTTTTTTAAAAAAAGCAAATTATAGTCATGAAAAATGACAAAAGTGATTTGAAAAATCAGAAAAAGAAATAAATTCTGTAAAAACATTCTACAAAACAATAAAGATTTCCAATAAAATAACTAAGAGAACAATAATTGAAAGTTATAGTGTAAGGATAAAAAACTAATACCTCGTTTTATTTCTCTGGGGCCAGGGACAAAAAGAAAAGGTTATTGGTAGAAAGTAAAACTACTAGTAATAATGAGAACAAAGTGACTCAAGATGGCAGGAACATAAAGGGAATGGTGAGATGATGGCATAATTAAGCCTCCTAGCTAAAGCTCAATGAAACACACATGACATGATCTGGGGCTAGCTGTGATAATTATTTTATATGTGTCTTAGAAGCATATGGCACCCTGAAATGATGTGTCCACATATGTTGTTGTGTAATGAGTTTTCTGACTGTGCTTATGTAGATTAGTGATTCAAGTGCAGCACAGAGCACACCACCACCTGTCATTTCTCTCACTGTGACACGGGCTGTAAAATTAGGGTACTGCACATTTATGCAAGGAAGGGAGTTATTACTAACATCGAACATTTCACATTGCGAGTAGCATCCTATTAGCTTATGCATAATCAACTGTCACCTATTGGTAGCTCTGGAAGGGCTGGGAAAATCTAAAAATAGAAAACATATATATTAATATTCATACATATGTGTGTGTATGTTTTGGCATGCATGTATATTTGGCTTTTGAATCATAGAATATTCATGAAAAGGACTGAATCGTTTTGCCATTTTTATCTTCACAGTTTAATAATTAGATACTCTGATTCTTGTTTGAAAATAATATACGTCTGTAGGCTGAATAATTTGGATTTTCTCCATCACATTATTCTTGAGAAAGGAAGTTGAAAAGCTTAGTGTAGTACATGGCTATTATTAAAATAAAAAAAAAAACTTATGTATAACAAATGATTTTTATGATAATGCACTGCTTTATTTAAATCACTACATTTATATTAGTATTTTTAAATGGCATCCTAAAGAAGGTTTAATTGACTGTAAGTTCTGTGAGGAATGAGATAATCTGCTTTCTACATTATTGTCTCAGTAGATCTTATTAGGACAATTGCATATCGTGCATACAAATTAAAGGAGAATGGAAAGATTTTTATTAAGTGAGAACAGATTACTTCTTCAAAAGGTATAAACTTTTGGTTCTCTCTGCTTTCCTTTATTTTAAAAATGTAAAACATATGGTCCTATTTAAAAAAATCAATCTGAAAGTTTGAATATTTGCAGAAAGTGTGAGTTTCTTTTTAAAATAACCACTGAAGCTCATTTTCTTTCTAGACGATTGATATATTTCTTTCTAGAGCTTGGTGTGCATTCTGCTATAATTTTCTGCAAACTTGTATCATGCAAACAGATGCACAACACACGCCAATGATTTTTTTTTCATGTTTCATTTTATTTTATTTCACTGGCATTGTAACACCTACATAATTTTGAGAGAGGCTCTCTTCCAAAATGTTTATTGAATATTGTTAATATTATTGTTATAACTCTTTTTAAAATTTTATCAGAAATCTTCTTATTTCATAATATGGAGCTAGAGATCCACATTGAGTTTTCCTGGGAAACAAATTTTGAGATTCACATGCAGAGCATACTTCAGTGTTCTGATAAACTTGAGAAATGCCACAGAATTAATACTGAGTGGAAAAAAAATAGTTGAATCATATTGCTGTCCGCACTTTCATCACACTTTGATGTAGGGATGAAGAGTTTTATACCTGGAACATTTCTCAGTCATCGCATCTGCTCTGCCTGAAGGTGAGCTGTTCTCTTGAGTGTAGGGGCTCTTTGACGTTGAGACCAATTACTAAAGAAAAATTCAACTGAGAGATTTTATTCCCAGAAGCTGCAGCAATGAGTACCTAGGCCTTTTAGGAAACCTGAACAGTGTACTACATAATCCACTACAATCTACTGAATTTCATCCTCTATACTGCTTAGAACCGCATGCCTTGTACCATATAAATGGCTAAAGCAGAAAACTCTCTTAGGCTTTTCTTTTATTTATTTATGTTTCTAGGAGAAAATGATATAAATATGGGATGAGAACAGACCATGTCAAGTCTGCAACTGATACTTATCATGTATCTTTTTTACTGGTCTTTCTAGATTCCCCTCACCTGGTGCAGTACATCTGCTGGTCTCTGTCGCTTACCAGATAGGCTAATGATACCCTCCTCTATGAGTCTTGTAAGTCTCTGATCCCCCCAAATCCTAGCCCTTACATCTACATTTGTCCATCTTCTGTCAGAAATAGATACTGGATTCTGAAGTGACTCTTTAGTGGATAAAAATATTCGTCTCTGCCTCCATTGCATAATACAACAGCAAGTCTACAAATTCCTGATCACTGTTTTCAAATACATGTCTTCGTTTCCCAGGAAAACATCACAGATTTTATTTTGAAAAAATGGCCACAGCTAGACAACTCTATCCACATACTTTTTCTGAAATTGACCAGTTTCCAGTTAAGAAGTGGGGTCTACTTCACCTCTCCTTGAGCACAGCAGGTTTATGGCAGTCTTTTCACAGAAGAAATGGTGGAAATGCCAGTGTGTGACTTCCAATGCTAGGTTTACTTTTTTTAGAGGATGCTTACATTGCCATGAGGAATGCCATGAGGAAGCTCTAACTAGCCCACAAGTAGACACCACATGACAAGGGCCACATGGAGACCCAAGGACCTTCCCTTTCAGGAACCACCACCAATGGACAATGAAACTGAACAATCTCTCACATGATTTTCATCTGAGACTTGTGGTCTTTCTGAGAATCTTGGCACTTTGGAGGAGAGATAACTGACTTTGACTATGATTGGTTCAAATGTCTAACCTGCAGAATCCATGACCTTTGTTAGTGTGTTTGGATTGTTTTGTATTGTTTTTAACATTGTGAAGTAAAAAGTTTGCACAGTAATATAAAAACAGAACTAATGACAATTCCTTTCTTCTCAGCTGGTCTCTTAGCACACAGGAGTCAAACTATTAAAGCAGCAACTGTGACTTAAGTTCAATGAAATTGGAACCAGCAGGTGGCATGGTGGTTAAGGTGCTGGACACTCACACATGGCTGACCATGACTCGAGTCCCGGACCTAGTGGCTTGCTTTCTCACTCTCCCTATCTCTGTCAATGTGTGTGTCTCTCTCTGTCAAATTAAAAATAAATGAATGAATCAATAAAACTTAATAAATATAGAAAAAGGAAGTTAAATGAAACCCTCCTTGCAACCTCTGAAGTAAGCATTTCAATTCCGGAAAACAGCACAAATAGATCCATAGGAATGGTTTGGTGGCAAAGAAAGCCCATGATTCCAAATAGGTTATTCCAAGTTGTGGTAAGTGTGGGGATTCTTTATTCTGCCCCTTGCATTTATATATAGTATCTACTGGGGACCAAGTCTCCTAAATTGATTTATACTGTATCACAGAGGATGGAGTCAGTATTCAGAGGGTGTCATCTCCAAGCTGTTGTCTCATCTATGCCTTCAGATTTCACCCCCTTGTTCTGTGACTGGCAGGTTCTAGATGGTGTTATGTACAATATAAGCAATGACTATGCTGATTGTATGCATGCTGCCAAAATTGCTTTACTCTAAGGTAAGTTTGTTGATCTAACATGATGTTTTGTCAAACACTGTGTCAATGCCTCTGGCACTATGTGAGATCACAGGTAATGAAACTGTCCTAGGTGTTTTGTTCCAGAAACTCAAATGTACACACAAACTCTGTATTAAAATAACAGTAAACTGGGTCCAGCAGGTGGCATAGAAATTAAGGCAATGGACTCCGACATGGCCAACCACAGTTCAAGTCCCAGACCTGGGGGCTCAAAACACACTAGCATGTGTACATGAGTGTCCAAAATCCCAAAAGGAGAATGGAGAAGGGATTGCAGTGTGACCCTCCTCCTTCATGGGGGATGATATCTAATTTCTGTCTCTCTATCACTATCTCCCTAATGAGTGCACATGCCTTATAGCAAAAATCTCTCAAAAAAATAAATTAATAAATAAAATAAAATAAATAAATAAAAATAAATGATGGCCCTTCCTGAATGGAAGGGACTTAATGTAACAAACTTCTCACAAAGTGAACATTTGATTTCTTAAAGTGATTTTGAAGCAATTTTTTTTTTTTTTTGTATTTCTCTCTGGCTTGTTGGATATTTGAATTCTCAGTAGCTAATACAGCTGTGGTGAATTGGTACATCATTCTTGTAAACCCATTCACAAACTACGTTTGCCAGAATATGAACATTCATGAGCCTATTGTGCAACTATTAAATTTGGATAATCAAAAATAGAGATTGACATCAACTTGTTGGGTCATTCTTTCCAATTTGTTGTTTACTGATCCTTTTAGTGCACATTCTCTAGAGCATATTAAGATGGAATACAAATAAATTCTTACTTCATGTTCACTTTCCGAGGTCCCTTCACATTCCTCCCTAACAGTATCATCAATAAGTTTTCATTCTTTCTTTTATCAGACATAATCAGACAAGCCATTGCCACTGCAAAATGCCCAACTGTCATTTTAACCACAAGTTATCTCTCTTTTTGACACTAAGTGTGGAAACACATACGCTACTTGAAGTTTATTGGAAAAATTATTTCTCAGCTCTGTCTTCAAAACTGTCCTTACATAGAGCTGTACTGCAGTCAAATATTATTTCTACCATATTAGTATTGAATTATTTATTTAATTTTATTAATTATTATGATTATTTTTAATTTGACGAGAGAGAGAGAGAAAGAAAATGAGAAAGCAAGCTACCAAGTCCAGGACTCAGACCACAGTTGGCTATGTGTTAGTTCAGTGACTTAACCACCATACCACCTGCCAGTCCCCTCATATAATTTTGATCTTGCACTCACATTCCAAATTGACCCATCCTTTAACACGAACCAAGTGTGGTCTTTTTAGTCTTATTAGTATGCCATAAGGAAGCTGCCTTAACATGAACTGAAGGACGGGCAATAGTTCCACAATGGCTTTTTTTGTTGTCTGAGTTACTTGTTTGTGCAACCTTCCTGCAGTCTCTGCTCAAATTTATGGTATATAGTTTATGTTCAATCTGGGACACTTTAATTATATATTTCAATTGATTTCTCGTGGTTCTTCTCTATCTTGGGATGCTGCAGGTCTAACAGAACTCAGCTCTGGACATGTGCTCACTGGATTGCTTAACTCTCCATCCTAATTGGGTCAAGGGCCAGTCTGGAACATTTCTGGATTGTCTATAATTCTCTATGGCAGAAGTACAATTTTTATTTTTTTCCAGAACTCCCTTAACCTTTATTAGCACTATTTTTGTTTTCTTTTAATGGAGCTTAGCATATGCTCCTTTTAGATTCATGGAATTGTTTTCTGCCAGAGATATTTTAAGACTAGAGAAGAACTTGTTCACTTACATAATTCAAGGGATAGGACTATATACACCACGGTCTATACTTAAGCAATACCAAACTAGTTCTATACTAAGTTTTACTCAACTCTTGCAACCTTATGTTTCCTTTAATAAATGCACTGGGAAGCCAGCCAGTGGCATAGAGGTTGAGGCAACTGGATCCTGGATGGTGGACTGCACAGTTCAAGTTGCAGGTCTGGTAGCTTGAAAAATCACATGGTGCACATGTGTTTGGGTGCTCAAAATGCCAGGAGAAGAATGAAAGGGGATTGTAGCATGGCCTTCTTTCCTGGGGTGGGGACAGTGATTTCCCATCTTCCTCCTTTCTCTCTTTGTCTCCCTCTGTCAAGTGCACATGTCCTATAGCAAACTACAGATAGATAATAGATATAGATATAGATATAGATAGATTGATAGATTGATATATAGATATAGATAGATATAGATGATAAAGATAGACAGATTGGGGCAGTGTTACAAAGTGTTGAATAAGATGTCTCTAAAGTCCAAGGAGAGTTAGCAGGTGTGTATGATCTCTTTGGCAGTAGTTGCTACAAAATGCAGTGATAGGGGTCAGCAGATGGTTCAGTGGCTAAAGTGTTGGACTCTTACATGGCCAACCATGGTTTGAGTCCTGGATCTAGAAGTTTGGCTTGAAAATCACGCTGAGCACAGTACATGTAAATCCAAAATCCTGAGAGGAGAATGGAGGACAAGGGATTGCCATGGGGCCTTCTTCTTTGATGCATTTCCTCATTTTCCTTCTCACTGTCTCTCTCCCTCTAGTGAGCACATGTGCAAAAACTTAAAAAAAATGCAATGATATTTTTCTTTCTTTCTCTCTTTCTCTCTCTTTCTTTCTTTTTAAAGAGGATTTTTTGCTATAGGACATATGTACTCATTGGAGGCAGAGAGATGGAAATCAAGAAATCAGCCCCCTCCCAGAGGGGATAGCTATCCCACAATTGCTTCTCCTCCATTCTACTCCTGGGATCTTTGCCATGTATGTAAACATGCCTGACGTGAGTTTCAAGCCACTGGGTCTGGGATTCGAACTGTGGTCAGCCACGTGGGAGTCCCGCAACAAAACTATTATACCATCTGCTGGTCCAAATAATATATTTTCTTTAGAAAGCTATTATTTCATGGCTAATTCAACTACATCACTGAATCATAACTGTATCTACAACCTTGTATAGTGTGTACTTCTGTTTTTGGTTATTTTTATTTTTTAATTGTGATTTATGTAATATGTGATCATTGTACATCTCTGTGGAGTATAATGTTTTTAAAGCATGTTTACTGTGTATAGTAATCAAATCAAGGGTATAAACATATTACCATCTTCTACATTTCACAAAATGTTGAGCACATTTGAGTTTCATCCTAATATTTTTGGAAGTATATATTCAATTCCTAGCAACATTTTTACTCGACTGTAATACAACATTCATAACCTGTTCCATGTGTTTACATGCACACTTGTGTCTGTTAGTCAGTTTCTGCCAAACTACCCTACCCAACCCTGCATGCAGCTTCTAGTATCTACCATTACTGTCTCCTTCTTTTCTACTGAGTCCGTTAGCTTCTATTAATGAGTGAGGAGACTTTATTAATTAAGATTACCAATGTACTACTCAACTAAAGGCCCCTATAGTCCTGCAGTTGTGCTATGGAGGTTGACTCCAGAGACATTCATGGACATTATATAGGGTTATGGAGGATGAGGAGCCATGGCTTTGTGTGGAGAGAAATAAACCATTTTTTTTTTTTTTAATTTGGAGAGGTTTTTGCTATAGGGAATGTATGCTCACTAAAAAGAAAGAGAAACAAGAGAGACAAAAAACCCCCCCCCCCCCCCAGGGAAGATGGCCGTGCTGCAATTCCCTCTCCTCCATTCTCCTCTCAGGAACTTGGGCACGCACACACAAGCGCCCAGTGTGAGTTTAAGCCACCGGGTTCAGGACTTGAACGGTGGTCGACTACATGGGAGTCCAGCGACATAGCCATTACACCAACTGCTGGTACTAAACCGAATTTTTAACCGAATTTAATATTATGGTAATAATATGGGTGAATTTTTATACTTTTCTGTTATTTCCCTGTGTTTTTTTAGCTTACACACTGTGAATCATCTATTTTACAATAAGAAAAGTAGCTGATGTCACACACATACAAAAAGAAGACAAAAGGAGATGCACAAAATTAAATACATTTTTATGACTTCTAATTATACACATAAATCCTTTGGGAGTTATTCTCCTTGGGATTAACAGAGATAACATAATCATCGTCAAAATATTTTTACAATATGGTACTCTACATTTATATGATCCTAGAATTATAAGGCTCATTGGGTATGGCAAATATAGTGACAATATTATTTGTCTCACAATAGTATAATGTTAATTTTCTCATTAAATAGGATGAAAAAAGATGTCAGTGAGATGTTATTTTCTTACAAAATCATTTTTGTTATTTTAGTTGTTAGGAAAAATAATAAAGTGGAATTGACTGAGCAAAGAGAGCTTTTAAAAAAATCATTCAATTTAAGGGTCCTCTGAGGTTCATAATCATAATATGTAGTGACACAATAGGGGGTGCTGTCCATGAAATAAAGGATGAAGGGAACCATTATCAATTAAAAAGCATTTTTCAATTATTTTAAAACATTAATGAAATATTCCCAAAGAAATATGGTAATCAGAAAAATGCAAACTGCTGATTACACTTCAGTTAGCAGTGAATTTGAACATATGGAGCAATTAAATCTTTATGGATCAATGAAAACTTAACGAAGGTGATTTCCAAAGTCAGTGTTGAAATCACTCATGAAGTTAGAGAAACATGAAGGTCTTTTAAGTTATAGGAACATTGTATATCCATTGAAAAATGATTTCTTTCTATTTAAAGAAAAAACCAAAAATTTAATTTCCTTTCTAATTATAACATGATTAGAAGGGAAATTTTTTCATAAAATTTAAAGATTCTTAAAAAATAGAATAGTGATTAGTTTTCTGAAAAAATGCATAATGATGAATAACTGAACAATTTAACTTATTTGAGAACTTTCCAAACCACAATATTTTTCTTTTATATTTCATTTTATTCTGTATTATGTAGTTACCCAGAAACTAATATTACTTGGACATCTGAAGAGAAAAAATCCAGTGAAAAAATTATCAACTTCTGTAATGTTATGTAGCATTCCACTGAAGCATTTGATAATTCTCTAGGAATTACCATTGATAAAACAGACCTTTATTACATTTTATTTTATAGGCTTTTTCTGAATTTCTGGAAAATTCAGATATAAAAAATATTTTAAAATTAGGCAATAAAGCTTGTGACATTTAAATATAACAAATTCTATTAAATGTTTTCCTCAAATAAATGTTCCAGTTAACTGGGTTTTAGGAACACTATAAACTGAAAATATTTTATTGAATTTTTAATATCAATGTTAATATGCAAGACAAAATAAAAGGAATATTATTCTCTTTGTACAATTAAAACAATTGCAGCATAAAGATATTTGATCAGTAATTTTAATTAAAATAAAGAATTAATAACTTCATTTTTAAGGCTATTTTAAGTGATATGAAGATGATTTTTTTTTAAAAGCAAGGAATTTCTAACCTTAACAAAGTTCATTAAATTTTTAGGCAATAATATAAAGTTATATAATTTATTAATGTCCTTTAGGGTCTCATACATAAAGTTTCAATTATAAATTCATTTATGTATTTAAAATTGATAACACATTGGCCTCCACACACAAAAAATATCCACTTACATTTTTATACATTTTGCAATTTGGAATACTAATATTTCAAAAGGCCCCAAAATATTTCAGTGAAACAGAACAATGTAAATATTTTTAAAGTTTCATCTTAAGAAAGAGATTAAGTGATCCAAACATCCTTGAGGAGTTGTACACTTGACTCAAGTTTTGTAGTAAATAGATGACATATTGATAGGCAGTCCTTAATTTCATTAGTGTAAATAGAACAAAAGCTATGAAATGAAATAAATATACTATTCAGTTTTGAAATCTAAAGACAACCTATTTACTTTCTTTCTTTCTTTTTATTTATTTATTTATTTATTTTTTGAGAGACTTTTGCTATCAGGTGCATGCACTCACTGGAGAGACAGAGAGAGACTGAGAGACGGAAAGCAAGCTATCAACCCTCAGGGAGGATGGCCATGCCAAAATACTTTCTCCTCCATTCTCCTCTTGAGATTTTGGAAACACACACATACACACACACACACACACACACAGAGACACGCGCGCGCGCCCGGCATGAGTTTTAAGCTGCCATACCTTGGAATCAACCTGCAGTCAACTACATGGGAATCCAGTGACATAACCATTATTCCATCTGCTGGTCCCAACCTATTTTCTTTTTGAGAGATTTTTTGCTACAGGGTGCATGAACTTGCCAGAGAGACAGAGACAGAAAGTAAGAAA
The DNA here is from genome assembly GCF_000334495.1 of Tupaia belangeri chinensis. Lineage (NCBI taxonomy): Eukaryota > Metazoa > Chordata > Mammalia > Scandentia > Tupaiidae > Tupaia > Tupaia belangeri. The sequence continues at coordinate 1,303,867 of NW_006160065.1, forward strand.
TCACCCCCCAGGGGGTATGAACACGCCACATTTCCTTCTCCTCCCTTCTCCTATCAGGATTTTGGGGATGTACACAAACTCACCCAGCATGTTTCAAGTCACTGGGTTCGGGATTCCAACCACGGTAGACCATGTGGGAGTCCAGTACCTTAATCACCATGCCCTGTGCTGGCCTAAAGACATCCTAGTTTCAATGTTGTGTTAATTTTTATAAAACTAAGGTGCAACTCCATTGATGTGTTTTTAGTTCTCCCACCTGGAGAACCTCCTTTTGTTGTATGTCATTATTTATACTATTCAAAGATTCAATGATTTAGACATTTTATTGAATTAATGACAAAATTAGCCAGCTCATTCAAAAATCTATACAAAAAATGAAATATGTCAGATAGATTAGATAACATGTAGGAACTTTGCAATGAAAATGCATATAATTCATACCACAGAATTAACTTGTGCATGAGTCTTTCAGAATAAAAGAATTCTAGAAAAAAAATTCAAGAAGATTGTTACTCTTTTGTATTTGTTAGGCTAACACAAATTATGATTGCTTATATTTCTTAAGGCAAACATTCACTTAGTCATTGGACATTCTGTGTCTGTGTTTTAAAGAGTTATACAGAATTTGTTCTCATCCAAGGGTATCATTATAATTATTATTATGTATCTACAATATTAATTATCATTACTCTTATAGGTTAAAAAAAGTGGGATTTCTCCATTTCCCCCCCCCAAAAAAAAAACATTTGCGGGACACAGATAAGGTTTATTATCTGTTGATGAAGCTGTGTATGGTGGTCTCAACTGGGCTGGACTGAGGTGTATATCATACTGGGTAAAATCTCTTCACAATCTAAATGATGTATAGCGATTTAATGTATGAATAGAAAAAAAAAAAACATTATGCCATTGGTCAGCTCAGGTATTCCTTTATCGACTACACTTAGAAATGGAAAACATTGAAGTCCTTTCACACAGTGATCCAAGGTGCTAAGTAACATATCTGAAGGATTTGTTCTAGGTCAAATTTAGCTTATTGTTATTTTAGCCTAGGGCACCTGGATAAGACATAGGAGAAAACAGTTGAAGCCAATGCTTTGGTGTGAAGTTTAAGGTGCTGGATCCCACATGACTGGCTATATGGTTTGAGTCCCAGAACAGCGGCTTAAAGATGTCAGTACTGTGCACATGTGCCCAAAATCCTAAGAAGAGAATGCAGGAGAAGGGATTGCAGTGTGACCATTCACCTGAGCGTTATTTCTTAATTTCTTTTGCTCTCTCTCTCTTATTCTCTCCACTGAGTGTATGCACCCTATAGCCAAAACTTACAAAACAAAAATAAAAGGAACAGAAAACTATCTGTTGATTATGATGTGTGTGGTATTACTTTTACAAATCATATGTGATAAAGATGTACAATGATTAAATGTAAAACTTGTAAAATAAATAAATATAATACAAACTAAAAAGAAAAAAAAATGTGGACAAGCAGATGGTGTAATACTTTTATCACTGGACTTACACATAGTCAACTGTGTTTCAAATCCCAGACCCAGCAGCTTAAAACTCACTCCAGGTGTGTGTGTGTGTGTGTGTGTGTGTGTGTACCCAAGATCCCAAGAAGAGAATGGAGAAGGGACTGTGGTGTGACCTTCCCTCTTGAGGGGTGATTTCTCAACTTTCTGTCTCTGTCTCTCCAGTGAGCACATGTGCCCTATAGTAAAACTCTCTCTCAAAAAAAAAAAAAAAAGAAAAGAAAAAGCAAAGTTTGAATTAAGTCATACTGGAAAGTCCCATCTCTAATGACATCTTGTACTTTCTTCTGGAATTTAGTAAATGATCATGAAACATCTCAAGAAATTGTTTTCAAGAGTCTCCTCTTGGAATATTTAGGCACAGGTACATGCAGCTATTGCGTTTGTCAGGCTTTGAATTGTGAAGTCTGCCATGTGAGATTCAGTTGCTTTAACCACCATGCCACCAGCTGGCCTGTTCCAAGAGTTCTCTTAAATTGTAAGTGGATATTTACTTTTCTCAAATGGTTTCTATTCGTCAACTGTTTCAACCTACAATTTATTTTTATCTGTTTTAGCTTATTGATGTGGTAGACACCACTGACTGGTTTTGTAAAATTTGAAACTGCTGTGATGACTGGAATGTCATTTGCTCAGGTTAAAACTTTTTAATTATTGGTTAATTTAATTGGCTATTATTTTCTTCAGAAATTTTGATTATTTTTTCTGAAAGATATTAGTCTGCCATGTTTTTCCTACCTGTTTTGTTTTCCTTCTTTTTTTTTTTATCTTTCTTCTATATATTTCTTTTTTTTTTCTTTTTTTTTTTTTGGGAGGTTTTTACTATAGGGCACATGCGTACATATTTCTTTAATTCTTTTTTTTTTGAGAGTTTTTTTCTATAGGGCACATGCTCTTGACAGAAAGACAGAGACGGAGAGACAGAAAGCGAGAAATCCCCCCCCAGGAGGGATGGCCACACCACAGTCTCTTCCTCTCCATTCTCCTCTTGGGGTCTTGGGCACACACAAACATGTGCCTGGCGTGAGTTTAAGCCACCAAGTCTGGGACACAAACCATGGTCAACTACATGGGAGGCCAGTGGCATAGCCTTTAGGCCAACTGCTGGTCCCCATATTTCTTTCATTCTTTAACTCTCCAATTTTCACTCTTTATCTCACCCTTTATTTTGGTACTCTTTTTGTTTGGTTTTGGTATCAGGGTAATAATGCTTTTATACAATGCATTGAGAATAATGCCCAACTCCTCTGTGTTCTAAAAAATTTGTGCAGAATTGGTGTTAATTTATTTTAGCATCTGACAGAATTCTTCGATGAAATAGTAGTCTGCAAACATGTTTTTCAAAAAGTTTTTTAATTATGAATTTTATTCCCTTAATAATTTTGTTGTGTAAAATATTTATTTTTTTATCAATAAGATGTGGTGATTTATGCTCTGTGAGGAATTGATCTGTTTGTGATGGTTTTCAAGCTTTTTTGTGTGGAGTTATTCATATTAGTTTTTATTATTTTGGTGTCATAAGAATGAAACTTACAAAATAAAGCTTTAATCTTACCTTGTCTATTATTTCCCAAATTAAGTTTTTTTTCATGTGTTTCAGGTTATAGCAAATGAAAGCACAAGAGACAGCTTTGGTTCAGTAAAAAATATTCAGGGACCAGTAGGTGGTATAGTCATTATGGTGCTAGACTCCCACATGGTAAACTCTCATTTGAGTTTCATACTGCATGCTTGAAACTCACGCCAGGAGTGTGCATGCTTGCCCAAAATCCTGAGAGGAGATGGAGGAGAAAGAATTGAGGTGTGGCCATCCCCCTCTGGGGGGTGATTTATCACCTTCTTTCTCACCTCTCTCTACCTCTGGCAAGTGCACACTCCCTATAGAAAAAATCCCCAAAACAAACAAACAAAATTCCAACTTTTGCCAGGATACTAAGCCAAAAATGCTGGGTGACTAGTGCAATAAATATAAAATAAAACCAATCAATTATTTCTTAAAAGACTATAAAGCTAATGGTAACAACCGTTCAAATGATATGCATTATGTAATGTAGGTAGATAAATAGTGTCGAGACTTTTATTCAATATAAAATAATAATAATATTTTTTTTGTCTTAGGTTTTTTTAGCCACATGACATGTATACTTGCCAGAGAAAGACAGAGGCAGTGAGAGGGAGAATAAGAAATCATCTCCAAGCAGGAAAAAAAAACTCTTCTCTATTCTCCCTGTGTGATTTTCAAGCTGTTGGTCTGGGACTGAACTGTGGTCACCGTGTGAGAGTTCAGCACCTTAACCACCATGCCACCTGCTGGCCCCTTAAAGCAATTATTAAATGATAATTAAATAAAGTTTTTATATGTTATATCCAATTCTTATTTTATTATTTACACTGCTTTTTAGATGTATGACTTTAAGATCTCTTAACCTCTTTTTTAAAAAATGCTAACTGAATCCATAAGAATATTTGACCTGTCAATATACCATCTTCCACTCTAATTGGCTGAAAGACATTAGTTCCAGACAAGTAATATTCTTTTAGTTGCCTTTTTTTTTTTTAAAGAAAAAAAAATCCAGTATAATTTAGAACGTTTCTTTTCTATTCTTAAAAGAGTTTATTATTTATTTAATATTTTTATTATGATTTTTTTTCCTTTGACCTGAGAGAGACAGAGAGCAAAAATGAGAGAAAGTGAGAAGCAAGCCACCAGGTCCAGGACTCAAACTGTGGTCTGCCACGTGGGAGTTCAGTGCTTTAACCACCACGCCACCTGCTGGCCCCTCTTACATTGCTTTGTGAACTTCCTGTGTTAATCAAATTTAAATGAAAGATAAAACCAAATGTAGTTTACAATTTATCTTTTCTCAGAATCATAACATCAACATTTTAAAAATTTATTTCATTTTTTGAATAATTGCCTTAAATCAAGAGTGGTTATGAAGCAAAAATGGAAAACCACGCAGAAAGATATGTGAAATGGTTAGCAAAGGATCGAGTACTTTCTTAACACCATAGAATCACAATATTGAAATAATAATTTTACAAATTTTGTTTTAGATAAATGCAAGGTCAGTTGAGATACTAAACAATTAATGGATTTGAAAAAAAATGAGGGTTTGGGAATCTGACTTAATAAAATTACAATTTCAGTTTCTTGTCTAGGACCAAGGACTCCACAGCCCAGTATCATTAGACGTATCGATGCCTAGGACATTATCGGCCACCACTGTAGTGTTCATAATCACTGTATACTAAGGTTATACTCTATTTTGAAATCTTTCTGTAGAAATAAATTAAATTTAGCTACAGTAAGCTAAATTTATTTATTTTATAAAGTTTTTATTTATCAAACTTTTGCATCTTAGCTTAACATACAAATATATTTCCAACTGAACAAAATATTTTAATAGCCACATCTCTTAGTTTTTCTCTACATTTTTATTTTTACTTTTTATTTATTAATTTATTTTCATTTTGGAGAGGTTTTTGCTATAGGTCACGGGTGCTCACCCGAAAGACAGAGAGAGAGAGACAGAAAGCAAGAAATTGCCCCCCAGGGGGGACAGCCACACTGCAATTCTTTCTCCTCCATTTTCTTCTTGGGATCTTGGGCACACACGCACACACACCCAGTGTAAGTTTAAGCCACCGGGTCTGGGACTCAAACTGCAGTCGACTACATGGGAATCCAGCAACATAGCCATTACGCCATCTGCTTGTCCCTATATTTTTATTCTTTATTTTTTTTTTAAATCTCTTTTGTTAAAAACTAAGCACCAGGATTATCATTTCGGGTCTTCCATTTCAATACATAATGAATGTCTGCGCTCTGGCAGAAACAGAAAAATTCTAAAATATAATAATAGAAGGGCAAACATAGATTCCAGAGATTGTTTGGGGGAGGGAGACAGATAGTAGAGGCTAGGTGGGAGGGGCTCAGAGAAAAGCTCCAATCAGACTCAAGCATGTAAAGTTCAGGCAACCAGCAGATGGCATAATGATTATGTCACTGGAATCCCATGTAGTTGACCACAGTTTGAGTCTTGGACCTGGTGACTTAAAACTCACACCAGGCACATGTGAGTGTGTGTCCAAAATCTTGAGACAAAAATGGAGGTGAGGAGATTGCAGAGTGGCCATCCCCCCTGGGACATGATTTCTCACTTTCTGTCTCTGTGTCTCTGTCTGTCCTGCACATGCCCTATAGCAAAAATCTCTCCAAAAAAAGACTATTAAGTTTTCTATTGAAAATGACATTTGGGGTAAGGACTGTAATTTGTTTATTGCATATGGGATGCATACTTTGAAAAACTAACTGCTGTTAGAGTCCTGGACCCAGAGGTTTGAAACTCATGCCAGGTGTGTGTGCGTGTGTGCCCAAAATCCTAAGAGGAGAACGGAGGACAAGGGATTGCGCTATGGCCATTCCCCCCAGGGAGTGATCTCTCACTTTCTGTCTCTCTGTCTCTGTCTGTCTCTCTGGCGTGCACATGCACCCTATAGCAAAAATTTCTCTTAGAAAGAAAGTAAGAAAGGAAGAAAGAAGAAAGAAAAAGAAAGAAAGTTAAATAAGCAGGAATAGAGAATAGAATAGTACTTACTAGAAGCAGGGAAGAGGAGAAAAATGGAAGAAGTAGGTCAAAGGTACAAATGATGGATACAGAGCATGAGTAAGTCTAGAGCGTTCATGTAAAGCATGCAGGCTTTTTTTTATATTGTGTCGGATACTGAAAATTTGCTAAAGGAGTACATTTTAGGCTCTGTTACCACACATGCGCATGTACAGACACACAGACAAGTAACTATGGGAAGTGACAGAGAAGTTAATATATTTGACTACAGTGATTCTTTTATCCTGTATACATCTATCAAAAATAATGATTTAGACCTATTTATACATTAAAAATATCCAATAACAATAACTAAATTATACATAATAACAAAAATATATAAATCAGTCTTGGATCCCCAGTATTTTAAAAGTCAAATTGTCAGGTTGTTCAGATCAGAGAGAAGGCATGAGTGTGGAAAACACATTCTGAGTTTTTTCTTTGTTCTCTGTGAACTTTAAATCACTTCTATGATATTCAGATTTTAAAAAACTGCATCTGCCTCTTACATTTCTAATTAGATTACAAAGAAATTTAATTTAGCCTTCAGTGAACAATGCATATTATTATTAAGATTTTAAAAAATTGCCATGCCCAAACCTAACTAATTATTTAGCAATTCACAGCATTATAATTATGAAGAAAAAAACTTTCCATTTGACCTTTATTCCCTTCTGGAGAAAGATATGATTATCACAGGCCTCCAATTATTTCCACAATTTTTCATATGCAAATGCAATATAAAAGTAAACACAACTAGACATATATTGGGAAATATTTCATGATTAAAAATAATATTTTAGAATAGAATTCCACAATATTGGCTATATTATAATTTTTGGAAAATATATTTTGTGATAATGATTTGATGTTTGATTAACTCATATTTCTAGTCCTCTCTAGTATTTTTTGCAGATCTATTTATAAGTGAAATCTTGTACTTTCTCTAATGTAAATGGGATGCAAACATTGTACTTTGGTTCATTTTCTGTTGCTTAATCATCGAATGTCACAAACGGGGTAACTGAGGTTTATTTACCTCACAGTTTTGAAGGTTCAAGTTTAAGGGGACATCTCTGGTGAGTCTTCTTGTTGACTGGGACTCTGTAGAGGAGGGGTGCAGGCCACCAAAAGACAGAACAGAGTAGTGCATGAGTGCCTATGTTCTCTGTCTTTTATAAATCTACCAACAATTAATAATAATAATAGAAAATCTACCAACAGAGGAGCAAGAGGTCCCCACCTTGATGACCTCATCCAATGCCAATCAACTCTTAAAGGCATCTCCTTTCAACACCATAATCAGACTAAGTCTCCATCCTCTCACCATCTTTTTTTAATATGATGCCTCACCAAACTGCAACACATATATTTCTGAGGGATACATTCAAAGCATAGCTCACTGTCATTGTAGAGGCATTAGAATTGTATGAGAGCGAGATCGTAATTTGAATTTTCATAGAAAATTCTATGTGCACACTGCATTGGGCATGTGTGTGCTTTTGTATGTCTGTTTTAATGTTTCTGATATTTAGACTGAAATCTAGTTTTCAATTTCTCTAGAGTTAATGTAAATAACTCCTGTTATTTTTATAGAGATTTACTATTTGTTTTTAGAAGCTTTTAGGAGAGTTTCCTTATTTCTTTTTATTTATCTTCTATCATTTGTTGCCTATGAATCATTTATTTCTCCTCTCTCATCACTGTGTTATATTTTGAAATTTCATCTCCTTTAAATTTCATATGCTAGATACTTGTTTTCTTCCTGTTTCTTATTTTTTTGCATTTAAGGCTATATTTCCTCTACATTTATTAATTCATTTCTTCTATGAACATGAGAGACAGAGAGTGACAGAGACAGGCATGGTCTCTCTCAAAGATTTCTACGTTTTGATCCACCCCCGCCTCAACCAGCACTCAATCATGAGCCTGTGTGTACCTGCCAGACTCGGTGAGGTCTCTGGACTAGGATTGGAATCCTCCCATGTGGATCAATTTTGAAAAACATTGAGTTTTACCACTGTACTAGTCAGAACCTTCAGCAGTTTTAAATTAGATTTTGTACCTTTTTATTATACCTGATTATTTTCTACTTTGGAAAGGCTCTACTCCACGGAGTTACGATGCCCCTTCACTAGGAGTGTATTTATTGAGTGTTCCTAGCACATGCATCGTGCGCATCTGGCTGGATCCATCTCTCATGCTCAGATGGAAAAGCGCTTTCCAGTACATTCCACCCAGTGGAACTTCAAGTTTTGGCTAGACCAGACACATTTTTGTTTCTGTCTGCTTCTGATACCCACGGGGAGTTTTGGAGTCAATATTTTCTTGCCGACCTTCTTTTGGGTTCTCTTTCTGTTTCAGATATATAGAATTCTTTTTTACCCTTGGTTATGGATTTAATAACATTTGGAATTAACAATACCGTGAGCTGACCCACATGAGCACACTGTTGGTTCAAGTCTCTAGGTCTCCCTGAATATATCAGGCGTGTGTTCTCATGAACTTGACTGGATTAAGCTGGTGGTGGATCATGGAGTGAAGTCTGTTGGGGGCAACTGTCTTTCTCTGTGTGTGTCTTTCAAGCTTATGAAAGAAAGAAACCTTTTAAAAATAATTTATCTATTTAACTTTATTTAAAATTATTACTTTTAATTCTTTGTAGGGCATGTACATTCACCAAAGAAAGACACAAAGACAGAAAGTGAGAAAGCAAGCCTCCAGGTCAGGACTCAAACCAGGATCAGCCAGGTGGGAGTCCAGTACCTTAAGTACCATGCCTCCTGCAAGTCCTCCAAGGAAGAAAATTTTTAAACATGGTAAATTATTACTTTTCATCCATTTCTAGTTATATTACCTTTAAATTAAGTCAAATCTTTTAAATCCATATACTAATAAATATTTTAAAATATTCACAATATGGAAAATTATTTAGAGTCTTAAAATTTGACTCCCACATGTCAATGTTATTTTATGTTCTCTATTGTTAATTTTTTAATTATCTTAAGAATTTACGAAATGAGAATAGTAAAACAATGCTTTATAATTTCTGATTTTTTATATAATAACTTCTATGGACTTCCTTAATATATCATAAATTTAGGCACACATGTATATATCTGTGTATGTATGTATGCAGTATATATACTGTGTGTGTGTGTGTGTGTGTGTGTGTGTGTGTGTATTATGGTCTGGGTCAGACTTTACCTCCAAATTCTCATGTTTTGGAATTTGATATTGCAAGGCAATGAAGCCTAGTGGGAGGTAACTGGATATGGTGATTGCATTATGAAGACAAGAGTTTCATTTTTTAATATAATTTTATTTATTATCATAATCCTTTTATATTAGATTTCATCACATATATCTATACAGTGTATTACATTTATTTTTCCAGTACGATTACCATTCATATCAGTCAAGACAAAGACATTACTATCCACATCATCATCATCAAATAGCTTTTCATGGGGCCAGCAGTTAGTGTAATGGCTATGTCGCTGGACTCTCATGGAGTTGACCGCGGTTCGCGTCCCGGACTCGGTGACTTAAAAAGCACCCTAGGAGTGTGTGCGTGCGTGCCCAAGATCCTGAGAGGAGAATGGAGGAGAAGGGATTGCGGCGTGGCCATCGCCCCTGGGGGGGTGATTTCTCACTTTCTGTCTCTCTATCTCTCTGTCTCTCTGGTGAGCGCAAGCACCCTATAGCAAAAACCTCTCCAAAAAAAATAGCTTTTCATCATTTTTTCAGATTATTATTATTATTTATTCCCATTATTTTTTGAACATTCAATCACTATAAGTCATTTGACTTGTGTAAAGAATTTACCCAACATGAAATCATTCTCAGACCAGTCCTGTTGAGAATACTATACATGTTATCACCAACAGGTAATAAACCATTTCTGTCCCACTAATGTCATGCCTCTCTAACTGTTCTCTTGCCATCCTTCTCTATATGCTTCCTTTCTCCCACTGCCCTGTTCTACACAAAAACAGCAGTTTCTTGAATAGATTAATGATGCCTCATGAAATCCAGGGAGTCCTGGCTCTCCTGAGAAGAGCTTAGTTTTTATGAGAACTGGTTGTTTTAAAAGAGTTGTCAGCAATTCCAGTCCTGAGTATCTGCCCAAAGGATAAGAATACACTCAGCTGGAAAAGCACTTGCACATCATGTTTATTGAGGCATTATTCACAATTGCTAACAAATGGAACCAACTGTTTGTGAATAGATTAATGGGTTGAAAAGGTGTAGCATTTATACTCTATAAAATACTATTCAGTCACAAAAAGTAGTAAGACCCTGGGATTTGGTAGAAAGCGGAGGAATATGGAAGATTTATTGCTAAACAGAGCAAGCTAGACTATGAGAGAGGCATTATATGTCCCCATTCAATACACACCAAATGTCTGCACTCTATGACAGAAACTGAAAGATGAGAAGGAATAAAGCATGTAGAGCAAGTGTGAATACGAGAGACAGAATGTGAGGACCGTGGGAAATCAGGGAGGGTGAGAGGGAGTACATCAAGGAAAAAAAAAGAAGCAAGACATTGAAGAAACACAAAAAATAGAAAATAATCTGTTGATAATAATGGGTATAGTCATATCTTTGTACTAATATATAGTGTATTCATGCTAGGACATTTTATTTTGTATTTTATAATGATATACAGTGATTGAATATAAAAAAATATTTTTTTAAAAAAAGCGAGAGCTGTCAGAAGATCTCTCTCTGTATATGCCTATCCTCCTTTGTGCTTTTGTTGACTACTGTAGACATAGGTCTTTGAATTTTCCACAACCAGAATAGTGTTTGTAAATAAATCACTGTTTTCTTTATAAAGTCACTCAGGTTCAGGTATTTCTGTACAACACAACCTCAAAAACTAATTATATAAAAATATGTAATTTCCTCCTGTTACAAATTAAAAAAAAAAAGAGAACAACTCTATTCAACTTAACTGTAGTTCAGTCCATAGAGCACAAGCCTGAATTTCAGAGGAACTAGAGTTTGAGAAACATTTTCAAAACCACATTTTAAGGCAGAGATTCCAATCCTTAAGCAGAGCATTTAAGATACTGGTAGAAAGACATATGGAGAAATTCATTTTACAGTAAAATCTTGTGAAAGCTCTGGACCATAAATGCAGGATGTCATGTATAAAGATAAGTCTATTACAAATAATGGGAACTGAGTTAGTTCCTTTTTTTGAAATAAAATAGCCACATCATTTGGTTCAATTATTTAATAAGATGTAAAATCCAAAGGCTGAATTTCTCCTGCTAAAAATTTAGAAATGATCTGATTAAATTGCTTTAAAAATCTTAAACAAAGATATAAATTTCAGAATTATATGTTAAGAGATAAATCCCTTTATTATCTTTCTCCCTATGAGCACCTCAATAAATGTGATCTTTTCTTATAAAATTACTTCAATTTTTATGTATTACATAATACATAGAACAATGTGGGAAAAATGTTTAAAATATCAAGACTATACATTTTATTAATAATTTGTTACAACAGCATAGATTGCTTGGTTTATTTTTCTTTCTTCTCTCGTTCCTTTCTTCCTCACAAACCTTTTTTTTTTTTTTTTCAGGTTTTTGCCATAGGGTGTGTGTATGCTCTCCAAAGAAAGCAACAGGGAGAGGAAAAGTGAGAAATTATTGCTGGGGGATGCCTAAACGACAATCCCTTCTCCATTCTCTTCCTGGGATTATTGACGCACACACACACACACACACACACAAACACACACACGTGCTTATCAAGATTTTCAAGCTGCCAGATCCAGGACTCAAACCACAGTCAGCCATTAGTCTGGCCAAAATAGTCCAGCATCTTAACTTCTATGCCACCTGTGCCACCTGCTGATCCCCCCTCTTTTCCAAATTGATTCTTTATTATTCACTGATAGCTTCAATGTTTGGAAATTAAAATGAGAGAAACCAGGAAAACTTATTCTATGTCATTTGGAAGATGTTAAAATTCAATATTCTACAAAATGTCTGAAAACCAAGAAAGAATAGCAGTCATTCAATGTCATAGAGCTATATACTGTTCTATAGTTTATAGCATGAACTTATGTAAACTTAAACTGCTTAAACATAAATGAAATGAAAGGTTCACTTCCCATAGCTAGTCACCATGTACTCAATAGTCAGGTGTGAATAGCCACTATGGCATAAGACTACAGATATCAAACTTGTGCCTCTTCCAGCACATTCTATTGGAAAAGAGCATTAAAAGACTTTTAAATCAATATTATTTTGTGATATTAAGGGTTCATTATGGAACCAGCAGGTGATATAATGGTTACGTCTCTGGACTCCCACATAGTCAACCGCTGCTTGAGTCCCAGATGCAGCTGTTTAAAACTCCCACCGGGTACATAAATATGTGCCCAAGATCCCCAGAGTAGAATGGAGGAGAAGGGATTGCAGTGCAGTGTGGCCATCCCCCTGGAAGGGCTGATTTTTTGTTTTATGCTTCTCTGTCTCTCTGGTGAACACATGAGTCCTATAGTAAAAATCTCTTTTAAAAAAAGAGCTTATGATAATAGTTTGTAAAATTTCTAAAATATCATAAAAACCTATATTCAGAATTAAAATGAGATACACTTGGAAGGGCTGGAAATTAGACGCTGATTTGCAAAACTATCTGTACAATAATTAACGAATGTATTCAACATTCACTTTCCATGTGGAGGCTTACTGATTAAAATTGTGCTAACATTTTTACCAAGAATTTCATGTGGAAGATTATTCAGAAAGGCTCACCTGACAATAATCAAATTTCAAGTTAGTTACCACTTGTACAGCAGCTGGCGGGCCTTGACTTTCAGAGAATAAAACTCTATTTTTTTGTGTTAGCAGTTCCTTTTGAAACTCTGGCAACTATGATTCCAGGTTACTAAAAGTAAATTTTCTTCTAATTAGTCATTATTAGTAGTATCAATTTAGAAAGTACTAGTCAGGGCCAGCAGTTGTAGTGGTTACATCCCTGGGCTCTCAAATAGCTGACTATGGTTCGAGTCCTGGACTCAGTAGCTTGAAAATCACACTGGGCAACAGTATGCATGCCCAAAATCCTGGGAGAAGAATGTCGAAGGAACTGTGGTATGGCCATTTCCCCTGGGGACTGATTTCTCACTTTCCAGCTCACTGTCTCTGTCTCTCTTTCTTGGGCAAGTGCATATGCCCTAAAGGAAAAACCTCTGAAGAAAAAGAGAAAAGGAAAGTCACAAGTCTATTAACTTTAGAGACACTCAAAATATGCAGAAATTCATTTATTAAATATGACTTGCCTGTTTTCAATTGTGCAGTTTCCCAACATAAAATTATTATTTGATAGCCCTTGTAATTACAATTCAGAGTTTTATGTTACATAAAAAATTTATCCTATTTGATTTTAAAGTTTCATTTTTCAATTAGTTCTTTAATTTGGTAATAATATAAACGTACTCAAGACTTCAGATCTTATACTTCTCAATGGAAATAAAAGTTGAACATATTCAAATGCATCTTTATTGGTTAGTTTAGTTGCATTTTTGGAAAAATATGAAAAGAGGAGTAGGTTGAAAACATTATGAGAGATTATATGACAACCTCACTCATAATGTGAGAAAATGATCCTTCCCTAAGGTAGGTAAGTAGTCTTATAAATGCCAAACTACATGGGCTTAAATATAGGAAATTCCAGACATTACTCCTTTAAAATAAAATTGGAAATCTGATAAAATTTTATTGATTAATTCACTGTTAGCCTTCAATCAAATGAAAGGGTGGAGGGCTTTAGAAACCTCTGCTTTTTGACTTATTAGCATAGAGTTCTGTTCATGTCGTGATTTCCATTTTTGTTTAAATCATGCTGAAAAACTCACTGTTTTACCAGGAGAGTAAAGTAAATTGCTACAGAATTCAATTTGGGAGTCTGTGAAGCAATTAAACACTAAACCAGACATGCAGTAGGGGACTCTTCTGGCTCAAGAGGATAAATTAGGAATGATGTTAACACAGTTAAGTTAAAGAGAAATTTTAATGGCTAGGCTCACATGGAGAGCTTGTGGAGGTCTACAAAGCCTCAGAATGAGTCTGTTCTGGAATCATACTTAACATCTAATTAGAACTGAAATACAATACTATGAACACATGCTTTATGTAAGGAGACTCTTAGTCATTTTTGATTATGTAATCTCTCTTGTGACACAACCTAATCCAAATAGATGAAAAGTAAAAGATGCATATGTATCACATGTAGTTTAACTGACTCGATTTGTATAAATGAGGGGATGAATGAATGTATGTATATGTGTATGTGTGCATACGTGCATGTATATGTATGTATATATTTTCCTACAGAATTATTTATAATCCAGCAAATAAATACTGAATGTTTACTATATCACCAAATTTGATTTTTTTATTTTTTTAAAGAGAGAGAGAGATTTTTGCTGTAGGGTATGTGTGTTTGCCAAAGAGACAGAAAGTTAGTAATCACCCACTGGGGGAAATGGCCATGCCATAATCCGTTATCCTCTGTTCTCCTCTCAGAGAGGAGAGCATATATGCACAAACATCTGGGTGAGTTTTAAACTAGCGGACCCAGGACTTAAACCATGGTCAGCCATGTGGGAGTCCAAGGACATAACCACTATGCCAACTGTCGAATTTGATCTTTAGAAAAACCAGAGACAGTCTCTTATTTCTGACTTTGTGTCTCCTTAGGTAAACAAACCTTTATGGAGAAAGACTATGGAGCAAACAATATAATGTAAGCATGAAGATAATTTTCCTAAAACACTAATGAAATTATAAATAATTAGTTTTATAACTAAATATCATCTTTATCCTTTAATTTCATACTTAGGAATGGCCCCATCAATTATTAAGTCCAATACTGTTATTCTACCTGTCTCACCAAGCTTCAAGACTTATCTCCAACAAAATTAATTTAAATGATCATGGATAATTCTATATAATTTCTATAATTATTCAATTATTCATTTTTAACAATATGAATGTCTATTAATGTCTTCCTTTATGCTTACAAGACCATTTCCAAAACATTATTAGTCATCAGAGTTATGTGGATTTCTCTTATAAATATTGAGATCTTCAAACTCAGAATTAGAGAATCAAAATCTCCAAAAGGATTGGGTTCTTCATATTCGATGAGAACAGGGTGTAAGGAGTATTACTTCCTAGTTTTGAGAAGTATTGGTTATTGCATTGTGAGCCTACTCGAAACTAGAGACCATAGCAGTCTTCTGTAAGAAAAATAGAACTTAATATAAGAAATTGTTAGCTAGATAACAAGGGTATTATCTAGATAATTAAATGATAAAAAGAGAATTCTAAAATATCATGATGTATCAACTGCAAGAAACAACTACTGACTAGTTCTGAGGAAATAAAAGGAATCGATTGTGATGATTCAAAGTTAGACACGTAGAAGGAGTCACTGAAGCTAAAATTCTGACCTCTGAATTGTAGGTGGTACCTGACGTTAGCTAATGTACGTGAGGTGAGAAGAAGCCCCCTAATGCCACCCCATATCTCTGAAGCTGATTCTCAGACCTCTGAGGTGGGGTACCACATAGCTGTTTCAGATATCACTGAGGATGGTACAGGGAAGCTGGTTGTACAAACACTGGAAAAACCGAAAACTTGATTTAGCAAGTGTTGTAAAAATGTTTCTTATTTCCAAGGTAAAGAACTATTGACAGGCTTCTGCCCATAGAACAATAAAGCCAAGAGAAATAGATAGAAAGTTCATGGAAAGTGACTGTTACCTTCTCCTTCCTTTTCATTCATTCTTCTTCCTTTTCCTATCTTCTCCTTTTATCTATTACTTCCTTTGGGCATAGTCTTGCATAATTTAGCAGAAAGAAAAGAAATGTGATTTGCAGAATTTCAGTGTTAACACACCAAATCAGAGTAAAGAAGGATGGCTTTGAAGTTTGAAACAACTACCTAATATAAGCCTACCTGGCAAAATACAAAATGTGTTAATCCACAAGGACCTACATGATTTATACCTCATCAGCCTATTGGTGGGCTTTACTTTTTTTTAAAGTTTATTTTGTATTTCATGAGCATGATTCAAAGAAGGAGAGATAAGGTAAGCAGCACCTTCAATATAGTTTTATGTTATTTCTTTACCCCAGCTGTTCCCAGCCAGTCAGAACCACTGGCACACACATACCTAGCACACACTGGCAATCTGGGAACTATAACCTGATTTTCCATATGGCCGCCAGCATCTCAGAGCATTGCACTACTGCCACACCACCATGGCTGGGCTCATTGGTTGTCCTTTAAATACTGATCCTGGTAAGCCTCTAACCGTGCATTATCCCTGCCAAAAAATTTGCTCATTTCATGAAATATGAAAGATCATATGAAACCACACGATCCTTGTTTTCTCTGCTTTACTCGCCCTCAATGAACTTTCCTCTTCTGTCTACCTGAACGATATCTTACTCTTGTTCAGGATTCTGGCAATTTTAATTCTCCATAAAGGTTATCTTGACCCTCATCTCAGAACTCTATTAACACATATAAATAAATAAATTTGCCATCTCTCTCTCTTGCTCCCTCTCTCTCTACACACACACACACACACATGCACACACACATATAGATGCACATATAAGGTGTTCAATCATGCCTTTAATATTTTTAAGGTTTTTTTTTCTTTTTATGATTCAGAGCATGTGGACATTCACTGGAGAGAGAAATCACCCTTGACTGGGTCTTGTCACACCGTGATCCCCCATTCCTACCCCTCCTACTCATTGTGGTTGCTCCAGTGTGCCTGAATCAGAACTTACACGTGGCCGTATGCTTTCAGTACTACAGCATAGAATGCTACAGACTGTGCCACCTGGCCGGGCCTATAGTTGTAATATTTGTTTTGTTGCAAAATTGCAAACCATACCCTTATTCAATACCATTTCAATTATAATGTTCTTGAGAATGAAGGTCGTCTCTTTTATTTCAAGCCCTTACAAAGTACTTGAGGTTTGGCCAGTAATGAAGTTCTATTGTTTGAAGATGAATTAAATAAGATATCGAAGAGAACCTTTCATTGATGAATCTATACAAATAAGTCTTGGAAAGTGACAAACATTATCTCTAATTTTTATAGATTTGTTTACATATTAACCCTTTCAGTACTTCTTGAGGAACTGGTCTATTGTTGGTAAATTATTTCAGTATTTGTTTATCTGAGAATGATTTTATTTGTTCTTCCCAGTTGAAGGAAAATATTGCTGGGTATAGTATTCTTGGTTAAAACTGTTGTACTTTTAATGTTTTGAATATGTCTTCTTATTCTTTTCTCGCCTACCTCATTTCAGTTAAGAAATCTGGTGTATGGGACCAGCAGTTGGCCTAATGCTATGTTGCTGGACTCTCATGTAGTGGACCGCGGTTTGAGTCCCGGATGCAGTGGCTTAGACTCATACCAGTTGCATGTGCGTGCATGCCCAGGATCCTGAAAGGAGTTGTAATGTTTTGAATATGTCTTCTTATTCTTTTCTCGCCTACCTCATTTCAGTTAAGAAATCTGGTGTATGGGACCAGCAGTTGGCCTAATGCTATGTTGCTGGACTCTCATGTAGTGGACCGCGGTTTGAGTCCCGGATGCAGTGGCTTAGACTCATACCAGTTGCATGTGCGTGCATGCCCAGGATCCTGAAAGGAGAATGGAGGAGAAGGGATTGCAGTGTGGCTGTCGCCCTGGGAGGTCATTTCTCACTTTCTGCATCTCTGTGTCTCTTTCTGGCTAGCGCAAGTGCCCTATAGCCAAAACCTTTCCCCCTCCCCCCCCAAAAAAAAGAAAAGAAAGGTGCCCTATAGCCAAGCCCTTTCCCCCTACCCCCCCCCCAAAAAAAAGAAAAGAAAAAAAAAGAAATCTGGTGTTACTCTTATAGAATAACCTTTGTAAGAGACCTGAAATTTCTCTCTTGCCATTTTTCACATAGTGTCTTTGTCTGATTTTTACCAACTTGCTAAGATGTGCCAGGAGGAGGACCTTTCTATGCTGATTTTATTTGGAGTTCTTTTTGTTTCTTGGGTATTTCTCTAGATTTTAGATGTTTTCAGATAATATTTCATAGAAAAGGTTTTCTACGCCTTTACCAGCTTCTTCACTTTCTGAAATACCCATTATAGGATATTTGGGTGTTAGATGGTGTCTAGAATTTCCCAAATGCTATACTTTTTTAAAAATTTGTTTTAGTGGTTTGATCTATGTTGGAGATTTTGTCTTCAAGTTTAGAAATTCTATCTTCTGCTTGGTCGAACCTTCGGTTTATGTTTTTGAGAGAGATTTTAATTTCTTGTATTGTATTCTCCATTTACAGATGTTCCAATTGATTCTTTTTTAATGTCTGTCTCTTTAAGGGATTATCTTTCATGTCCTGGAATGATTTTCTCATTTCTTAGAATTGATTTTTTTTTCTGTTGCATCTCAGTGAGTTTTGTCACAGTGAATGTTTAGAATCCTTTTTCTGAGAATTCTGTAAATCTTTTTGTGCTATTGTTGGTGAGGGGTTATTTTCTTCCCTAGGAGGAAAGTTATTTCCTTGTCCTTGTTTTCTTGTTTCTTCTGTCTCTGTGCTGATTTTTAGCCACCTGATGAAGTACTCACTTCTTCCTATTTATTAGACATTTTCCATTAAATTTATTCATTTTTTACATTTAACTACTGTGTATCATTAGAGCATACCAAATGAGTTTTCCTATTATGAGTGTACTATATATTGGTCCAGTCAAAAGACATTATCGGATACATGATAATCAACAGATTTCTTTCCTTATTGAAGTAGATCTACACTATTGGAGGGAAGATCAGCCCTAGATCTCAGGTGCGTCTCTGGTAAAGGGTTGTGTGTTCCAGATCGGTGTAAGTAAATGTACATAGGTAGCTTCAGGACCCAACCTTTCAGCTCCTAAAGAGATATGATTCAATAAAGAGGCTCAAGTTGCATGCTGGGGGCAGGAGGGCCCCAGCTTCTGAATACAAACCTGGTAGGAATGGTTGGGATGCAATGGATTAGACTCAGGCTTACATGGAACTCAGCTTTCCTGGCAGGCAGGGCTCAGAA
>NW_006160065.1:1323905-1329882 GCF_000334495.1 Tupaia belangeri chinensis
TTCAAACCGTGGTCGACTACATGGGAGTCCAGCGACATAGTCATTACGCTAAACTGGTCCTAAATATTTGTTTTCTTAAAAAAAAAAAAGAAAAGAAATGCTGGAGAATGATGATGGTAAAACTACCACAAGGATATCGAAATAATAAATTCAGAGGGATATAAGGAAATACTTAAAAACTGCAATTTATGGGAAAAACTTTAATTCAATACTATGAAAAAGAATGAAAATTAGAAAACATAATATTGGAAAACAAAAGATTAAAATTTTAGTAGTACCATTTACAAATGAACAAAAAACTAAGTAAATGATAGGAGTATAGGAATGGGTAACAATGAAGACAGTTTCAGAAAATTACCAAATAAGACACAACTGTTTTCTGGGCATATAAGATACAATGTCATCCCTTGTTTTTCTTCTTTGGTATTTATATGGTTTCTCTTCCTACATAAAGAGAAAGACAGAGGCACAATAATAAAATTGTACTAAAAATGCAAGTTTATATTCACAAAAATGTATAGAACTTTTAAACATTAATAAGTAAAAAAAACATGCCTTGTATAGACAATTCATGGACGGGGAAACATGTTTAACCTGTTTAAGATGCTTGTTCATAAAAGTAATCATATAAATGTCAAGGAAGAAAAATGAGGATTTAGCATTAAATATTAATATAATATGCATTTAGGAAACTGGGAAATCTATTGACTATTTTGGAAAGTAATTTGCCAATATGTATTGAATTTTTTATGAGTGTTGTAGAAATTCTGCATATCTATCTATATTATAGACCCAAAACATGTTTTTGCAAATGTGCACAAGTCATATATACAGAGAAGTTGACTGCAGCATAATTTGCAATGACACAATAATACGAAATGTTGTAGTGTCCATGAACATGCACAAAATCAAAATGTCCATAAAATAGCATAATATACAGGAATCTTCAAAAAGTTCATGGAAAACACATATGCTAAAAATACTGTAAATAAGCCATATCTATTTCTCACTAACGTCCTTTGTAAATAAGTTTCAAAATTTTTTTTATACCAAAATAAAATTGTACTTGAATTCCAGTTTTCCCAGAAGGTTTTGAGAGTCTCTGCAAATCACAACTAAAATAGGAAATAGAGATATAGAAATGAACATAGCAACAAGTTATTGTTGATGGAAGAGAACAAGTTTCAATGGAAGTCTGTAATGATGAAAATTGTGTAAAGTTTAAAGACTCACAATAAAATCTAACAATTCTGTATGAATATAATTATAAAATTAGCTTTTCAAAAATTTTCTATAGGTTGTGTGTACTCCTGAGAGAGAGAGAGAGAGAAAGCAACCGAGCACCTCCTAGGGAAAATGGCCATGCTGTATTCCCTTCTCCATTCTGCGTTTGGGATTTTAAGCATCTATGCATATGTGGTGTAGGGTTTTTCCAAGCCACAGGGGCAGGACTTAAACAACACAGTTGGCTATATGAGATCTAGCCACCTCAACCACCATACCACTGGTTAGTCCTATTAAAGTGTTGTCAAGAAGAATACAAAGCACATATTTCTTATTTGCTAAGTTGGCATGAGTAAACAGAGAGGAAAAAGAAAAAAGGTAAGAGTATGGAAATGGTGTTGTATAAAAGTAGGATTGTGATTCTATAGGTGATTCTAATTTCAAAAATACCCCGAAGGAAATAATACACATTAGTAAGAGTTTCTAAACCTGACTCGTTTGCACATGAATGTTTCTGCTGTTATTCTATGTAGTCTGTGTATTTTTTCAGTATCTTGATGCCATATCATACACATGGAAAAAGTAACCCCACAGTGAGTTCTTTGGCCTGATGCTATTTGATTACGTTTTTGGTAAAGAAGGAAAGTACAACCTGTACTAAAAGACTTCTCTTCAAGATAGTAGTTTCCAATGTGAGATTTTGATTAGTTTAAAAAAATAACTCATTACACATTCCAAAAATCTCCCAAAACTTATGGAGTACTTGTTTGGGTTAATTATTTTCTGTGTATATAATAGTTATCAGGAAACAATTACTAATCTCCAGGAACCTTAAATTCTATTGAATAATACAGTTTTTACTTGTATAGATTATATATTTATATATATGTGTATACACACACACACACACACACACATACACACACATATATATATATATTAGATAATAATAGTTAAAACAATAGTCATATACAGAGAGTACATTTTCATGAGAAAAAATATAATTCTGCTTTGTTTCTGTAAATTTTGGGTAAAATCATTTGAATTAAAATACAGTTGGGGCTAGCAAGTGACATGGTGGTTAAGATGCTGGACTCCTACATGGCTGACCACAGTTTGAGTACCATACCTGGTGATTTGCTTTCTCTCTCTCCCTCTATCTCTCTCTCTCTCGTGAGCATGTGTGCCCCTTAGTCAATTAAAAGCTAAATAATAAGTTAATTAAATTAAATTCTAAATAAAAAGATAGAATCTTCCATCAAATGGTAAATTACAAGGTAAGAAAAATAAAAATAAATAGGAACTGAGGTGATTTCCCATAGGCTGCTGAGAATGGACACTCCCATCTCTTTCTACAAACCAGTTTCTATGTAGAGGACTTGGACGTGCCTAAGGTATTAAGGGTAAAGACATGTGAGCACAGAATAGAAGAATGCCAAAAGAAAAAGCAGATGGGAACCAGCAGTTAGCGTAATGGCTATGTTGCTGGACTCCCATGAAGTCGACCATGGTTCGCGTCCCGAACCCAGTGGCTTAAAATTCACACCGGGCGCGTGTGCGTGTGTGCCCAAGATCCCAAGAGGAGAATGGAGGAGAAGGGATTGTGGTGTGACCATCCCCCCTGGGGGGGTGATTTCTCACTTTCTGTCTTTATGTCTCTGTCTGGCGAGCGCAGGTGCCCTATAGCAAAAAAAAACTCTCAAAAAAAGAAAAAAAAAAGGAAAAGAAAAAGCAGAGCTCTCTGGGAACCTCTGTTTACGATTCCATTTTTCTCATGAGTATACTTTTGAGAAAGAAAACTCCTACTTTGCTGGTATTTTGCAAACCTCATACCAAAATGTTTTCTACTTCAATGTTTTCATTCACTCACTGATTCATTCATTCAGTCTAATAAGTATTGAAAACATACTTGTCACAGATTCTCTGAAAAGTCATTGTTAATAGAGACCAGCAGTTAGCGTAATGGCTAGGTCGCTGGACTCCCATGTAGTCGACCACGGTTCATGTCCTGGACCCAGTGGCTTAAAACTCTCGCTGGGCATGTGTGTGTGTGCGTGCCCAAGATCCTGAGAGGAGAACAGAGGAGAAGGGATTGTGGCGTGGCCATCCCCCCTAGGGGGTGATTTCTCGCTTTCTGTCTGTCTCTCTCTGTCTGGCGAGCGCACGAGCCCTATAGTGAAAACCTCTCCAAAAAAAAAAAAAAAGTCATTGTGAATAAAACAAAATGTCTGAGTGTTCATTGATGAATAAACCTGAGACATAAGGGATAATTATTTTTCCCACAGATGTTAGGTGAATGGCATAAAAGAAGAACTCTAACGCACTCAGAGAAATTTCAGAGATTTCTGACAGAGCACTTAGGAGGGAATAATAAACCAGCAGTAATTTAAGTTGAGATTTTAAGAAGGAGTAGGAATTAAGCAGTCATCCATACAGTAAGATAAATGGCATTTTAGACACCTAAAGATGAAAAAAAATAGCACATTGTGGAAATGGAGGATTGCTGTAGTTAGAGGGAGACTGTATGAAGTTTAAGAGGTGAGGCTTATGGCTAGCCAGGAGCCCACTGGAAAAACATGGCCATGTCCCGTACTAAGGAGCTTCCATTGTATTCTAAATGAATTGAAAAACTTGGAAGAATCGCAAACAGTAGAAAAAAATTCAAACGAAAAAATAACATTTAAAGAAGATTGAAATGTCATGATAAGGTTTTAAAACAGATCAAAACTGACATCTTAGAAAATATCTTGCAGTGTGACCTTAATAGTGACCTGGAGTTGAGAACTGGTAACCAGTACTGTAGAATGGAGGTTGCCATTGTGAGAGAGGGGAAAAAAATGTATTGGCGATTTTTTATGAGGGAAAAAATCAATACGACACAGGTTATTAGATTTTGAATAAGGACAAAGCAGTAATCAAATCTGACAAGTGTGCAGAGATGACTGGCATCTACAGAGATCAGGAAACGGCACAGTAAAAATGGGCGGGGAAATGAGACAGTTCCGTGCGTGCTGTGTGAGTTATCTGTGGCCACCAGGTGGTCTGTTCCAGTTTGTTAGATGGACTGGCTTAAAGTTGAAAAGAATGCACTGTCAGGAGTGTAGATACAGATTTTGTAAAGCATAGACACAGATGGGACCACCTAGGGAGAACGTATCAAACGAGAAGATAATAAAGCCCGGGATAGAACCAGGATGAACGGTAAAGGGGTAGGTGATTACGAAAGACCTCTGGTGCTAAGGTTTAAACTTCCCTATGTTTAATTTGTCTCAACATAGGAAACCACCATGGAGATGCGAAAATCTGTCATTAATTGTTCATGCATGCACAAAATCAGGGAAGCATTATGCCAATTAAGATGTCCCAGAAACAAATGTGAACTGTAAATGTGATGTCAACATTGATGCCACTCTAAGGAATGTCACAATTAACATTCAGACTAAATCGTGTCTCTGTGTTCATGTCTTCTACTCACGCAACATAACTAAATGGCATTCACAAACATCTCTGGAGATGATTCCCGGATTAAACAGGATATGGCACAATTTGCTGTGTTTCTTTCATGTGAACAAAGTGATTGGAAAGGAACTATACAATTTTAAACTTTAAATCATTGTTTACTTTTTGTGCTTTAATAATGATGTATACAAAACTACCCACTCAAATATGCAGCGGTGCTATAGGGCAAATGACAATTCTAGCATAATAAAACTGAAATTCTGTGTTAAAATGAAAGCCACAGCACAAAATGCCTCAGGGCAAAACTTCTGCTACCTGATCTGTGGGAAATGAAAAGGACAGTTTTATTCCAGAACATGTGCCTATGTTCCAATAGGTAGAATTTTAATAGATAATGCTAAATTGTAATCTGATTTAACTGTAAAACAATTTAAAGATCACAGGTATTATATGTATAGAGACCATGCTATTGAAACATACTCTTCATACAGGTGCTGGTAATTTATCTATCTTCATTTTTATTTGAGGATATTTTACCTCTGTATGTTTTCCTGGGGCTTTTACTTATTCTACAGAGCCTTATATTTCTATTGAAGTACAGATTACATAAAGATAATTATATAGGTCATAAGTATAGAGTCCAATGAATTTCCACTAATTACACTTACTCATATTTAAAAAAAAAAAAAGATCAAGAAATAAAACATTAACCTCATCACAGAATTTCCTTCTAATCATTATCACGTCTTCCTTCAGGGTTATTCTCACTTTGAACTAGATAAATTAGCTCAGTTTCTAGTGACCTTCATATAAATGTAATCTTACTGTTAACACAAATCTATGTTTGACTTTACCCCTAAATATCTTGGGTAAGAAATTCCTCTGTAATTTTGGCTTAGTTGCAGTTTATTCTCATTGCTGCATCCTATACCGTGGCGTAAGTACGCTGCATCCTATACCGTGGCGTAAATATACTGCAATGTATTTATCTGTTCATTTGTTAATGGACATCTGCATCATTTTCAATTTGGGTCTCTTATGAACAGTGGTATTTTTGCAATCCTGTCAGTGAAGATCTAAGGATATTTTTATTGAAGATATCAACTAGTTTGAAAACATTATGCAGCTAGAAAGAACTTATAATATTTCTTCCTTTTGAGATGTGGGTTTGTATTATTTTCAACAGGTAGATGAGGAACCTGGGAACCAAATATATTAACTAGACTCACAGAAATCACCACAAAAGAGGGACAGTCATTACTATCACATAGTTTCCTAGGATTATGATTATATG
>NW_006160065.1:1330122-1337525 GCF_000334495.1 Tupaia belangeri chinensis
ATGAATTTCCACTAATTTCACTTTCTCAAATTTAAAAAAAAAAAAAGATCAAGAAATAAAACATTAACCTCATCACAGAATTTCCTTCTAATCATTATCACGTCTTCCTTCAGGGTTATTCTCACTTTGAACTAGATAAATTAGCTCAGTTTCTAGTGACCTTCATATAAATGTAATCTTACTGTTAACACAAATCTATGTTTGACTTTACCCCTAAATTTCTTGGGTAAGAAATTCCTCTGTAATTTTGGCTTAGTTGCAGTTTATTCTCATTGCTGCATCCTATACCGTGGCGTAAGTACGCTGCATCCTATACCGTGGCGTAAATATACTGCAATGTATTTATCTGTTCATTTGTTAATGGACATCTGCATCATTTTCAATTTGGGTCTCTTATGAACAGTGGTATTTTGCAATCCTGTCAGTGAAGATCTAAGGATATTTTTATTGAAGATATCAACTAGTTTGAAAACATTATGCAGCTAGAAAGAACTTATAATATTTCTTCCTTTTGAGATGTGGGTTTGTATTATTTTCAACAGGTAGATGAGGAACCTGGGAACCAAATATATTAACTAGACTCACAGAAATCACCACAAAAGAGGGACAGTCATTACTATCACATAGTTTCCTAGGATTATGATTATATGAGTTCAGAGTACTTTGTGAGGACATGGAGTGACTGAAAATGGGAAATGATAGTTTGGCTCATGTCCTGGGCAAAGTTTTAAACGGCCCTGTGGCTTTATACACCTTGTACAATCTCCTCCCCTTGAGTGATGGAAGGACCCATAACTACAATAATCGCACTCTCATGGCTTTGACCTAGACAAAAGATTGTTTCTCCTGAACAGAATTAAATGAATCACTTGAGCTCTGTAAGACAGAGCTAGGAATCAGGTATTTCTGCTGTTGGGAACTTCTTATGGAGAGAGATAGCCTCTACAAATTGAGAGCCTCAAACACACAAACATAAGAAACTAAATTCTGACAACAATCTGAATAAACTTGAAACAGCACTCGTAGCTGTGAATGCAAATGAAACCTAGTAAACACCTCTACTGCAGCCCTGAGAAAGTAGGATCAAATGACTCAGCTATACCATGCTTAGATACTTAGCACTGTCAGTTAATAAAGGAGTATTTTATTTAAGAAGCTAAGTTTGTGACCAGCAGATTGCATAATGTTTACATCACTGGAATCCCTCATAGTTGACCACAGTTCGAGTCCCAGTCCTGGTGGCTGAAAACTCATGCTGGGCACATGTGTGTGCATGCCCAAAATCCTGAGAGGAGAATGGAGAAGAAGAGATTGCGGCCTGGCCATCCCTCCTGAAGGTTGACTTCTCACTTTCTCTCTGTCTGGCTCTAGTGAGCTCATGTTCCCTATAGCAAAATTCTCTCTCTCAAAAAAAAAAAAAAAAAAAAAAAAACTAATACTGATTCTGGTACATGAACTAGGATGATGTTACAACACATGCCTTAAATATGGGAAAAAACTTCAGAACTACACAATGGGTTCATGCAGAATTTAGGGGAGCATGTTGAAGACAATGTAAAATAATTCAGCAGACTGTTAGTAGAAAGCTCGATACTGAAGACTTGAAAGGAAGTGAGGAACAGTCTATTGAGGAATTAGAGAAGGTAGAATCCTTGCTATATAGTGGCCAAAAATTTAACAAAATTATGCCCTGCAGTTGTATGGAAAGATAAACTTGTAAGATCATTTTTTATGTATTATAGAACTTGAATATTCCTGAGAAGACTACAAGGTAAAGTGCTGAAGGTGCTTCCTGCTTTCTTCTTGTTATTTACTTAAAATGTGAGAGAATGGAGATACACTTAGGAAAGTATTGCTAAACATAAAAGAAACAGGACTGGATAATTTTGAAAACTTGTTCTACTTAATAAGAAGGCTGAAGATACCACAACTTGGAAATGGCTGCCAGCCAACAACAACATAACATAGAAAACAAGCTACGTCTGTCACTGTAAAAACTTTAGCAAAATCTTCAGAAAGATCAAAAGGTCAGAGTATAGAGTGACAGAAAGAGTCCTTAGAAGAGATAAAGGGTGTGCATCACAAACCTTTCAAATACAACAGTCCCTAGGAAGCTGAAGGACATCGACTCTAATTCATCTCAGCAGAAGTCAAAGATAGGGAAAAGATTATCTCAAAAAGATTTGTGGTTGTGAGTTTGTGTAATGAATTAAATTCCCTTGAAATCCATGAAGGCTTACAGAGTGCTTGAGAAAATTGTTTCAACAGAACTAGTCAGCTTGGAGTGAAAGGGATAAAGAACATGTAATAAAATAAGACTGTCAGTCTCACAAAATGTTTTTGTCAAAAAGAAGCCTGATAAAACTACTCAGTTGCAAATGCATATTGGAAGGACCCATAACTACAATAATCGCACTCTCATGGCTTTGACCTAGACAAAAGATTGTTTCTCCTGAACAGAATTAAATGAATCACTTGAGCTCTGTAAGACAGAGCTAGGAATCAGGTATTTCTGCTGTTGGGAACTTCTTATGGAGAGATATAGCCTCTACAAATTGAGAGCCTCAAACACACAAACATAAGAAACTAAATTCTGACAACAATCTGAATAAACTTGAAACAGCACTCGTAGCTGTGAATGCAAATGAAACCTAGTAAACACCTCTACTGCAGCCCTGAGAAAGTAGGATCAAATGACTCAGCTATACCATGCTTAGATACTTAGCACTGTCAGTTAATAAAGGAGTATTTTATTTAAGAAGCTAAGTTTGTGACCAGCAGATTGCATAATGTTTACATCACTGGAATCCCTCATAGTTGACCACAGTTCGAGTCCCAGTCCTGGTGGCTGAAAACTCATGCTGGGCACATGTGTGTGCATGCCCAAAATCCTGAGAGGAGAATGGAGAAGAAGAGATTGCGGCCTGGCCATCCCTCCTGAAGGTTGACTTCTCACTTTCTCTCTGTCTGGCTCTAGTGAGCTCATGTTCCCTATAGCAAAATTCTCTCTCTCAAAAAAAAAAAAAAAAAAAAAAAAAAAAAAATAAAATAATTTAAAAAAAAAACTAATACTGATTCTGGTACATGAACTAGGATGATGTTACAACACATGCCTTAAATATGGGAAAAAACTTCAGAACTACACAATGGGTTCATGCAGAATTTAGGGGAGCATGTTGAAGACAATGTAAAATAATTCAGCAGACTGTTAGTAGAAAGCTCGATACTGAAGACTTGAAAGGAAGTGAGGAACAGTCTATTGAGGAATTAGAGAAGGTAGAATCCTTGCTATATAGTGGCCAAAAATTTAACAAAATTATGCCCTGCAGTTGTATGGAAAGATAAACTTGTAAGATCATTTTTTATGTATTATAGAACTTGAATATTCCTGAGAAGACTACAAGGTAAAGTGCTGAAGGTGCTTCCTGCTTTCTTCTTGTTATTTACTTAAAATGTGAGAGAATGGAGATACACTTAGGAAAGTATTGCTAAACATAAAAGAAACAGGACTGGATAATTTTGAAAACTTGTTCTACTTAATAAGAAGGCTGAAGATACCACAACTTGGAAATGGCTGCCAGCCAACAACAACATAACATAGAAAACAAGCTACGTCTGTCACTGTAAAAACTTTAGCAAAATCTTCAGAAAGATCAAAAGGTCAGAGTATAGAGTGACAGAAAGAGTCCTTAGAAGAGATAAAGGGTGTGCATCACAAACCTTTCAAATACAACAGTCCCTAGGAAGCTGAAGGACATCGACTCTAATTCATCTCAGCAGAAGTCAAAGATAGGGAAAAGATTATCTCAAAAAGATTTGTGGTTGTGAGTTTGTGTAATGAATTAAATTCCCTTGAAATCCATGAAGGCTTACAGAGTGCTTGAGAAAATTGTTTCAACAGAACTAGTCAGCTTGGAGTGAAAGGGATAAAGAACATGTAATAAAATAAGACTGTCAGTCTCACAAAATGTTTTTGTCAAAAAGAAGCCTGATAAAACTACTCAGTTGCAAATGCATATTACCTTCTATGAAACAAACAAATAAACAAAAAGACAAAACAAACAAACAAACAAAACAAAAACCCAATGACTCAAAAGGTGGAATCAAGCTTCTAGAGGTGGAGTCAAAGGTGGAATCAATCATGGAAGGGTCATAAAAGAGAAACAGAAGAGATTGTGAAGTGACCATGCCCCATTGGAGGGTGTTTTCTGTTTTCTCCTTCCTCTCTCTCTATTTCTCTCTAGCAACTGTATGTATCCTCTGGCAAACACATTTAAAAAAAAAAAGAAGACTGTGGAAGATTATACTGAGACATTGAAAACAAATGGAGCAAAGTTCAACATTGGTTCTTCTAGGGGCAAGTGATTCATTTTACCTTCCGTTTTCTCTCTTTTAAAACCAAATGGCTGAGACCAGCAGTTGGTGTCATAGCTATGCCGCTGGACTCCCATGTAGTCAACCTTGGTTCGAGTCCCGGACATGGTGGCTTAAATTCAGACCGGGTACGTGTGCAAGCATGCCCAAGATCCCAAGAGGAAAATGGAGGAGAAGGGACTAGCAGCATGGCCATCCACCCTGGGGGGTGATTTCTCGCTTTCTGTCTCTTTGTTTCTCTCTCTCTTTCTGACAAGTGCACAAATCTCTCCAAAAATAATAATAATAAATAAATAGCTATAACTGTTATTCTATGTCCATCTCTCATTATACTTTGAGAATTTTAGGGGCCTTTATATTTGTCCACAGATTAAGAGTTATTGTGCCAAAGACCTGCATTTACATGACTTAGGTAATGAAATTTTTGATGTTGAATTGATGCTATAATGAGATGAGATTCTTGGGAATGTTTTGATGAGGGAGAACTTAACAGTAAGAGTTCTAAGATGGTTATTAAATTGCATCACTCCCTGGTATACGCTTCTTGTATCAATTTTATCTTTAATTAAAGGCAGGGCTTGTTATGTACAGACTGATTTTTTTTTTAAGACCTCTAATAACTCATCACTGGGATAATCAAAAGTGAAGTTAACCTGGTTATACCCAATGTAACTAGGTGAGCTTATGAGGGACCTTAGAAATCAGAGAGACTTGGAGTCAGCAGGAGGCATGGTAGTTAGGGCACTGGACTCCCATGTGGCATACCATGATTCAAGTCCCGGACCCAGTGGCTTGAAAAGCATGCTAGGCACATGTTCATGTTGTGCTTAAAATCTAAAGAGAATAATGATAAAGGGATTGCAGTGTGACCAGAATTCTATCTCATTTTTACTCTCCGTTTTTCTCTGGTGAGAATATGTGCCTTCTAGCAAAAAAATCTTAAAAAGATGATGAAGAAGAAGAAAGAGAAGAAGAAGAAAAGAGAAAGAAAGAAAGAAGAAAGAAAGAAAGAGAGAAAGAAAGAAAGAAAGAAAGAAAGAAAGAAAGAAAGAAAGAAAGAAAGAAAGAAAGAAAGAAAGAAAGAAAGAAAGAAAGAAAAGAAAGGTCAGAAAGACTCTACAGTAAGCCTTGAAGAAGCAAAAGTAAAAGGTTCTATCTTTAGAAGTTGACAGTCTCAGATCTACAAAACTAGGAACTCAGCTTTTATCCATAAGTTGAATGTGCATGGAAGAGGTTCCCAGACTCCAGATTAAATGCAGTCTGGACAACACATTGACTGCAGCCCTCTGAGACACTGAACAGAAGATCCAGCTAAGGTGTGCCTTGACTCCTGACTCACATATACTAAGACCAACAGACTCTAATATGTAGTTTTTTAAGGTACAATGTTTAGGGGCTGACTCCATAGCATAGTGGTTAAGCACAGGACACAGGAAGTCAGATCACACATGGCCATAGTGACTTGAAAAGCACACCAGGTACATACAAGTGTGTCCCAAGAATCCTGATGGTATGGATAAATGGAGAAACAAGGATTGTGCCAATGACTCTGCCCTTTTAGGGGGAGCTTTCACTCTCTTGCTCTTTCTCTCTGCCATAATAAAAGAAAAAGAAAGAGAGAGAGAAGCAGAAAAAAATGAAATAGATAAAGAAAGAAGAGAAAGAAAAAGAAGAAAGAGAAAGAAAGAAAAGACAGAAAGGAAGGAAGGAAGGAAGGAAGGAAAGAAGGAAGGAAGGAAGGAAGGAAGGAAGGAAGGAAGGAAGGAAGGAAGGAAGGAAGGAAGGGAGGGAAGAAGGAAGGAAGGAAGGAAGAAGAAAGAAAGGGAAAAAGTGAAAAGATTCAATGTCTACAGTGCAGCCATGGTCACACAGGAAGTAGGACATCACTGTGTCATCCTGGAGCCACACAGGAGGACCAGGTTTGGATCTTGGGTTGACCTGAACCTACTGGGTGTGATGACATGTGCCTATGATCTTGGCTGTCTGAGAGCATGGAACAGATCAATCACAGCATGTGAAGACCCTGTCAAGGGTATTATTTCTCTATGCTATTTTTCTCTTTCTCTCTTTCATCTCAAAAAATAAGAATTAGGGGCCATCAGTTAGCATAATGGCTATGTCGTTGGACTCAAATGTAGAGGACCATGGTTCGAGTCCCGGACCAGTAGCTTAAAACTCACGCTGGGCATATGTGCATGTGTGCCCAAGATCCCGAGAGGAGAATGGAGGAGAAGGGATTGCGGCATGGCCATCCCCCCTGCAGGGGGGTGATTTCTCACTTTCTGTCTCTCTCTGTCTTTCTGGCAAACGCATGTGCCCTATGGCAAAAACCTCTCCAAAATAATAAATAAATAAATAAGAATTACACTTTAGAATATGTTACTTATAAAATAGTGCAATTATGCTTTTAAACCATTCAACTTTGCACCTTGACTCAAGAAATGGTCTGGCTGGTCATTCTTCAAAAGACTTTAATGATCTTCCATTATGTTATATTTTGTTTATATTTTAATACACTGAATGATATCATGACTTCCTGGAATTTTTTAAAAATTGAAATCTCTAGTTTACATGTAATTATCATGTATATCTGTGGAATATAAATGGATTTTCAAGGCATGCACATTGTGTATAATAACCAAATCAAAGATATAGACATGTTCATCTTCTTCCACATTGGACATTACATTATGTTGTCTACATTCAATAATAGCTCTTAGTTCTTTTTTTTTGGGGGGGGGTGGATAGGGGAAGAGAGAGAAAGAAAAAGGAGAAAGAAGGAAGAAAGAAAAAGAAGAAAAGAATTGTCAGTGCTATTTTTTACCCAGCATTGTGGTGCACCAGCTGTAACCTATTCCAGTTTTTTAAATTCATACTTATTTCTCTGTAGGAAGTAAACAGATCTCATCATTGTATAGCTATAGCATCTGAGCCTACAACAATTTTGATGTTTTAAGTACAAAGTTATTTGAGGAAACAGCCCCAGTCCTGGTTTGCATTAGGACGTGCAAACCTACATTTCTTTCCCT
>NW_006160065.1:1337737-1342052 GCF_000334495.1 Tupaia belangeri chinensis
CTATGTAGTTAAAACCCCTGGGTAGAAAAACAATTCAAATCAGTCTAAACAAGTTGAGCTGCTTGTCTATATTTGTCTTTTTTCATAAGTGTTTTCAGCTGTGTACTGGCATAGCTTCAGATCTGAGATGTGTCTACACAGATGTGTTAGGACACACCAACTACTAAGAACAGTTGGGATGGAATGGTCTTGTCATTTAAATGAAAGCCATGACCATAACTCAATTTTTTGTCTCTTGACTTTGGTTCAAGATTGTTTAATATTTAATGACACATGCTTGTTTTACTTTTCTCCCCTCTCTCTCTCCGTTTTGAGTTTTACATACACTTTCACTCATTAATCTTATAGATTCATTCTCTTAAATTACATAGCTTTATCATTTTTACAGCATCATGTTATTTTGTGTACTTCACGTAGTTGATATAGGTAATATATTTTGAGTATTACCATGGGTTTTCATAGAATCAGACTCTCTTCTTAAACTTGTAGAATCTCCTTATGTTTGTTCTTTAATATAATATCCACAGCTTTTACCGGTATTTAACAGGAAAAAGGGAAAATTGTATATTCTCTTTCTTGTCCTAAAACTGGATATTTCCTCGCCTCTTTATCATCTTTTTCAAATATGATTCTTTTTTAATTTGGCAAAAATGCTCCAGCCGATTTTAAAAATAAAAAACACACTGTCATCTTTTTATTTCTTTTCCTTAGTTGTATAAATTCAATAACTTCAAAAGCTTTTGCTATTTGTCAAATATTATCAAAAATAAAGTTAGAAATACAGAAATGAAGGTATTACGTAACTCCTCTTCCGACTCCAGTATTATCTTTAATTCTTTCACAGCTTTTATCCACAAGATTAACTCTCTTCTTATTATAAAGGTTTCTGTCACATAACAAATTGTTACATACAATTCTATAAATAAGGCAGTGCAAATTATAAAACTGGTTGTAAAGCCAATTTTAATTGATAAATTAAAATTTTAAATTGGAAAGTAAAATTTCTGATTGCCCAACTATGACCATGATCACACAGTATGATCTAAAGACACTACGTCAGAAGTTCATTTCTTCATCATCATGGTGACAGTGAGGTAGAAAGATATTCTCGCATATGAGATTAGGCTAGGTTTCTTTGTTGTTGTTGATTACATAATTATTCAATTTTATTTATTATTATTATTATTAATTTGACCAGAGAGACAGAAAGGAAAGTGAGAAAACAAGCCACCAGATCTGAGACTCAAACTCTAGTCAGCCATGTGGGAGTCCAGAGCCCTAACCACCATACCACCTGGTGGCCTGCTAGATCTCTTTGATGATGTCTCATAACAAAATATTTCTTCAAAAATTGCTGGCAACCACACATAAGTCAGGATATAAATTTCACCTAAATGTAAAATGTGGGGCATAAAAATAATTAAGATTATAAACCTGTGACTTAAAAATTATTTATAGTTAAAATAAGTGATATGTATTTTTATGGTTATCAGGTTTTTGGTTTAAACATATATTCAGACAACTAATATGACTCAAATGATTAAAAATAATATGTTTTTCCACAGTATTTTTATAACAAGTCAACATTTTCACCAAGATCACATTTATCTTTCAGTAATAGTTTATTTAATTTTGTTTACATTAGTGAGGAGCTATAGTAAAATGCAATCATAATTGTAAGTTGCTGATAAGGAAGATAAGAAAGCAAGAGCATAGTTCTTAATAATAGTATAGAGGATGGGACGAGGAGGTGGTGCAATGATTAAAGTTCCAGACTCCCACATTGCCAACTGCAGTTCAAGTCCTGGACCTGGCAGCTTGAAACACATGAGGTGCATATGCTTGCATGTCCACAATCCCAGGAAGTGATGGAGAAAGGATTGCAGTGTGACCATCCCCTCAGGCGATGATTTTTCACCTTCTTTCTCACTATTTTGCTCTCTTTCCAGTGAATGTGTGTGCCCTATAGAAAAACACCTTAAGAAAAAAAAAAAAAAGAATGGCATAGATGGATCAGGGAATAAACAAAATATTTTAATAGAAGCAAAAATGAGAAGTTATCTGTTGATCTATATGGTAATGTCTTTGACTTGATTAATATGTAACATATTCATGCTGAGAAAAATCATGTTGTATAGTGTAAAGACATAGTAATACAGTAATTAAATGTAAACAAAATTTAAAAAGAAAAAGGTATGGCCTAGACTCTAAATGTGAGACTCTAAGACAACTTCTGTATGTTAGTTTTCTCATCTGAAAATAAAATTTATTATACTGGCTACCTCGGAGAGTTCTTTTGACTGTTGAAAGAGTTAATATATATAGCCTTATCAATCTGTGCTTGACACACAGTACAGGATCAGGACGTTTTAGACTGTGTTGGTTTTATATTTCAAGAACTCATATTTTTTCTCTTTGTTTTATGTTACATTATAGATTTGCTCCACTACAATGAATCTTTTTGCTATTCACAGAATGGTCTATGAATATTAACCTCAATCAGAGAAACTTGTTAGAAATTCAAAATTTAGATACAATTCCAGGTTTACTGATTTAGGATTTTAATTTTAATAATAAGATACATGATTTATATGCACATTAAACTTCATGAAGCACTAATATTGGTACTACTTCCAATTATTCTTCATATAAGCTCATTATGAAATCTCCATATGCTTAAATCATTTCAACATCACCTTCTATTAGTTAACTTTGACTTTATAGAGATTTTTTGTTATTTGGATCATTTTAAAAACCACCATTTTGAACTAAAATCCAATTCAAGTTGACTTTATGGAGATTTTTTGTTATTTGGATCATTTTTAAAACCACCATTTTGAACTAAAATCCAATTCAGAATCAAATAGATTATTATGTAAACATTTAGAACACAAAATATAAAAAAAAAAATGAGGAGGATGAGAAAGATGGAGTGTAAATCAAATTGCTTTTTAGAGGTTTATCAATTGCTTAAAAAATTATGAATGTAAGAAACATATTTTTTTCTTTGCCATTTTATTTGTATTCACAGCCTTCAGTTTAACCAGATGTGAAGGAAAAAGGGCAGTGAACGTGTACAATCTTTGATTGATGTTCATTGCAACAGCAGAACTATAGAGGCTATTGCAAAGCACTGTCCAGCACTTGGGGGCTTTAAAAAAACAAACCAAGAAAATATGAATTATTTCAGACTTCCCTAGAGCAAAATGCACCAGAGTACAACATAAGTAAACCATGGTTCAATGCTTTTCACTCTACAGAAAGAGATTTAGATTGTGATGTACATGAAATAAAATGGCTCTGATATACTCTCCCCACAAACTCACCCACACAGTACCTTGAGAAATCAGGTGAGGGATCAATGAGGATGGGCTATTCACAGACTGGTAGGTCCTAGGGATAATCGTACAGCCTGAGTGCAAGAAGCATGTGAGGCTTTGCTGACAAAGAGTTTGCAACATCAATGTTGGTGTAATCTTCCCTGAGTCTCTGAAGTTATTTGCTTTTCACCATTTTGAGTTAGAAAGCTTTTCTCCTTCCACCATTCTTTGTCTCTCTTCCAAATAGGGTCACCGGTAGGTTTTACACTGCCCTCCCATCTTTAGTAACCCATGTATGTACAATGCCTATTTTTACTAAAAAAGTGCATATTGAAAATGCTTTTAGTTTTCAATAAAATATTTTATCAAAATTCTTGGTAAGTAAAAAGAGTCATCAGAGTATTTAACAAAAATATGAACAAAATATTTTTATGAATTATAAATTATTGGGATGTAGGAAAAGTCATGATAAATTTTTGCATAGTAAAGCATAGAAAAATATGTCATGACTTTTCTGACAACCCAGAGTATTAACCATAGTCATTACCATACATGATTACATTAGTAATTAATTTGTGTGTATATTTTCCTGTTAAAAATGCATATGTAATGAGGTAGTTAAATAAGGTATTAAAGACAACTATTCATAGTGAAATAGTTTTCAGTGAATATATTGGTAAAAAAAGAAAAAGTAGACACTTGGTGACCAAATTCAACATTCTAATGAATGAATGTATGTATGCATATATATATATATATACACAACTACATATATGTGTATATATTTATACATATAGATATATATAAACATAAATATATGTGTGTGTATATATGTACATATATATATATAAACATATATATGTATATATTTCTTCCTTTCTTCCATGAGAGAGGAAGATTCAACATTCCAGATTCAACATTCTAATGAATGAATGTATGTATGTATATATCTGTGTGTGTATTTTTGTACATTATTTATTTATTTATTCCACGAG
>NW_006160065.1:1342070-1343878 GCF_000334495.1 Tupaia belangeri chinensis
AGAGTGATGAAGTTACAGGTATACCTGGGGCGGGCTGGTGTGGTTGTTAAGGGCACTGGACTCCCACATGGCTGACTGTGGTTCAAGTACCAGGCCTAGAAGCTTGCTCTCTCTTGCTCTCTCTCACTCTGTTCCTCTTGATCAAATTAAGAAATAAATAAATAAAACAAATCTTTAAAGATAAAAAAAGTGACAGGTGTACCCAAACAGGAACTTGACACCAATTTCTCTTACAGCCTCAGCCAGCCCAGATCATAGGACATGCGTATGGGAAAGGCCTGAGAAGGTCTTTGACATGTGCATCCAAGTCACTAACATTTCATCAGTCTGGTTCTATGCATTCATTTTTTTCATAAATTGCCAAAGGACACATGTGCTCACCAAAGAGAGAGAGAGAGAGAGAGAAGGAGAGAAAATATCACCTCCCAATCGAGTGTGGTCACAGTAAGTTTTAGCTTCCATTTCTTCATGCCATCAAGATTTTGGGTGCACATGAACACATGTTTTGTGTTTCCCAAGCTTCCAGGACTGGGATTTGTATCACAGTTGGTCATGGGGATCCATCTCTTTATACAAACTTAACTGCTATGATATAGGGCTGACCTGGGTTCCACATATTTTAAATACAATAGGTACTTCATCATATTTAACTAAATGTATTTTTATGAAATAATAAATGTTTTTCTAATTAAAATTATTAGCATGTAATAAATTGTATGAGAGTAGGAGAGTGATCTAAGTTTTAATAAATTTCAAATACCTTCAAATATTGGAACAAGAGTTGGAGCATATCAGAGTTAATAATGCTAATAAATCTTGCAATTTCCCAGCAATCAGTATTAAGCTCTATTCTCTGTTAGTATCTTTATCCTAGTTGAGTTCACCCATGAACTTGGATGAACCAAGGATGCAGACCATATTTTACTGACTTTCCTAAATAGTCATCTTACATGTTCAGTAAATTACCTACTATCTTTCCTTGGATTCCTCAAGAACACTTTAAATTTAATATGATGAACTCACTCATCAAATATCTCCCCAACTATAAAATAAATTAAATCCATCCATTTAAAATAAGTCATAGCTAGTGATATCTTTAATACCTCCTTTTTTAAAATATTGGAATACAATATTTTCCCATCTGCTATCATATTTGGCCATTTGAAGGTATATTAATTCGTTCTACGTCTCCTTCTTACTACCTCCCTAGACAAAGTTACCATAATCTCTTGCCCAAATTCTGTGATAGTTTGAATCACACTCTCCACATAGATCCACTCTTCTCTAAACAGTTCTGTTTCAGATAGTATGATCTTACAAGCCATATAATTAATCATGATCTTCATTTCTCCCTAATGTCTGCAAAAACTAAATGGTTAAGATTTTTCATGTGGCCATTATGATTCCCACATTCTATTCCTAACCTTTTTCTCAAAGCTTTTCTTACTGATCAGTCAGGGTTCAATGGAAAAGAGGAACCAGAATGTATTTAAGGGATTCGTTACAAAGAATTGCCTTAAACAATTGTGAAACTGGTGGAAATATCTAGGGTGGTCCTCATCTGATGTTGAATAAGAATGTCTACAGAAGAGTTAGAAATGTTACCAATATACATAAATTAAGTTGAACGAGGATCTTACCATTGCATTGTTGGTTATATCCAAACTGGCCAGAATTTATATATCAATCATAGAAGACTAAACGCACATAGCAAAAAGAGATTCAAATGTCAACAATATTGGGGACCAGCAGTTAGTGTAATGGCTATGTCACTGGACTCCCATGTAGTCGACCGTGGTTCAAGTCCC
>NW_006160065.1:1343985-1354707 GCF_000334495.1 Tupaia belangeri chinensis
TTGCTTTCTGTTTCTCTGTCTCTCTCTGTCTCTCTGGCGAGCACATGCGCCCTGTAGTGATAACCTCTCAAAAAAAAATTCAACAATATTGCATATTAAATATGTTCTTATGATGCCCAATACAAATTTATAATTTAAATAAGTCAAAACAAATAATCATGCTATTCTTACTCCTCATTTAGATGACTTAATAGGTCTGACTTGGGATCTTTTGAATTAATTATATTTAGATGAGATATTGGAGTTAAGTTTGATGCTGGACTAGATTAACACATTTGAGGATGTTGGAATTGGGTGAATGCATTTTTTAAAGTACATTTCTTTCTTTCTTTCATGAGTGAGAGTGACAGATACACAGAGAAAAACCAGCCCCAACAATGTTCCAAAGCTACAATCCACCCCCAACCTTCAGCCAACCCCAGATCATGGGTACACCTGTGCCTGGTGTACTCTGGAAAGTCTTTGGACTTGAACCATGAATCTTCCCATGTGGAGTTGCTTCACAGAGTGTCACATTTATTTCTGCACCATTGCCTGGCCCCAGGTGAATGAATGTATTTTTATTAATACATAATAAGAACTTGAATTTTGGGAGGCCAGAGGCCAGGCTATTATGGCTAAAATTGTATCCCCACAAATTATATATTGAAAACTGAACCTAGTTTCCTTTTGATTCTTGTAGTAAAATACAAATGAAAAGATATAAATTGAGGAAATTGCTGTGCATAAAGAACTAGTACTGAGGATGGCAAATGACATGGTGGTTGGGGTGCTGGCTGACCACAGTTTGAGTCCCAGATCTAGTGGCTTTTTTTCTCACTTTCTCTCTCTCTGGTGAGTACATGTGCCCTATAGCAAATTAAAATAATAATAATAATAAGTTAAATCAATAATTCTAAGAAAAAAATACAAAGAACTAGTACTTACTTGATGAGTTAAAAAAGTTCTTTACCTATCCAGATAGTGTGCTCTGGTGTTAGATCCAAGCATGTGGCTGAGAATATTTTTGCTAAAGAGATCAAGTGTAGGATCTATGGATCTAACGAATACTTTGAAAAGAAATCAGGAATAGATATTTGGTTATTCCAGGAAAGATCTGAGAAGAAACAAATTGTATGTATCTCTCATGAAAATAATTTCATACCCACAAGAACATGGTCATTCAGGAGTGAACATGACAGTGATGAGAGGAAATGAAAGACCACTGACTTTCAGGACAGTGCTACTGATACTGCGGGCTGCACTTCTGTCACAGTCTCAAGCCATATGGCATAATGCCAGAGGGCAGGACCACTTTCTAGGTTCCCAAGCTGTGGAGCTCTGCCCAGAGAGAGGATGGGGTTGCCATAGAGCATGGAACTGCAGAAAAGTATTGTCAAGCGTTAACATGACTTTCCCTGAAGAGTTGTGAATGTGTTTTAGCCAAGTGCCTTCTGATTTTCTTCTAATTTATCTTTTTTAGAATGAGAATGGGTTTCCTCTGCCTATCCCGTTATTGGATCTTAGGAACAAATCATTTGTTTTCTAGGTTTTCGGGTTCACAATAAAGAGGACTTTTGACTAAAGATGGTGCATACACAGGGTTTTACTTACACATGTTTTACATTTTTGAAAGTTGAGATTTATGGGCTGGTAGATGACATGGTAGTTAAGATGAAGTAGGATGAATATATTTTTCACATAGGTAGGACTAGAATTCTGAGGGTCAGAGAGAAAAAAGTTACGGGTTTGTATTCTACAATAATATATGTTAAAGTCTTAACCTCTGGCAAACGTGAACGTCACCTTATTTTGAAATCTTTATAGATGTAATGAATATGTAATTTAAGATGAAGTCATATTGGAGTGAAATGGATTCTCGGCGCTTATGACTGTTTTTTTTTTTTTTTTTTTAAAAAAAAAGTGCTTATGACTGTTTTTTTTTTTACAAGAATAGGAAAACTCCATGTGCAGAGAGACACACAAGAAGAATGCCATCTGAACGTGAAGGTAGAGATTATAGGTACTCAGTTGTAAGCCCGAGGATGGCATGTATCGACAGCCTTTGCCCAAGCCAAAAGAGAAACGGCAAGCAATTCTTAGGGTCTTGGAGAGATCATGGCCCTGTTGACATCTTGATTTCAGACTCAGCCTTGAGGACTACAAAAAACTGTATGTGTCTATTATTATATTATTAGTATAGCATGACACCATGTCTAGAGTCCTTTGTTACAACAGCAGCTCTAGGAAAACTGACAAAAGGTTAATTTATGGGCTCTAATAGAAAAAGTAAGCAGGATACAAGAATCAATGGTTAATGACAGAGATATGGACTTTGCTTAGGAGACTCAAAGGAAATGCTAGAAACCAAAACACTCTTAAAAAGGTTACCTGTTCAGCCCATCAATAGATTCAATATCTCCAAGAATAGAATCGGTAGCTGTAAAGCAAGTTCAACAGAAAATTTCTAAACAGAAGTGAAAAAAAAATTGTGGGTTGTGTGAATTTTTTTTTTTTTGAGAGGTTTTTACTATAGGGTGTGTGCATTTGCCAGAAAGCCAGAGAGAGATAAAGAAACAGAAAGAGAGAAATCACCCCTTGAGAGGAGATGCCATGCTGCAATCTCCCCTTGGTATCTTGGTCATGCATGCACAAGCACCACTAAGTCTGGGACTCAAACCGTGGTCGACCCCAGTGACACAGCCATTACACCAACTGCTGGTCCCTGTGAAAATTTTTTTAAATACAATAAACACGTATTAGTTTAATTATCAGAAACAATATGAAGCAGATGGAATACTTAAAATAATAGTAATTAAGAGCTTTTCAGTTTAATGGAAGACATAATACTGCAGATTCAGGAAACTCTGAGAACACCAAGGAGAATAAATATGGACTCTGAAATTGAACAAATCTACTGCTATCCTTCCTTCTCAGGCTAAAGACATGGATAAGTGCCTGGCTGTTTGGGCAAAATTACATTTAGTAAGTAACTGTTTTATATAATTAGGTAAAATTAGAAAATTTAAAATAATGTATTTTTTCTTTGTCAAGCCTAGTCATTGAGAAAGTCAGCTTCCACATGGTCTGCCACAGTTTTGGTCTTAGCTTGAAAAGTGTTCCAGTTTCCACATACAAACACAGGTGTATGCATGTGTATGCCTCAAATTCTGAGAGGATGTAGAAATGGAAGAGAACAGATTGTGCTGTTACCATGCCCCACTGGGCATGTACTTTCTCCTCCCTTTCCCCCCTCTCTGTATCTCTGTCTCTCTCTGAAGAACTCAAAGATCCTCTGACAATCAAACAAAAAAAAATTATTAGTTTTTTAAATTATTGCATTCTTTTTCTTTTTTAAAATTTTATTATTTTTTCGAAATTATTGTATTCTTTTTCTTTTTTTTTTTTTTGTTTGGAGAGGTTTTTGCTATAGGGCGCGTGCACTCACCAGACAGACCGAGAGAGACAGAGAGACAGAAAGCGAGAAATCACCCAC
Source organism: Tupaia belangeri chinensis (assembly GCF_000334495.1). Taxonomy (NCBI): domain Eukaryota; kingdom Metazoa; phylum Chordata; class Mammalia; order Scandentia; family Tupaiidae; genus Tupaia; species Tupaia belangeri. The sequence continues at coordinate 1,347,461 of NW_006160065.1, forward strand.
CAGGGGGATGGCCATGCCGCAATCCCTTCTCTTCCATTCTCCTCTCGGGATCTTGGGCACACATGCATGCATGCCCAGCATGAGTTTTAAGCCACTGGGTCCGGGACGTGAACCGCGGTCGACTACGTGGGAGTCCAGCGACAAAGCCATTACGCTAACTGCTGGTCCCTATTGTATTATTTTTCTACTGCTAAAGAAAAAAATTCTGAAGCACAAAACATTGTTAAAGAGTTTATTTGAGGGGACCAGCGGGTGGCATGAAGGTGAAGGGCACTGGACTCCCACATGGTCGACTGTGGCTGGAGTTTCGGATCTGGTGGCTTGCTTTCTCACTTTCTCTCTCTATCACTCTGTCCTCTCTGATCAAATTAAAATAAATAAATAAATAAATAAATAAAAAGTTAAATAAAATAATTCTTTAAAAAAAGAGTTTGAGTAAAATTCGGTTCATAAATTGAGGAACATCAGACCAAAAGAGTCTAGTGTTCCAATGACAATATATCAAAGGCAAGTATTTACTAGAAAAATGAAAAAGCAAAAAGAAATCAGTTGATTGGCTTGCCATTTTAAAATTGCCTTTGGTGGGCATTTTCCTGAAAAACCTCTAGTCACATAATTATATGTTAGCTAACCCATTGTGACTTGCCGATGTTAAGTTCTATTTCTGTACAACATCAACATTCATCTCAGGTGACTCAAGTTTAGCTTTGCTATGGTTTACAAATCAAGCAAAGTTGCAGTCACTTATGAAACCCATATGTTTTTACTCAGGGATCCTTCAGGCCTGGTCTCCATTTTAATTTACTTTAACATTACCATTGGATAAATCACTAAAAATATAGAAAACAGAAGAAAGCCATCCATCGATTCTCTCCAATAGAGAATATAGTAAAACACTTAAACATGAGGAAAATGAATAACAAGTGTATTCAAACAGAAGTTATCAAATTAAGAAAGGCAGCATTACAATTTTGCAAATAAGAATGGCATTCCACAGACTTGTCCAAAGGAGGTTTTAAAAAGATAACTTTACATACACACATACATGTATATATACAGTATACATACATATAGATATGTATGGGAAACTTGAAAATGATATTCGATATAAAAACAAAACAAAATAGTGTAATTCAGAATTAGAACCAGTAATAATAAGATTATTAGGCAAATAAATATTAAATAAAAAATAGTCTCAGGAATATATTAGAAATAGAACACAATCATTTCTGAAATAAAGATTGAAACAAAAACACACAAATGCAAATTAAATTCATAAATAATGTCACTACATAAAGAAGGTTTGAAAAGAAGGAAATAAAATGATTTGGAGAACAGTAATGAAAAAGTGGCAATAAAAAAACCCAGATCTAACATAAATATGGCGCCAGAGGGGCAGCAGTGTGATGAATACTTGGTTCCTGGGCTTGAATCTCTAAGACTGGAGACCATCCCAAAACATGAACAAAGCTACAGCCAAGTAAACAGATGAAAAGGGAAAGCTTTCTCACTTAGAGGGGCATGTGAGAAAGCTGCCAGGGATAACCACACTGGAGGAAACTGGGTCTTTCTCTTACTGTGGGATCTTGTCCTGAATATGTAGGAGAGGCCCATCAGTATAGCCAGTTCTGTTTGTTCTCTCAAGCTTTTACTGTGCTGTGCACTTTTTATCTGGTAAGGACAAGTCCAGTGTCTGGTAGGGGGACATGTAATGCATGGCCAGTCTGGACTGAAGGTATGAGAATGCACACAGGAAAGGTTTTGCCCATACCACTCTAGCACCCCCAGAATAATGTCCCATACTGATCACGCAGTCAGGGCAGCATATATATGCCCATATGTTGCTATTGGAGGGGAAGAAAGGTACATTCTCTGGGTCCCCTAATGGCAGTTTAGGCAGAAAGAATCAGATAACTTAAAAAAAAAAAAATCAGGTAAGTTTTCACATATCGGTGCCATGGGGTCGGGCTGCAATCCCTGACTGCGATGTTTGAGGTGTGAGATGTACTTTCCATTGGAGTCTTGGGATTTCTTGCTCATTTCTAGCTGACTATAACAATAACATAAAGTACCCAAATTAGGGTAGGGCTCAACATGAAGGCTGAGCACACACAGCAAAAAAAAAAAAAAAAAAAAAAAAAAACGCTGAAGGCATTTACCAGTAATGGGGTTAGACTGAGGTGACTAAGCATACATTCCTGGTTATACAAATTATAAAACCTGTACACAATATACAAAACAACATCAACATTTAAAAATATTGTAGAGATCTGCAGATGGCATATGGCTTACATCACTGAACTCCCACATCGCTGGCTAGATTTGAGTCCCAAACCTAGCGGCTTGAAACTCATGCCAGGCATGTGTGCATGTATGCCCAAAAATCCCTAGAAGAGAATGGAGGAAAAAGAACTGGGGCATGGCCATCCCCCTGGGGGGAGTGATTTCTCTCTTTCTGTCTCTCTGACTCTCCAGGGATCACATGTACCCTAGAGCAAAAAATCTCTCTCTAAACATCATATTGAAATCTCTAACAGTGAGAATGAACAAGTGTTTGATTTTGAGATGTTCCTTCTGAAAATGAGACATTGTGATTATAACTTCCTTAGATGAGGAGCTCCTCGCCCCTTAATCTTCTACAGAAAATGGGGCAATGAAAAATTCAGCCTGAGTAATTAGAAATGGCAGGTCTAACAAAATTGTTAACAATTTAAGGGACTATAAAACACAAGTAGGAAGAGACACAAGCGGAGACAAAATGTGTTAGCATAAATCCATCCCAAAGTACTAGCTGATCATTACAACAGGCATGGATGAGGCAACAGTAAGTGAGCTTAGGAAAAAGCAGGTGCAGTCAATGGAGGAATGAATGCTAGAAAGTCAGTACTATATACTGAGTGGGCTTCTTATTTTTTTCTTTTTGCTCATTTCATTCTGACTTGTTTATAAACTCAGCACAGTGTTCAACGATAAATGTCTCAGGTGACAGAAAGGTGGCCACTATGCCTTAAGTAATCCAAAGTCAGGACGAGGTTGGTAGATTAGAGTGAAATGTAGTTTCTGTGATAAAGCAAATGTGACCTCATTTTGAATTGAGAATGAGAGGGGCTTCTGGAATTTGAGTTTATATTGTTATATTAGTGACGGTTCTACATAGAAAGAGAACCAATAGGTTATGTATATATAAACAATGCTTTTCTTTTTGAATTTTGTTTTTATAAAGAATTGGCCCATGTAATCATGAAGGCTTAAAAAGCACAAAATCTAATGGGAGAGGCAGCAGGATGGAAACCCAAAAAAGGGTTGCAGTTCAAGTCCAAGGCAGTCTGCTAGAAAATTCCCTCCTGCTTGGAGAAGGTCAGCCTTTTGTTCTATTCAGGCCTTCAACTAATTGGATGTGGTCCATTTGCATTATGAAGCGCAATCTGCTTTACTCAAAAGTCCAGCAATTTAAACGTGGATCAGTTTCTTGGCTACGGTGAATGATACTGCGTTGAACATGGGAGTACAGATATCTCCTGGACACAGTGAATTTACTTCCTTTGGATATATACCCAGAGGCGGGCTTGCTGGAATATGTGGTAGCTCTATTTTTAAGTTTTTGAGGAAACTCCATATTGTTTTTCATAATGACTATACTAATTTACTTTCCCACCAATAATTCACATACTTACAAACACTGATATTTTTGTCTTTTTGATAATAGCCATTCTGGCTGGTATGAAGTGTCAGGTTGTTGGAAAGCCATGACACATTTTTTCAGAGAAAAATTAAGTCATGACTTTTCCTACAAACCGATAGTTTACATTTTCATTTCTGTGTAATAGATGGTGTTGAGTCCTTTTCATAAGCCTGTTGGCCATCCATTTGTGTGTCTTCTTTTGATAAATGTCTCTTTAGGTCCATTTAGGTTCTTTGCTTTTTTTTTTTTTTTTTCTTTTTTAAAGATAAATCTGGTCATCTAAGTCCCTCCACCTCAGCCTCTTATCTAGGATTATAGGCACATGCCGCCATACCTGACTCTTTTTTTAGATACGGTCTTACTATGTTGCCCAGGCCAGCTTCAGGTTTGCAACCCTGCCTCAGCCTCCATTGCTCGAATACAAATGAGATCTCACAGTAATTATTGTTGTGTGCCTGCCTTTGGATTGAACTGGATATCAAACTCAAGCCTCCCGAAGGGGTTCCCAGCTAGAGATCACAGTATCTTAGCAGTGCATGCCACTGCAGCTGGGCTAACTTTGTCCATTTTAAGAGCAAATATTTGTTTTCTTGTTATTGAGTTGAATGAATTCCTTACATATTTTAGATATTAACTCCTTACTGACGGTAGAGTTTGCAAATATTTTCTCTCACTTCCTAGGTTGTCTCTACATGCTTTTGACTATTTTCTTTGCTGGGCAGGGAGTTTATGAGTTTGATGCAATCGCATTTGTCTGCTTAGCTTTTTTTTTTTTTTTTTTGACTATGCTTTGGGGGTGATATTCAAAAATTCACTAAATCATTGCCCAGACCAATGTCAAATACTTTTTTCCTATTTTTTCTTCCCATAGCTTCACGGTTCTCCAATCTAATAGTCCACCTGATGGATAAAAGAATAAAGAAAATGTGTACACATACACACACACACAAAAACAAACAAATACAATAGAATACTATCCATCCTTTAAAAATAAGTAAATTATGTCATTTATGACAACATGGGCGAACCTGGATGTCATCATGCTAAGTGAAGTAAGCCAGGTACACAACAATAATTACTGTGAGATCTCATTTGTATCTGGAGTCTAAAAGAATGAAACTCACAGAAGCAGAGAGTAGAATTATGGTTACCAGAGGCTGGGGGCAAGGGCATCATAGGGAGAAATTGGTAAAGAGTACAAATTTTTAGTTAGGCAGGTTGAGTAAGTCCTGGAGATTTATTGTACAGTATGACATATAATTATTGTTAGTCAATACTATATTGCATACTTTAAAAATTTGTAGAGATTAAATAGTAAAAGTAGTTGATATCAAAAAGTGATAAATATGGGAACAGCAGGTGGCATAAGTGTTACACTGCTGGACTCCCGCATAGTCAACTACAGTTCAAGTCCTGGATATAGCAATTTAAAATTCACACTGGGTGCATGTGTGTGCATGCTCAAGATCCTAAGAGAAGAATAGAGGAGAAGGATTGAGGCACGGTCATCCTTCCTGGGGATGCTTACTCACTTTCTGTCTCTCTGTCTCTAGGGCTAGCACTCACACCCTATAGCAAAAATTTCTTTTAAAAAAATGATAAATATCTTTGGTAGTGGATATGTTAATTACTTGATCCAATCATACCACAATAGATCTTAAAATATATACAAAAATGAAAATGTCACATTGTTCACCATAAATATACATAATTCCTATTTTTTCAATTTTACATCAGTATACTTGAAGAAAACTTTTTGATAAAAGAAAATAAAAGGAAAAAGAACATAATTTTTTTTTAGAAAAGAAAATAAATAAATATTATGTAGAAATACTCTCTCAAAAATATCCAGAATGATGGTTGACCAAATATCTGAGAACTGTGATTCAGCAATATTGACACATGAAATTCACCATCACGAGTGATCATAAGAAAATTTTTAGAAAAAAAAGTAAAGAAAACAACTTAAAATCTTCCTGGAGACAATAGGCAAAATTTGACAACCAAAAAATTAACATCTAAAGGAGTACTATTTATCCCCATTATGATTAATTATAATTCTATTTCAGTTTATTCAGTACATTGTTTTAATTATTTACTTACTTTTATTATTGTTATAATTTTCTAATTTGATGAGAGAGAGAGAGAGAGAGAGCAAGCAAGTCACCAGGTTTTGTTCTCAAACCGCAGCAGGTCATGTGGGAATCCAGCATCTTAACCATCACGCCACCTGCAGGGCCCAATATGTTGTTTCTTTATCAGACTGCACTTAGAGGAACATTATTTCATGCTTATATTCATAATAATCAGCAATGTCTAACATATTAGATATATGTTAGTGTATTCATAGTCCCCATTCATAATCTCAATAAGCTATTATTACACCATTGTATTATTACACACAATAAACTATGAATGCACTATTTATCTATTCTTCTATTTCATTATTCCTCTAACAAATATTTATTGAGTACTTACTATGTGCAAAATATGTTTATAAACACTTGAGACACACATAGTGAACACAATGGAGAAAACACATAGGATCATTTACCATTTCTTGTTAGAAAAGCCAAAAATTTGGAGGAGCATGAAAATTTTTGTTTGAAAATTCTACCTGCTACACATCCTGGAGTGTGTCTACTTGTCTTCAGTTTAACCTGTCAAAATTATCTACTTGACTGATCAATTATTTTCAATTTCTTTTACTTGAACTCAGCCCACTGAACCATAGGACATCATCCTAACAGTCACATTTCTGTATTTCTTCACTGCCAACATTAAATTTTTAAAAACCCCATTCATTTGCAGTCACTTTTGGTGGTGATTTATTATACCCACTGTGCTTAATCTGTAGCATGCCTCCACTGAGAAGGTGAACTACTCTGCTTTGTGGTGTTCCCCCTATCAGCTTTGCACCCGTACAAGTCAATGTCCACACAGCCGAAAGGGTGATTGCTAAAAGTCAAATTTAGATCATGTCAATCACTTGGATTCTTCAATTAAAATTCATTCTGTCAATGAGACACATACATATCCCTTGATGACCTGGACGCTCTTAGCTCTCTGCCTTAACCTTAATTCACTCACTAACACACTTTCCTATGACCTGGTGGAACTTAATAATATACATCTTCTCTCAGAGACTGGATTTTCAGCATAGGCTTACAACCACCAGGGACCGTTCATCTTTGATTAACTATTTGTATGCTAATTCAAGGTTTCTGAGTAATCATCAGTTTCTTCAAAAGGCTTCCTTAATTCTTCAGTTATTATAGGCATTATTATATGATGCCTTAGCCTTGCACCTCGTTTCATAGCAGTAGTAATTTCATAAACACACATCGTTATTTGTTTATTGGCTATATTCCCAGGCAGACAATAAGCTCCACAAAGTACATAATCAGGCCTGCCTTCCTTATTCCAGCGCTTAGCAACAAGCCTTGAGTAGAGGGTGCACTTAATTAATTATTATTTAAAAAAGGCAAAAGAAAGAAAAAAATATGATTTAGATACAAAAACAAGAGCTTAAGAGAGTGATTTTTAATGACCTGTACATTCCTGC
>NW_006160065.1:1354885-1357280 GCF_000334495.1 Tupaia belangeri chinensis
ATCATAGGGAGAAATTGGTAAAGAGTACAAATTTTTAGTTAGGCAGGTTGAGTAAGTCCTGGAGATTTATTGTACAGTATGACATATAATTATTGTTAGTCAATACTATATTGCATACTTTAAAAATTTGTAGAGATTAAATAGTAAAAGTAGTTGATATCAAAAAGTGATAAATATGGGAACAGCAGGTGGCATAAGTGTTACACTGCTGGACTCCCGCATAGTCAACTACAGTTCAAGTCCTGGATATAGCAATTTAAAATTCACACTGGGTGCATGTGTGTGCATGCTCAAGATCCTAAGAGGAGAATGGAGGAGAAGGATTGAGGCATGGTCATCCTTCCTGGGGATGCTTACTCACTTTCTGTCTCTCTGTCTCTAGGGCTAGCACTCACACCCTATAGCAAAAATTTCTTTTAAAAAAATGATAAATATCTTTGGTAATGGATATGTTAATTACTTGATCCAATCATACCACAATAGATCTTAAAATATATACAAAAATGAAAATGTCACATTGTTCACCATAAATATACATAATTCCTATTTTTTCAATTTTACATCAGTATACTTGAAGAAAACTTTTTGATAAAAGAAAATAAAAGGAAAAAGAACATAATTCTTTTTTAGAAAAGAAAACAAATAAATATTATGTAGAAATACTCTCTCAACAATATCCAGAATGATGGTTGACCAAATATCTGAGAACTGTGATTCAGCAATATTGACACATGAAATTCACCATCACGAGTCATCATAAGAAAATTTTTAGAAAAAAAAAGTAAAGAAAACAATTTAAAATCTTCCTGGAGACAATAGGCAAAATTTGACAACCAAAAAATTAACATCTAAAGGAGTACTATTTATCCCCATTATGATTAATTATAATTCTATTTCAGTTTATTCAGTACATTGTTTTAATTATTTACTTACTTTTATTATTGTTATAATTTTCTAATTTGATGAGAGAGAGAGAGAGAGAGAGCAAGCAAGTCACCAGGTTTTGTTCTCAAACCGCAGCAGGTCATGTGGGAATCCAGCATCTTAACCATCACGCCACCTGCAGGGCCCAATATGTTGTTTCTTTATCAGACTGCACTTAGAGGAACATTATTTCATGCTTATATTCATAATAATCAGCAATGTCTAACATATTAGATATATGTTAGTGTATTCATAGTCCCCATTCATAATCTCAATAAGCTATTATTACACCATTGTATTATTACACACAATAAACTATGAATGCACTATTTATCTATTCTTCTATTTCATTATTCCTCTAACAAATATTTATTGAGTACTTACTATGTGCAAAATATGTTTATAAACACTTGAGACACACATAGTGAACACAATGGAGAAAACACATAGGATCATTTACCATTTCTTGTTAGAAAAGCCAAAAATTTGGAGGAGCATGAAAATTTTTGTTTGAAAATTCTACCTGCTACACATCCTGGAGTGTGTCTACTTGTCTTCAGTTTAACCTGTCAAAATTATCTACTTGACTGATCAATTATTTTCAATTTCTTTTACTTGAACTCAGCCCACTGAACCATAGGACATCATCCTAACAGTCACATTTCTGTATTTCTTCACTGCCAACATTAAATTTTTAAAAACCCCATTCATTTGCAGTCACTTTTGGTGGTGATTTATTATACCCACTGTGCTTAATCTGTAGCATGCCTCCACTGAGAAGGTGAACTACTCTGCTTTGTGGTGTTCCCCCTATCAGCTTTGCACCCGTACAAGTCAATGTCCACACAGCCGAAAGGGTGATTGCTAAAAGTCAAATTTAGATCATTTCAATCACTTGGATTCTTCAATTAAAATTCATTCTGTCAATGAGACACATACATATCCCTTGATGACCTGGACGCTCTTAGCTCTCTGCCTTAACCTTAATTCACTCACTAACACACTTTCCTATGACCTGGTGGAACTTATTAATATACATCTTCTCTCAGAGACTGGATTTTCAGCATAGGCTTACAACCACCAGGGACCGTTCATCTTTGATTAACTATTTGTATGCTAATTCAAGGTTTCTGAGTAATCATCAGTTTCTTCAAAAGGCTTCCTTAATTCTTCAGTTATTATAGGCATTATTATATGATGCCTTAGCCTTGCACCTCGTTTCATAGCAGTAGTAATTTCATAAACACACATCGTTATTTGTTTATTGGCTATATTCCCAGGCAGACAATAAGCTCCACAAAGTACATAATCAGGCCTGCCTTCCTTATTCCAGCGCTTAGCAACAAGCCTTGAGTAGAGGGTGCACTTAATTAATTATTATTTAAAAAAGGCAAAAGAAAGAAAAAAATATGATTTAGATACAAAAACAAGAGCTTAAGAGAGTGATTTTTAATGACCTGTACATTCCTGC
>NW_006160065.1:1357311-1365309 GCF_000334495.1 Tupaia belangeri chinensis
TTATTTCCTACTGATATACCAACACAAAACTTCTAGGATTCCATTTTTACATGACAGCTAGTTCTGTCTTCAAATGGTTATGAATCTAATGTCAATTTTTCCAGGTATATTTTCTTAGTCTTCTTTATGCATTCTAATTAAGAGTCACCCTAGAGATCATCCCTTACTAAAATTTCTCATAAAGCTGGGTCAATTCATGTTTGCTAAATTATGCCATTGTTAAATGAACTCTTCTTATATGACCAACCATTTCATTTTCTTTTTGATTTCCCATCTCCCAAGTCATGTGTTATTTTTTCACCATGTTCTCATGTTTCTGAATAAATACTTTATAGTCGCCTGTAAATCTAATTCTTCAACTTCAAGTGTGTAAGTGCTATCAAAACTAATAATGCTGATTTTAATATATTTATATTCTAATAAAATTTGTCGTTAGTTTAACGGTTTAGAAATGTATCTACTAATGTTTCACATATATATAATATCATATGAATTATGTGCTAAATCCAGTTGATTCTACATGGCTACAATCCAAATGTCTTTCAAAGAAGGTTTGTTTAAAACATAAATAGATTTAAAAATCAAAACAGATTTAGGAGAATGGACTAGAAGCTATATAATACATCATTTGAAAGGAGGACAGCTTTTAAGAAAAGTAGATTTCTGCTTATATAGACTGTAATAGCAAACATTTTTGTTTGTTTGCTTGTTTTTGTTTTTGGCTATAGGGCACATGTGCTCTCCAGAGAGACAGAGAACAGAGAGACGAAAAAGCAAGAAATTACCCCTGGGAAGATGGCTACACTCAATTCCTTCTCTTCCATTCTCCTTTTGAGATGTTGGTCACTCACACACATATGCCCCGAATGAGTTTATGTTGCAGGGTCCAAGATTCAAATCAAGGTCTACTACTTGAGAGTCTAGCAACATAATCATTACACCATCTGCTGGTTCTGATAATTCAAGATTTTTAACCTTTTAATTCCCCCATGTATATTTATGAAATGAAATTGCTCCTTTCTCACTTTTTTTTTTTTTTTTTTTTTTTTGCCTTAGGGCATGTACGCTCACTACAAAGAGAAAGATACAGTGAGAGGGAAAGCAAGAAATCACTCCCTACAGGGATGACCATGCCACAATCCCTTCTCTTCCATTCTCCTCCTCCTGACCTTGGGTACACACACACACACACAAGCCCAGCCTGAGTTTCAAGCCACCAAGTCCAGGACATGAACTATGACCAGCCATGTGGGAGTCCAGCCATGTAGCTACTGCGCCATCTGCTGGTCCTAGAAATTACTCATTTTTTGACTAAATTCAGATACCATAGTCTACTTTCAAAAAAGAGATTTGCCTAAGTTATACTTTATTTGATTAACAGAAATGAATAATTAGAATTATTTGCTTACATCTTCTTGAGATTTTCTGAAATTAATATTTCAGAGTTATGAAACTACAAAATGCTTATGTTTCTCTCTTGGGGCTAGCAGGTGGCATGGCGGTTGGGGCTCAGGACTCTCACATGATCAATCACAGTATGACTCTGAAACCCAGTGGCTTGAGAATCATGCTGAGTCAGTCTGTGTATGTGCTCAAAATCCCAAGAGGAGAATGGAGGAGAAGGAATTGTAGTGTGGTCATTTTCCCTGCCCATGGGTAGTTTCTTATTTTCCCTTTCTCTGACATTCTCTCTTTCTTTGGCAAGCACACGTGATCTATGGCAAAAACCTAAAATAAAAGAAGAAAAAATGAGAAGAAAAAAGCTCTCTTGCAAGCCTCCGTCTCATTACTTTAGGTCTTGGTCCAGCTGTCAGCTCCTCTGTATGACCTTCCATACACCCTACCTGTATTGGCGCATGCTTAATCAACCTCGCTCCTCAGGTTACTCTATTTGACTTCCCTTAAGGCATTAATGGTTAGTTAACACCATTTACATGGCTTCCTGGCCCAAAGAGAAGCTCCTTGCTGCACTCTGATTTACTGAATCTCCAGATTCTATATTGCTGTTTGGCACATGGTAAGAGTTAAGAAACAATATTCTTTTATTGACCACGGTGTATATTATTAAAATACGCTTTTATTGAGGCTATATCTATATAATAATAGTAGACAGAAATGTGAGTAACAATTATCCATTTTCTTGTTCTTGTAAAAAAAGTAAAGTTTATTTTTATTTATTTCTTCCATGTGAGAAAGAAAGAGACAGACAGAAGATACCCCCAATAGGGTCCTCACACCACAGCCTCCCCCATCTCATCCTGTCCAGGTCCTTGGCACTGGGTATGTTCAGGAAGGCCTTGGGGCATAAATCCTGGACCTACCCACATGGACCCAATTCCATTACCACCATACTACTAACAGGTACTCATCTTTTATTTTCCAATATTTTCTTTAAAAAAAAAATAATGCTGTTAGGTGGGACCAGCAGTTAGTATAATGGCTATGTCGCTGGTCTCCCGTGTAGTCGACCATGTTTCGAGTCCCGGACCTGGTGGTTTAAACTCATGCTGGGCTCGTGTGCGTGCATGCCCAAGATCCCAAGAGGAGAAAGGAGTAGGGATTGCGGCCATCCCCTCTGGGGAGTGATTTCTCACTTTCTGTCTCTGTCTCTGTCTTTCTGGAGAGCACACACGCTCTATAACAAAAACCTCTCCAAAAAAAAAAAAAAGCTGTTAGATTAAGTGATAAAATACATTTCTAAAATGTATTACTCACCTGGAGTAATAGGCTAGTTGCAATTTAATAAAATACATTTTATTTCTCCTGTAACAGCATGTTTAGGAGATTATAAACTGGGTAGTAAAATACATTTTTAAGAGCACCGTTATTAATTTAACCAAATTGTGCTTCAGCATGTAAGGTCAACTGTAAAAATTAATGAAGTCTAACAGCTTCATACATGGGGTGTGGAACTTGTCAGGCCGTTTTTTACACATTGCCTCTGCCACAAACTCCACATATGGTTAAGGAAAAGTTATAAAATTTCCTGAAGCTTCAGTAATCGCATCTATAAATTGGGGTTAATAAATTTTCTCCCACCTATGGTATTTGCGAATAAAGAAATAGCGTATGTGAACAACTTCTCTGATACATGTTAAACAATAAATAGTAATTATCAGTATTTTACCTATATTAAGGGACCAAGGATATGACATCTTTCACTGAATCATTAATAATCAGTCATTTAGTGGGCCAGCAGTTGGCGTATTGGCTTATGTGGCTGAACTCCCATGTGGTTGACCGTGATTTGAGTCCCAGACCTGGTGTCTTAAACTCATGCTGGGCACATGTGCATGCATGCCCAAGATCCCAAGAAGAGAATGGAGAAAAGATTGTGGTGTGGCCATCCCCCTGGGAGGTTATTTCTTGCTTTCTATCTCTCTGTCTCTTTCTGTCTTTCTGGTGAGCTCACTTTCCCCATGGTGAAAACCTCTCCAAAAAAAAAAAAAAATCAGGTATTTAGCTATAAACTTTATTCTATATTTGAAATATGAATATATTGTAATTTAAAGTATAAAATTAGATATGAATTCTGAAATAAGATGAGAATTTGCACCTATTAAGACAGCTGTTAGTTAAAATATGTCAGAAACACAGTTTTATTACCTGATTATATTTGGTGAATCAGAGGGGATAAAAAATCTCAATAGATATTCCATTTACATGGAACTAACTCAAAAAACATAAGTGTAGATAAGATTTTAAAGACGATAAATATAATGTATGAGATCCTGACCAATTCTATTCCAATCATCCTTTTGTAACTTGAGTATTTTTTGAAAAATAACTGTACCTTATTTTTCTGTTTAAATGAATTGTTTAAATCTTTTTCTGAGCTGACTATGTGCATCTGTAGCAAATAGACTTACCTCATTTATTAAGTAAACATATTAGGTCAAGATACCGGTTACTATTAATTCCACTTTTGAATTGCAAAATGAAATAAACAACATAAAATGCAATTAGTTATTCAGATTTCTTACTTGGCATGACATATATTTATGGAGGAGAAGGACTGAAAACACGTGGTGAGAGACATTTCAAATGTCCACTGTTTTCTATTATTTGAGCACCTTTCCTCCAAATATCATACATACTTAAGATGTTAATATCTTTTCTTATTGCTATTCTAACTAATAATTTATTAATTTGAAGTAATTTTTTTAGAATTGTTTTTATTTTTTAAATTTAATTTATTTATTAGTTCATTCATTTATTTTAATGTGACTAGAAAGGGACACAGAGAGAAAGAAAGTGAGAAAGCAAGCTGCTAGGTCTGGGACTTGAACAGCAGTCAGTCATATGGGAGTCCAGTGCCTTTAATCACCACACTACCTGCTGGCCCCTGAAGTATATATCTTAACATTAAACCTTTTCAATAAAAACTAGTTTATTTTTAGTGAAACACTTAAAGGATTGAAAATAACACAAAAACATTAACATCTCCTCCATAAATCTGCATTTGCTTAAAGAGGCACAATATGTATTAATATGCAATATTATTTAGCTCTAAAGAAAATGTATACTCAGTCTTTGCTGCTTCAAAAGAGATTTTTGACATCCTTTGCACTAACTTACTGTTTGACTTTGAACTAGTTTCTTTGCTTGGATAAACTTTATTTTCCTTATTTTTAAGATGTGAGGAATAACAGTGTCAGTTTATTTATTCAATATGAGGAATATATGAGATGCAAATCATTTGGGATACTAATAAGTATACTGAGCACTTGATAATTATTAATGTTATTCAAATTATTTTTTCATTTGCCATCTTTATTTTATTTAATTATAAGGGTTGTTTTTTTTTTTTTGTCCCCATAAAGCATGTGTACTTGCTGAAGAGAGACACAGAGAGATAGTGTAAAAGAAAGTGAGAAATCAATCCCCAGGGTGAATTGTTAGCTATGTTGCAACCCCTTTTCCTCCATTTTTCTTTTGGGATTTTGGGCACACAGCACATGTGCTCTGTGTGAGTTTCAAGCCCAGGTCTCCAGCCATGGTTAGCCATGTGGGAGTCCAATGTCTTAACCACTGTGCCACCTGCTGGCCCTCAAATTATTATTATTATTATTTTTGAGAGGTTTTAGCTATAGGGCATGTGTGCTCACCATAAAGACAGAGAGAGACAGAGAGACAGAAAGCAGGATGTCACCCTCCCCACCCCCCACAGTGAGAATGGCCATGCCACAATCCCTTCTCCTCCATTCTCCTCTTGGGATCTTGGGCATGCATGCATGCATATGTGCCTGGCATGAGTTTAAACTGTCTGGTCTGGGACTCGAACTATGGTCTATTACATGGGAGTTCGGTGACATAACATTACACCATCTGCTGGCCCCCAATATATATTTTTTTTAATTTTTGATTAATAGATGCATGAAAGGGACCAGATGGTGATGCAAAAGTGACTCAATGCTCCACAATGCTGACCTACATGGGAATGCTCCAGGTTCTTCTCCAGAGATCTCCCTGAGCACGGCAAGTGCTTGCATGCCCACACTCCACAGATGGCTGAAGTTGGTGGTGGATCATGACATGAAGCCCTTGTTGAAAATGCTTGTCTTTGTCTCTCCCTCTCCCCTTCTATGTCTCTCTCTTGGTTGCAGAAGAAACAGATGAACTTAAAAAAAAAAGAGGACCAGGGGCTGACAGGTGGTGTGGTGGTTAAGAGCGCTTGACTCCCACATGGCCAACCACGGTTTGAGTCCTGGACCTGGTGATTTGCTTTCTCTCTCTCTGCCCCTGTCTGTTCAAATTAAAATAAATAAATAAATAATGATAAATAAATTAATGCTTTAATGAAAAATAGGAACAACCAGTTGTGTGGTGGTTAAAGCAGTTGGATTCCATATGACTGACTATACAGTTCAAGTCCCCAACCTGGCTGCTTGAAATATTGTCCAGGTATGTGTGTGGGGTGGCCTAAAATCCCAAAAGGAGAATGGAGGAGAAGGAATTGTGGTATGGTCATCCTTCCAGGGAGTGAATTTTCACTTTCCTTCTCTTTCATTTTTTTTTTCTCTCTGTCTCTGTCTTTCTCTGGTGAGCATATATGCTCTATAGTAAAACTAAAATAATTAATAATAATAATGGTGCAGGAGATCTTTTTCAAACTTACCTGCTTGGTTATATAACCAACATATTTTTTACAGTAAGCAAATTCAGTTATTTATGCAGGATATATTAACATGATTAGCTAACGACCGAAATTATGGCATGCCTTGTAAAATACATTTTATTTTAGAAATTCGTATTGTGGAGCAAGACTCAATATTGTAAGTAATTGTGGTTTTATTCTAAAATTCTCAAATCTCTACAAGTATTAACATCTATTCATTCACCTGGAAGATGCTCTTGGAAATTATGATTTATAATTCTCCTGCTTCCTTTTTATTCCCCATTTGGCCTGTAATTCCATTAAGGGTGCTATCAGTAGTATACTTCCTGCCGTGTATCCCCATGAAATAATTGCACCACATGGCATATAAAAGGTTCATATTCAGGCAGTTATTCTTGTTTCTTTAGCAACACAAACGCACCTGTTCTCAACACAATTAGGATGGGCCATATTGAAGATAATCAAAACAAATAATGAAAAATGGTTTTGCTTGATTTGGAAAATAAGGCATAATGCCTACTCAGGCATTGGCAAAGCTTTGATAGTGATGCTGTGTGGAATTAACATACTTAATGAAAATTGATTTTGTTTATGTACAGAGGTAATGGATATGCCTGCATAATTTCTGGGCACTGGCTCTTAGTTATTAATTATTATTTTATAATTTACCCAAGACAATTCAAGCCAAAGGTAGCATCTGTTTGGCACTAAGGTTCTACTTAGATTTAATTTTCCAGTTCAGGAGAAATAGCTACAGAGAGTCAAATAAACTATTCAAGGTCACAAAAACAGTAATCTGCTTTGATTACAGATATATAATCTACTACAGCTTGGACACTCAATTATAGTTTATCAGCAAAATAAATTTCTCTCCTTATGTTATAAGGAAAAACAAATGAGGGAATAGTTAAAAGAATTGAATTGAGAGCTGTTTTTCTTTTTAAATTAAAAACCCCATTCTCTTTAAAATTTCTAAAAAAAATTTATAATTGTTATGTTAATATGACTGACAATGTTATATTTCCTAATTATTTTTTTTTTTACTGAGAAAGTAATTTTTAAAAAACCTTTATAAAGTTTGGGCTAGCAAACTGTAAATAATCCTTTAAATGAATGTTTACATACCTTACTCATTGTATCATGGGACTAAAATGAAATCTAACGTTAACATTTTGGTTAAAAAATTTCAGCGTGTAAACTGCTCTTCAGAGTTGGTGGAACATCTAGAAATCTATTCACCTAGGTACCCTGGACATGGTATTTGGCAGTTTCACCATGACACCTAATGTTATTTGAAACAATAATCACAACAGAGCTTGCATTAACATTATTACTTCACAGAGGAAATTGAGACTAAGAAAGAATATTAGCTTTATAAAATTAATGCACTTAATAAATGATGTAAAAAGAGTCCGGTCACCCTTGGCAGTAATCCAGGAGGCTGTCTACCTTGATCACTGTCTTTTCTCTAATACGAAGCCCATGGTGAATCTCAGAATGGGGTCAATCAATATTGGGTACAATAAATAGAACTGACGACTCCTGCTCTTTCCATTAGGCAGTGCTTTTTCATTGGGACCCAACATGTTTTTCTCATATTATTATATGATTCCAGGTATATTAATGCATAAAATTTTTAAATTTTATACAAAATTCTCTCAGGCACTAAGCAGTTTGGAGTCCCCTGTGTGACTCTGAAAATATGAGGATTAAGAGAAAAAGTATCTTTACCTAGGAATTTTACATTTCTGGCCTAATTGAGAGTCTGCCTCAAAGAGAAAATACACTTGGTAAGGGATAGTTGTCTTTCTTTAGGTAATTAAGTTAGAAGACTAGTTAAGAATAAGACATATCAGCATGTTTTATTGCAAGAGAATCCA
>NW_006160065.1:1365659-1407652 GCF_000334495.1 Tupaia belangeri chinensis
AGAGAGAGAGAGAGAGAGAGAGAGAGCAATAATGCATCACCCGGGGGAAATGGCCACACTGTGTCCCTTCTCCTCAATTTTCCCCTTGGGATTTTGGGCATGCATGCACAGTTGCCTGGCCTGAGTCTCAAGCTTCGAGGTCTGGGACTAAAACCAGAGTCGAACATGTGAGAATCCAGAGTCCTAACTACTACACCACCTGCTGGTCCCTTAATATCTTTTTCTATTTTATTTTATGTTTAATTTTTCAGAGGGAATATATGCACTTTCCAGAAAGAGAGAGAGAGAGTGATCCTCAAGGGGAATGGTCACACTGCAATACCTTCTTCATCATCTTTCCCTCCTTTCAGGATATTGAGCATCGATGCATATGTGCCCAGCTTGATTTTCAAGCCACTGGGTCTGGGACTTCTAACCACCTAGTTAGCCATGAGGAATCTGGCCATAACCACTACAGCATTAGCTGGCCCTAGTTTTATCTCTGTTAAGACTAACATTTCAATAAATGTTCCTTTTCTTTCTTGTCTTTTTAAAAAATATTTCCAGATTCTAGAGATGCTTGCCTGGAAGAGACAGAGAGAGAGAGAGAAAGAGAGAGAGAGAGAGAAGGAGAGAGAGATATGATTCCTCCAGTGTGGCATGACCATACCATAATCCTTCTGCTCTATTTCTTCATCCTTTTGGGATTTGGGGCATGTCACACATGTACCTGGTGTATTTTTCAAGCCACAGGGCCAGAATTTGAATTGCATGGTCAACCATGTTAGGTTTAGTTCCCACAGTCACCAGGCTACAATGCCAAACCTGAAATAAATTTCTCTGAAGACTAATACATACACATTAACTGATAATAAACTTGAACATCTATCAACCAAAAAAAGAGGGAAGAGAATACACTGCTCCATCATGCTAGAGTTAGCACAATAGGACTCTAGGTGGTTCTTCAGGTTCACAGGCTAGGGCCATAATGCACATGCCATTACCTAAATGAGATAATTGTATCTAAAGCATGTGTTTTCTACCTTTCCTCCTCCTCTTCCTTCTCCTCTTCCTCTTCTCTTTGTCTCTCTCTCTCTTTCTCTCTCTCTCTCTCACCCCCACAACCCTGTACATTGTTGAGGATGGCAAATATAAGATACAAGAGATAACTATGCATAGCCTCCAAACAGGTAGGATGTACATGCATCCAGTTTTAATTTAGTACTCTCAATATTTTCTGATGTATTCATAAATCTTTATAATATTTCTGGCTTCTTTATAAACAAGTTCCAAGAAAGAATCCAAGCAAGTAATTCTTCATAATGAATTAATAAAACCATAGTGAGGATCAGCCAGAAATACACAGAGAGGAAGCAGGTGGAGCCCTTTGGACCTGGGTTCAACTCACAATTGTTTTATTATTTTATTAAGTCATTCAAAAAATATTCCTTGACCATCCTCTTTTTGTCATACACTGTCTAGTTGCTGAGTGTACAGGTGGAGCTAAATGCTGTTTCCAGGAATGTCTAGTGGGAAGAAAAGGTGAAAAAAAATACCAATATAATTAAATTGTCACATAATGATTAAAGGCTCTGTTAGTTCACTAGGGCTGCCGTAAAAATGTACTACAGACTTGCGTGGCTTAAACAACAGAAGTGCATTTCTCACATACCTTGAGGTCAGAAGTCGCAGATCAGACGTTAACAGGCTTCAACAACTCCCTATGTATCTCTCCTTGTCGTCACATGGCTGTCCTTCTGTATGTGCCCACCCTAATCTCTTCTTTTTAAAATTATAATAATATATTTTAATCTCCTCTTTTTATAAGAATACCAGTCTATGGGATTAAGGCCCATCCTAATGACTACACTTACTTCTTTAAAGAACTTATCTTCAAACACAGTCATTTTCTGGGTGTTTGGATTTAGAACTACCACATATACATTTTGGGGAGATGCACTGAGCCCATGACGTATGTTAAGAATAAAGTGAAGCAGGGACAAGCAGTTAGCGTAATGGCTATGTCACTGGACTCCCATGTAGTCAACCGTGATTCGCGTCCCAGACCTGGTGGCTTAAACTCACACCAGGCGCTTGTGCGTGTGTGCCCAAGATCCCGAGAGGAGAATGGAGGAGAAGGGATTGTGGCGTGGCCATCCCCCTTGGGGGGTGATTTCTCGCTTTCTGTCTCTCTGTCTCTGTCTGTCTGGCGAGCGGACGCGCCCTATAGCAAAAAAATAAATAAATAAAAATAAAAAAACTCTCCCAAAAAAAAAGAAAAAAAAAAGAATAAAGTGAAGCAGACTGGCGCTAATGCAAGGAATCCCTCTGTAGAGTGCAGGAAGATAGGCATTTTCTCTAAGGTGAGAGCCTTTCGGTTTAAGTCTAAATGAATGAGGTAGCAAGTCAAGCATGGTACAGAATGAGAGCGTTTCATGGGGAGCAAACGCACCTGCAGAGGCCGTGGTGACAGAAGCCTGGGAAGCCAAAGGAGACAGTAGAATGACTCTGGAGAGCAAATAACTGCCTTGATACGTAAGACAGAGGTCAGAAGAACTTGCATTTTGTTTTCTTTCTTGTGTGAAGTTAATCATGAGTATTTAAGGCAGAATACTAAAGCGTAGTATATTCTGAGAACAGTGACAAGAAGGGAAAGATCAGAGAAAAATTTAAAGGTTCAGAAGAGAGCCTAGCAGTTACCTGGCCAGACTCCGACATGGCCAACCACGGTTCGAGTCTCAGACTTGGTGGCTTGGAAATCATGCCAGGCACATATGCATGTGTACCCAAAGTCCCGGGAGGAGAAGGAAGGAGAAGAGATTGTGGTTATTCAATTTCTCTCTCACTGTCTCTGTATCTCTCTCTCCCACAAGTGCATGTGCTCTTAGGCAAAAAACCTCTTCAAAAAAGAAAGAAAGAAAAATGTAAGTTACATGTGTAAACAGCATGTATAAAGTAACACTTAATAAAACCCATAGCTTTGGAAGGTAAGATGAAAACGTGGTGTCTTTTTTACAGAATGAAATACCGCTCGGTGGAATGCCAAAGATAAGAAAATACGCCAGAAAGATGATCAAATCAACACTTTACAATATATCAGTGTCAGGCTTCACTTTTCTTTCATTAAATATCTAATTGGAAACACACTGTGCAGTTACAAAACTCATCAGCATTTCGTGCCCGTCCTATGAAAAAAAAATCCGATTTCCGAAGATGGAGAAATTATTGAAAAGTATGTTTACACCCTGCTCCCTTATTATAGGAAATGATTATTTGACAAACAAAGGACTGTGACTGTGGAAAAGTGCCAGAATATATTCACAGATGCAAAATAGCTTGATTACACTCTGCCGCAACTGGGAGTCCAAACACAGCTGATTCAGTGGGCACTCATTAAAGCCAGCTTCTGAAAAAGAACTGCCAATGATTCAATTTTCTAAGGAAAGAGATTGTTGAAAAGGGATTGAAATGGGTCTAAAATTGTTACTTTTAGGAATCCAAACACCCTACATACTAAACCGTCATTCTGGATCACATATGAGCAAATATTTCTCCTTCTAATTTCAATGCATGTTAAAACGTATATGTTTTCAGGGAAGGGATAACCTATTTTTCCTATGAAGTCTTGTTGGTAATTTTATCAGGATTAAAGCAAACATGATGTCTATATCTATCCTCCCTGAGAAGTTTGAATGTGCAGTTATTCATTACATAGGTCTTAATATACATACCCTTGATAACTATAATCATTCACATACATTTCCTTTTCGAACACTCTTCTTAGTCACTCCAATTAAAGGCTCATGGTGAAGTGATGATTTTTGAAGCATAAAATAGTGGGGAGATTACGCAGTAGGAAACACACATAGTTCTATGTACAAAGTCAAAGGTATCTGTAAACCAGTGAAAGTCCCCACAATTGTGCTGAGTTTTGCCTCCTCAACGTGTTTTCAGTAAGGTAAAACCATTTAAAGGTACCTTCAGTAGTTGAGTTTTTTTCTTAAACCTCCTCTTTGCCTCTTTGCCACATACATATATGAGTGTGTATACACAAATTTAAGATTTTTTAAAAATTATTTAAAATTTGAGCTCTGTGTATCAGACTGCAGATCTAAAATCTAGAGGAGAGAAAAAGAGAAACATACTTTCTGGTTGTTTCTTTTGTTTGCTTTCAAAATAGCACAAAGAATGCCTAAGGAATATATTTGAGTAAATAATAAATCAAACTAAGAAAACACTTCTCTATATAGATTCAAAGTAATTTCTCCTGAGAGGGGACTATATCAGGTGTACAGAGAATAATGTTGCATACGGTGGCCAGGATTATGGGATTAGTGATGTCTGCAATTCTGAATATTAAAATAGTCACATAAATATTGCTTTTTTAGTAAATCTGGTTTAAAATCATACTGTAATTATTAAATGATATTTCTACAATGACTACTCCAATCAAATATATGTACTCAAACTTAAATATGTTTTTATACCTAGAATTATTATTTTATATCTTGTCTTCTATTTTTAAGATTATCAAAATATAGAACATTTGTGGCTGAACTCTTGTTAAGTCAGATTATAAAATTCAGGAAAAAATTTCTTGTAAAAATATGACTGCAACTTTGAGCTCCATAAATGTTAAGGGATTATTTATAAAACTTCATTTTTAGGTATATTCTTACTCCTCTCAATGAACCAGTCTATAATAATTATATGACTTTCCTAGTATTAAAATTAAAATTGGGGCAAGCAAGTAGCATTGTGGTTAAGGCACTGGATTTCCACATAGCTAACTGGGATCTGAGTCCCGGAACCAGCGAGTTGAAATTCATGCCAGTTGCATGTGTGTGTGTGTGTGTGTGTGTGTGTGTGTCCAAAATTCCATGAGGAAAATAGAGTAGAAGGGATTGCAACATGGCCGTACCCCTGAATGATGATTTCTTGCTTTCTGTCTCTGTCTCTCTGATGACCACACACACCCTATAGCAAAAATCTCTCTAAAAAAAAGATAAATAAAAGAAAATTTCACATGCATCATGTCATGGAGGCAGAGACACACATTCTCTCCTTCCATTTAGAGTATGTGAAATGAAGTCAAGAGAATTTTGAGATTTCCTGAAAATGACCCTCATGCACAGTTCTGTCACATAATAAATGGTGGACTAGGTTATTCTGGAGCAAAGACAGCTCCAAATCTCATAATATAGTAGAGTATAGGTTTACAGATCACTCATAGGAAAAGGCCATGTCTTGAGTTAACGGGTGCATCTTCTCAATCAGTGCTTCATTGACTACAGTCCAAGAGCAGTACTAAGACGCACTGGCAAGTCAGAGGCTCCTAAGGCACTGGCCAGAAATATGTACCACTTGACTATAGTCCAAGTATTTGTTTTCTCCAGAAATTCATTTGTTGAATCCTAACACTGAGGGTGATGGTATTAACAACTGGGGTCTTTAGGAGGCTCTGCCTTCAGGAGTGATATTCATGCTCTAAAAAAATAGGTGCAAGGGAACTTGTTTGCCCCTCCTGCTGATGAGAAAAGACACTGAGTCAGAAAGCAGCCCTCACAGATATCTCGCTGCCTCATTTTGACGTTGGACTTCTGTCGCCAGATCCGTGAGATGTTCATTTCTCTTGCTTATTATCTGCCCAGTTCCTGGTATTTTTTAGGGCAGCCAAACACTTAGGACAACTTCTATTTAGGACATATTTTGGGGGTTTGGTGTTGCGGCAGCAGTAACACAGCAGACGCTGTGAGGTTGGGCCTGCGTAGGAAGGCCTCAGGTTAGTGCTCCAAGGCCGAACTGTGTACACCAGGCAAACCCTCATGCCTGCGATCAAGCTAGCTGAGGCTGGCGATGAATCGCACTGTGAAGACTCAGTTGGGGGTAATCTCACTCTCTCTGTCATCTGTCTCGTGAGAGAAAGAAATACATAAACTTTATTTTATTTTATTTAAAAAGAAAAACTTTATACATTCAATCACTGTTCGTCACCACAGCTTGTAAAATGAATTTTCCCAGCATGAATACACTGCACACCAGAGTCCAGTTAAAGATATTATCATCCACATTATCAACAGACAACCCTCCGTTTCTGTGTTCCTTAAATGTCTTGTCTCTCTATTTCTCTCTTGATTTCTTTCCTTTCATAAACTTTAAAAAGAAAAAGAAAAGCAATAAGACCAGGAAACATCAGATTTTGATTCAGACCAATTTAAAAGACTAATGGGAAGATATTTCTAGGGTTCTGTATCTTGGCTATTCCTAATTGATTTCTTTTCTTTTCTTTTTTTTAGAGAGAAAGAGTTTTCTTTTCTTTTTCTTTTTTCTTTTCTTTTCTTTTCTTCTTTATTTTAAAGAGGTTTTTGCTATTGGGCACGTGTGCTCGCCAGGAAGACAGAGAGAGACAGAAAGACAGAAAGCGAGAAATCATCCCCCATGGGGGATGGCTACGTCGCAATTCCTTCTCCTCCATTCTCCTCTTGGGATCTTGGGCATGCACGCACACGCGCACGGCATGAGTTTAATCCACTGGGTCCAGGACTCGAACCACGGTCAACTACATGGGAGTTCAGCAACATAACAATTACTCTAACTGCTGGTCCTGAGAAAATTTTTGTTATAGGGCACATGCATTCGTCCGAGAGACAGAGAGAGAGAAAAAATGAAAAATTACTCCCCCATGGCATGCCGCATATCTTTCTCATTTCTGTTTTGGGATCTTGCATGCACCTGTGCCCAGCATGAGTTTTAAGCTGCTGATTCCAGGATTTGAACTGCAGATCAACTACATGGGACTCCAGCAGTGTAGTAATTACGTCATCTGTTGGTTTGTCTTCATTTTATTTCAATTGTTACCTGGAAGAGGATTTCTGGATATCTTCCTTTGCACTCTTTGATTATACTGTTCTAGAAATTCTTTATTTCCTATTCACATTAAACTTTTCTGACATGAGCACTGCAGAATAATAGGGCTTCTTGTTTACTGAGAATCTTTATCAAGCCTAACTTTTGCTTCAAGATAGTGGTTGGAGTTTAGGACTTAAGAATTAAACATTTAAAACTAAAAATAATTTTAAAAGAATTAAACACAGATGGTTTTGACATTGTCTGGGTTGATTTTGTTTACTTGTTTATGTACTCTGTTATGTTTTCAGAATTTTGTCTATTCAAAGACAGTCTCTGAATTTGTTAATAAAAGTTTACCTGTAAGTTATTTGATTCCAGTCTACCCTTAGATCCAATAGCCACATTCCAAGACACTTACCAGCAGTACTTCCTGAAATGTTATGTCTTCCTTCTTGCGATATGTCCCTATATCTCTGTATTTAATTGTGGGTACTTGGGATCTATCAGACCTCCATGGGAGTATGTGAGAAAGAAAGTGAGAAGGCACTCCCCTTGGTGAATGACAAGCCTGTCTTCTCTACTCCTTTCAGGAGCTTGGGCATACATGTACACATGCCCAGCCTTCATGTTTCAATTTTAAAAGAAAATACATATAAATTAGATACGTGATATTGTCCACTTATTATGTTAGTTGAAATCAAAATATTATTTCAATTTAAGTCTGAGTCGGTGAGGTAACCATTAGAAACATTTCACTTCTTCTGTTCTCTAAAAAATAAGCATCTGGGATAACTATAACAACAAAATTCAGAGTCGGCATTATATTTAATTTTTACTATAGGCATAATACTGAAAATTTTCCAGTTCACCCATTGTTCCTAATTTTCATAGAAAAAAAATATTTGAAAATAAAGTGTTCAGCAAAGGATAAAATGGTAGTTTCTTTTTACAAGATTGTTTTGTGTTAACCTTTCTATTGTTTTGAAAGTGACTTTTAGGGGTAGCACTTGATTTTATTTCAATCCTAAACATTCTCAGCTCTAAAAGACTGCAGATATTGACATATTCATGCACTTGGATAATGAAAATCCCTGTGGCCTACTAAACATTTGATTTCATTCTCTATAAAGGTTGTGTTTTCTAACTATATCAGCATGGCATATGCGAGCAGATATTGCCTATAACCTCTGTGACACGCCATTCCCTTAGTGGCATTATTCTAGAATATGACCTACTGATTTTTAAAATAAAAAGGGGTTATTTATTTGTAGTTGCTTGTCAATATAGTTTACATTTTTTTCTCTTCATCTATAATTTTAGTTCCACTATGATCTATTATATACGGTAATTTTTTTAGAGTGGAATGTTTGTGTCTATTTCAGTTACTTGGCTTCTCCTCAGGTAGTGGCATATGTATGTGGGAGGACACTTGCTATGTAGAGTGAATACAATCAATCATACCACGCTCACTCCTGATCACACGGGAGGGACCAGGGCAAAGAGACAGGAACATCAAATAGGGAGGCAAACTTTAATTTGAAACGGTTCTGCAGGTGGAGAATAGAGCCGAATTCTCTTGAGAATATGCTAGATTGCTGACATATCTAAATGAAAATAACAAAAGTGTTGCGAGAATCAGAAGTAGGATATGGAGGTGAGTGATTGTTAGCTTTTTAAATTGTACCAATATTTTGTTTTCAGAAATCACTCATTCATTCATTAATACATGCAATTTGCTAGATATTTATTGAGCTGCTACTCTATGCCAGGAACTGTATTAGATCTTGAAAAGTCAAAGATTAGGAAAAAGGTTCCTCTCTAATTATGGAGTTTAAAAATAGGTTTCAAGGGGCCAGCAGGTGGTGGTGGTTGGGATGCTGTATCCCCACGTGCCTGACCACACTTTGTGCCACTGGCACATGTGCATACGTGGCCAAAATCCCAAGAGGAGAGTAGAGGAGAAGGGATTGTGGTGTGGCCATTACTTTGAGAAATGATTTCTCACTTTTTCTCTCTCTGTCTCTGGTGAGTGCACTCATCTTAAGACAAAAAACAAAAACAACAACAAAAATTGACTTCATATTAAATTCCCCCCAAAGAACTATTCTGCAGCATATCGAAGGGTTTGCTATATAATGGAGGCTGTATGTAAGAAAAGAAAAAAAAATCTACCCTATCTCCACTTAGAGAGGTCATGGTTCATGTGGGGAAGGAAGAAGGAGGACAGGAAACTTTCAAATAGAGGTGGAATCTGCATTGCATTTCAAGGAACACAGCAGTCACAGTAACCTGAGGTGTTGGACACATTTAAGTGGGTTAGTATTTGTAAAATATGAAAAATGTCAATAGCCAACATTTTATCAAAACTAGAAACCTACATGTCTAAAATGTTCAACCAACTCCAAGCATAAGAAATACGAGGAAAGTTCCAGGAGAGAATATCATGATGAAATGGTTAAAATTTGGTGTAAGAAAATATAAGCAGATGAATGCACAAAGATACATTAGCTATAAAAGGACACTGCAGCTTAACTCTGCTACAGGGTTGGCCTTTTGTTTGATTTTGAATAGTTTCTGCTGTTAAGTCTTTCAGCTCATATCTGATACTAAACCTATCCAATATATTCTTTAAATCTCATGGATTGTGTCATTTATCTGTAATCATTCAATGTGCATCCCTTTTATATTTTCTATGAACCTGCTTAATGTATTGATATTTTTGCTTTACCTTCTTTATTTGGATTATGTCAAATGTCTTTTTCTAGTAGTTCTATTACTAGTCATGTCGAGAGCTGTTTCTATTAAATTATTTTTGTTTTGTTTTGTTTTGAGAGGTTTTTGCTATAGGGCACATGTGCTCGCCAGAAAGACAGAGAGAGACAGAGAGACAGAAAGTGAGAAATAATCCCCCAGGGGGGAAGGCCATGTTCCTGCTCCTCCTTGCTCCTCTAGGAATCTTGGTCACACATGCACACGCACCCGGCATGAGTTCAAGCCACCAGGTCCAGGACTCAAACCACGGTGGACTACATGGGAGTCCAGCAACATAGCCATTACGCTAACTGCTGATCCCTCTATGGAATGACTTTTCTCATCAATATGTGTTTTATTTTTTGAAATTCTTTGCATGCCTGGCAATTTTGACTGGAAGCCAGGTACTATGAATTTCAACTTTTGAGTGCTGATTAATTTTGTATTCTTATAAATTCTCTTGAGCTTTGTGCTGACATATAATAAATCACGTAGAAACAATGATCTTTCAAAGTTTGTTTTTAAGCTTTGTTAAGCAAGACCAGCCTTTAATCCATTTTTCAGTTGTGTCAATGAAAGCGTAAATTCATTACTGGAATGTTGAATGGACTTGGAAGACGTGAAGAAGAAGAAAATTGTAATTTTACAGGAAAAAAAAGTTTACTATTAAAAATCTTCTCAGAGTGGGACCAGCAGTAATAGCTATGTCACTGGACTCCCATGTAGTAGACCACAGTTCGAGTACCGGACCTGGTGGCTTCAACTCACACCCGGTGCATGTGCGTGCATCCCCAAGATTCCGAGTGGAGAATGGAAGAGAAGGGATTGTGGCGTGACCATCCCCCCTAGGGGGTGATTTCTTGCTTTCTGTCTCTCTGTGTCTCTCTGTCTGGCGAGCGCACATGCCCTATAGCAAAAACCTCTCCGAAAAAAAAAAATCTACTCAAAGTAAATATTAACATTTTAATATTAAACATCATAAATTATCTTAGTGGAGGCTGCTCTTGCAAAATACCAAAAGCTTGAGTAGCATAAATGACAGATATTTATTTCTCACAATTTTGGAGGATGAAAGGTCAAGATTAAGGAGGCATCGGATTTACTGTCTGACGAGGGCCCTTTTTCTGATTTATAGATTCCCATCTTGGTGCAGCACAGAGAGTAACAGGATCTTCCAGCGGGCCTTATTTTCTAATTTTCTAGAGGGGCATGCACTCATCAGAGAGAAAAAGAAAGAGTAAAGAGAAAAGTGAGAAAGTACCTTCAATGGGGAATAGTCAAGCTGCAATCTCTCATGTTCCCTTCTTTTTGGGACTTTGGGAATGCATGCCCATGTTCCTTGTGTGTTTCTGAACTTCAGGACTCAAACCACTTATTTAGCCATGTAGGATCCATCCAGTTTAATCACCCTGCATCAGTTGACCCTAGCTAGTCATCTTATAAGAGCATCAATACTAACATTGAGGCTTCACCTTCATGACCTCATCTAAACCTAATCATGTCCCATAGTCTCTTCCTCCTAACACCACAGCCCTGGAGACCAGAGCTTCAGCATACAAATCACAGGGAAGACAAAAGCACTCAGTTCATAGCAAATGTATACACTTAGAATGCATGGAATTCATTCAAGGATCTTTCTTTCTTTCTCTATCTATGTATCTACTTGTAACCCATCTATCTGTCTATATCTATTATTTATATATATATATAGGCAGTGATATCTTACCCATCTTGCACTTGCAATTTATATGCATATATACATGGAGGTAGAATTATAAAACCTCACAATTCAATAGAATTTAGCTCATAAAAAGTAATAGTGTCTATGTAAATTTTCCATTTTTGGGAAACATAGTTTTTTATTAGTTTGCATTTCGGGAATAGGCAATTTTTAGCTATCAAATAGTATTTATAAATTTAATCTTGTCAATAAGGTACAAAAAAATTGAAAATATTAAAAAAGAACAATCCTATAGACTATACACCTACAAAAAGTAGCAAAGAAGAGTGAATATGTCTATACATATGCACATGTATTTGTTATATATACCTAATATATATAACATAAGTTATTTGTATATATACATATATTTAATACTTATATACATATATGCATATAGGAATGTTTCTATATTTGTATATAAGCTATATACACACACACACACACACACACACACACATATATATATGTATATCTTTGGGAAAAATATAATGTTACATTTTCAAACATGGATAAGTAAAGTCAGAAAAAAAATTCTCAGTATCTTAGAACCAAATGACATAAACTATTCAAAAAACCAAAGCACATTCATTTTTTTTTTTTTTTGAGAGAGTGATTTTTGCTCTAGGATACATGCATTCACAAGAGAGACTGAAAGGAGAAATCACCTTCCAGGGAGGATGACCCTGCTCTAAGCTCTTCTTCATTTTCTCAAGTTTTGGGGGATGCATGCACATGTACCCATGTGAGCTCCAAGCCGCCAGGTCTAGGACTTGAACTGCAGTTGGCCAGCTCGTAGTCAAGTGACATGACCATTACACCATCTGCTGGTCTCAGCACATATTAATTTTCCTTATGTTTTAAATTTCAAATTTTCCTTTGATATTCTGTTCTGTCTGTCCGTCTGTTTTGATTTTTATAAATGGTTTATTGTCAGGATCTATATCTCTTTGCTTTATTATCTTTAAACTATTGTTATTCAACTGTCACACACCATTTCAGTGGTGAGTTTTATTAGCACTTTTGACGTATAGTTACAAGACATTTTATAGGCAAGACCAAAACCTGTAAACGAGGACTCAAATATGTGAGAATATGGTTAAAATTGGCCTGTGTAAGAATTAAAATCTATTTTAAATGTTTTGTAATGAGTTTATTCATTCTCATGACCATTCTCCAATGTATTTTCTCTTGTAAAACAAAATTGAGAAGCAAGAATAGGCTTTTCATACATATTTGAAATTGGAAAAAAAGTTTCAATGGATGTAGAGTCTTAATAAAGTAATTATAATTTTGTAGATCATTTAGATAATTTCAATTCATTTGTTTAGAGTTGATTTTCTGAAAGTGTACTGGCAATTAAACTAATTTTATACTAGGACAAGAATATAAGCGGAAGATGAGTGGGATATTACTGCATTTCTTTAAAATCATTGGATAATAATTATGTTGTAAGCTTTACTAACTTCCTGGTTTAATTATGCTTTTTTTTTTTCTATAATAGAATGATAGCATTAACCAACCACCAGTAGGGAATGGCTTTGAGCTGTTTTCTTCAGTAATTAGAAAGGTGATTGAATATCCACTAAATAAAGTTGGGGAATTTGAAAAGACCACTTGGGAGTATGTGTGCATTAAACAAGCATAGTCTTTCTATAACCACTATGCTTTAAACCTAATTAAACTCAAGAGAATCTAATTAGATGAAGGAAAAACAATAAGGTACTAAAATGATTTGAGGATAAGTTTGATACTTGTAATCCAAAAATTCTTTAGGAGTTAAATCCTATGATTAAAGTTTTAGGAAGGGTAAATGGACTTCTTATAAAATGGCAAGCTCTGAATTTCAAATTGAGTCGTAAGTTTACCCTACTAGGGTAAGATAAAGACCATCTTGAAAAAAATACCGATTTAAGCATTATGGTTTCACGGGTTCAAGGATATTTGCATATTGGCTCCTTTCTTATACAATTGTGCATAAAAAAATCAAACACACATTCTATAAAACATGGTCATTGTAAAAAATACAGAATGTAATTTGTAAGTTTTTTTCTTCATGTGGTAAAGCATGTTTTTATGTCATTAAATATTTTTAACCTCATTTTAAAAAAATTTGTGCTCATCTATAGTAACTTAAAAGTTCCAAAATATAATTCTTAATGAAGTAATTGAGGCCTAGATGATAATTTTGAATCATTTAAGCTAGTTGAATGAGACAGCTAAAATTTAAGGAATAAAGTATTGCAGTAAGATCATGAGAAAAGTATGACAAACCTTTTTCTTCTGAGATTATCTTTGGAACTTCAAAACATATGCCCTCATCCATTATGTAAGGACTACAAAACTCTAAATAACACCTAAAGACAAAATCTTGGGAAAAAGGAAGTTTTGACTCCATTATTGAACTCCAATGTCTTTTTGACTATTAGGGATGATATTTGTTCCACCAATGTAAAGTATAATTGGAAAATTGTGAAAGAAATTATGGAAAAAATGCAATTATTGACTTATTAATCTTGCAAATTTAGAGGTAAGTCAATTACAAAAGGATTTGTAAAACTGCTTCCAATTTTATCCCATGGAAACCTAGAAATAAATCAAAATTATCAAATTTTATTCCAAAGAAATTAATATCGCTTTTGAAGACAATCAACACAAAATTTGAACCACTATGTTGACATGATAATAAGTGTTATTCACATGTAATATAATGGCATTACCAAATTGTAAATACTGTTTTGTTCAGTTATTGGGTTTGGATATTTTTAGACATTTAAAATGAGTATTTTGTATTTATGTTTAAAACATCTTCAAATTCCAACTGACTGTACTGCAAGTTATAATAGAAATTTAATGTTTATATAAATCTATTCATATTAACTATGTGTTTATATATATATATATATATGCACAATATTAATACAGAAGCAAATGTCACCTCCAAAATTCGAGAAAATGTCAAAATTTAAATTTAAAGATGCATGTCAAAAATAATAACACAGCCTTATATTTCAAGTATATGTCAACGAAATGATGAAATGATAGCATGTAAGCAATTCCACTCTTACAAATAATACACCTTTCCTTTTCCAGATCTATGACCACAACTGAGTAAAAGATATGGACAAACTAAATTTGCAAAGGCATGTGAGTGACCTCTAATCTACAAATTTACATTTCTTGTCTGGACTACTCATTTACTTACCAGTTTCATAGAATGACAATTGCACCAGAAAGTAATTTTGCACATTTCTGAGTCCAATATGTCAAAGCAGAAATTTTATATAGATATTTTTCCACATGCAAATCATTCTAGAACAAACCAAACATAGATTTATATAAAACACTTTCTTTACATTTCATAAAAAAATTAGAAAAGTTTATTTTTCTGGATAGATCATGTTATATGAAGATTAAAAAATGGGGGACAGCAGGTGGCATGGTGGTTAAGACACTGTACTCACGCATGGCTAACCATGGTTCAAGTCCCAGACCTGGCAGTTTGCTTTCTCACTTTCTCTCTCTCTCTCTGGCCAAATTAAGGGACCAGCAGTCAGCGTAATGGCTATGTCACTGGACTCCCATGTAGTAGACCACGGTTTGGGTCCCAGACCTAGTGGCTTAAAACTCATGCCAGGCATGTGTGTGTATGTGCCCAAGATCCCAAGAGGAGAATGGAGGAGAAGGGATTGCGGTGTGACCATCCCCTGGGGGATGATTTCTTACTTTCAGTCTCTCTGTCTCTCTATCTTTCTGGCGAACGCACACGCCCTATAGCAAAAACCCCTCAAATAAATAAATAAATTAATTAATTAAAGATAAACAATAATAAGCAAAATTAGATAAATAAATCCTTAAAAAATTATTTTTAAAAAATGGAGGGAAGGGGAAAGAGCAATACTATGAGCTGATAAAGTTGGTGTTTGTGTAAACTAGTTTATACCTTGAAATTGAGTTTGGAGGAATTGGAGAGAAAGTGGAGATGAGTGTATTGGTGGAAAAGGAAAGATTGAAAAGGCACAGAAGTTTACCAGTGTATTCACACTTAACACGTACACAGTGTTTGGCCAGAGTGTGGCACGGCTGGGCCCACAATGGGGAGATCTATGTTAATGTCCTGCTACCTCCCTGACCATACCGGAGACACTAGGAGTCCATGGTCCGTGCTGACTGCGACTAGGGAGTGAATCACAGCTGGGAAGGCTGTTACTGTTTCTTGTCTATCTTTATCTCTCTGTCTATTTTTCTGTCTTTTGCTCCTAGAATAAATAAATAAATATAAAAAAGAAATCTTGCACAACTCAGGAAGGAAAATCTTCTCTACTAAGCAAGAGAACAGTTATGCTCTGGAAAAGCTGGAAGCTCTGAGGATGACAGTGTTAACATCAGGATGAATTACCCTTGAATGGTTGAAGAACCACTTACCTCACTCAATGATGAAACGTCATAGGCAAGAAATGGAGGGGCACTTTTCTGTATGATCTAACTTGCTCAAGAGAAAAGACAAATTATGATAACTCGGGGTTTCAAATAGCACAAACTAATAGCGTAATTTTACCTGAACAAAGAGTGTGCATTGAGTCACTTCTCACAGAATTTAAAACACATTCTCTAAATGTCCTTTCAGTTAAGTTTCTGCATTAAAATTTGTCTTTAAATTAACTAAATTCTGGAATCAGCTTGTAGTGTGGTGGTTAAGGTGGCTGGATCCCACAGGACTGAATGAACGGTTAAAGTCCCAGATCTGGTGACTTGAAAAACATACCAAGTGCATGTGCTCATGACTCAAAATCCTGAAAAAAGACGTGGACAAGGGACTGCTGCATGATCATCTTCATGGGGGAGTGCTTTCTCAGCCCCTCCTCACACGCACCTCTCTCTCTTTTTGGCAAGTACACATCCTGTCGCAGATTAAATGATAATAATAATAATGAAAAAAATTAAAAATTGGAGAGTAAAAATGAGGTAAAAGTTACCTTCCTGGTACTGATGCCATACAGACAAACATTGTCTGGTTGTAAATGTAATTCCTGAGAATAAGTTGTGGCATGCTGATCCCAGGGCAGATATCTAGTCACCGTCATCATAGATGTACACATTCATTGTGGCTGCAGCCATGATTCTCTGATATATCATCATATCATCACATGTTCTTAAACTAAACAGTGAGTATATGAGACTGACTTTTCCTCCTCTACGCCTTCAGACATCATTTTAAGTATTAATCTCTGTAAATATCTTCCTGCTTTTTAAAACATATATATTTTATTTTTGTTATTATTAAATTTGCTATAGGGCATGTGCACTCACCAGAGAGGGAGACAGAAGGGAGAGAGAGAGAGAGAGAGAGAGAGAGAAAGTAAGAAAGCAAGCTATCAGGTCTAGGATTTGAACTGTGGTCCACTATGTGGGAGTGCAGCACCTTAACCCTCATGCCACCTGCATGGACCACCACATACTTTTCTACTTCTAGACAGAATAACCTAAATGCTTTATAGCGAAGACTACTAACAGTGCTATTTTTGACTCCCACAGTAGACACAAGAAGAGGTTGTAATCACTTCTTTTATTTTTCAGAATTTATATTGAGAAGCAATGAGTTTATGCTATTTAGGCTGCAATTCTCACTGCTTGGCTGGCCCCATAGACTGCTGGTTGGGGGAAGTTAAAACCCACATGAACAAACACAGTTCGAGTCCTGGCCTGGGAAGCTTGAGAAACATACTAGATTGTATGTGTGTATATATGCCCCAAACCTTGACAGAATGGAGAAATGGAGGAGAAGGAATTGTAGCATGACCATGCCTCATTTGAAGGGTTCTTTCTTCCTCTTCCTATCTCTTTCCTGTGAGTGCACATATCCTCTTGTAACTTGAAAGAAAAAAAAATCATCACTGCCACAATAGTAAGAAAAATGTTATATATACAATTGAGTCAGTCTAGCTGCAGTATGGAATAAATGTCAGTTTAAAATACTGGATGATTTCAAAACAATGGATTGGAAACAGAAGAAACGAGCAATATTGAGATGTCAAATGGAATTATCAGCAGAATTAAATTTTTATATTACTTATCAATATATTTAATAAAAATTAAAGAGAAAAAAATAACAAAGCGGTATTAAAAATTGATAGACTTAAGTGTAACCACAGAGCTTACTCTCTTCAGATGTGATGTAACATTGCATCAAATTACAGATACGAGGTCATTGAGCTACTACTATATAATAGAAAATTTCTCAGTATGTTCTAAATTCAGATTTGTTATTAAATGCAATCCCACTTATAGTATGTATGTAGAAATAGTGTTTGATTACTTCCTAATATTGTTTTGGTTAATGTTATTGGTTCAGTAAAAGCCCGTATAAAAGGTGTTGTAAATTTAGATTTAATTATATGAAAACCCACAGGGGTTTTATTCTAAAACAGAAGTCAAATGTGTCAATTGTTGAGATCAAACAACTTATGAAAACATGATCTTTTTATATTTTTCACATTGCAGGTTTAGAGTTCCTCTCCAGTTGTACGGGCTAAAAGAATCAAAATGAAAGGGTTTAAAATTGAAAGGAAAGGTAGTTTATTGATTTTCATTTTAAATAAAGGACTTGAGCATCAAAGATATCAACCAAGTCTTTTATTCTATTTTCTTTTGAGTTTTGAACATAGTAACTGTAAAATGTTTGTGTCAACTCGAGATTGTGTCAAAAAGATGTTATTTCCTTATTTTTATTAAGTTATTGTAGATTTTTTGCCATGGGGTTTATATGCTTGCCAGAGAGAGACAGAGTGAGAAAGTGAGAAACCATTCCCCCAATGGGGATGACCACACTGCAATCCTTGCTCCTCCATTCTCCTCTCAGGATTTTGACTACACACACACACACACACACACACACACACACACACAACTCTTGTGTCTTTCAAGCTGCTGTGTCCAAGACTCAAATGGGAGTCATCCATGTGGGTTCCAGCACCTTAACCACTACGCCACCTGCTGCCCTTATTTCCTTATTTTTAAATAAATCATTCTCTACTTGTTAAGATGTATCATAACAGACATAAAAATATCATTAATTTCCCAAGTGACTCCAATTGCAGTTGTCACAAGTTCTTAACTTACACCTTGTGGCCTACATTTAACATCCTATCTTCCTTTATTTCCCAACAATTTCTGTGTTCTGAAATATACAGACATTGTTTACTTATTTTCAAAGCTCTTTCTAAATTGATGTTTAATTACTTGAAATAGTTTTTGAACTATGTAATATCCTGTGCTGGTGAATAGAATATAAGTGACTTACAGACCCTCATTGTTTTGGTACATGCCAGAAGCCAAGAAATACATCTTTGGAACTGTTAACATCTCTATTCTCGAAGGCATTCAGTATGCCACAGCTTGAAAAGTTTTGAATAAACAGTAGGAAAGGAAAGAGTATGCTCTGTGGTTAGATGTGAAGAAGATAAATATAATCATGGCATCTGGATGCTTGTAGGAGGTCATCCCATTGTGACTCTTCACTGAGAATAATGGACTGAAGGAGTGAGGCTGGGGATACAAAATAGATTAAATTCCTGGGGATGAATGAACTTTGTAACCTTCTTACTGGTGATTGTTTTTTTGCTAAAAAAAAGGGGGGAGGGTAAAAAATTTACTGCAAAAGCTGGTTGGCAGTGGGATAAAAATAATATTAGTAGAATTTCAGCTATTGTTTGTGTTGATCAGACTCCACTTGATTTTCTCAATCGGCTCAGTACTTTGTCATAAAATAGGTTAAAAAGGGCCCCAAAAATAGTATTCATAATTTTATACTGGCAAATAGTTCACACTGGTTGTTAAATATGTCCATGTCCTTCCATACTTAAAATGAATAATTGTATTTTGGTATCTGGGTAATAAGATCTTATTAATCTTAGAAGATATGACCTTATTTTAAAATTTATGTCAACCATACCATCAGATAACACTTGTTCATAGAAACGATCTTGTGAAGAGTCCTGAAGAGAATAAGTGATTGTTCCCAGAGAAGATAATTAAAATTTGAAAAACATAAAAATATAAAAACACAAAATAAAACAAAAAACCCAGACAATAAAACAAAATGAAAATACCCAAATATTGAAAGTAGGTATCTGAAGGACCTGGAAATGACCCAAGACAGGGCTAAATGTTAAAAGTGGTTACTAAGCAAAGAGTGTTAGAGTATCAGCTAGGAACTGCATGTCATAGCAGGAGTATTTCCTAGACTCTCTCCAGGTGGAAAACTGTAACATACAAGCTCCCAGGGCGATAACAGACTTCACAATAGCTGAGCCACTGGGTGTTTGAAAGGAATATCGTGGGAGTGAAAGTCAGAGCATTGCCACAAGGAGAGGACTTCCCGAATAGAGATGTCAAAGACTGGTCATGTAAAGGACTTACAGGAAGGCCCAGCAGTGAGGGAACTACAGAAAGACTCAATTCAAAGCCTGAAGTCTGCTTTTAAGCTACTAAAAGACCAAGAAATGACAGGCCTGGAGGCCACAAAGTGAGGCCTAAAATGTAGTCAATTAGCTGAAGAGAAGCACTGACTCTTGCAAATAACAGAAGAAACAGATTTTATAGTTAGAGACCATTCTAGCTTGCTGCCTAGTGTAACAATAATTCCACAATGTATAGTAAAATGGATTCAAGAGCTATTAGTGTGATATCTCCAATATCCAGTTTTCAGTTGAAAACCACTGCACAAGACACAGAAATCATCATTTATAATCAGAAAAAATGTCAATAGAGATTGAATCCAAATTCCCTCAGGGTTTTGTTTTTGTTTTTTAAATTATAGTTTTTTTCATGCCAGAGGGCATGTGCACTTTGAGTGTGTGTGTGTGTGTGTGTGCGTGTGTGTGTATGTGCGTGAGAGAGAGACAGACAGACCCCAGTGAGAATTAGTGACCTGCAATCCTTTCTTCTCCCAATTTTCCATCCTGTCAGGATCTTGGACACACCTTTGTGTATCCGGGATGCTTATGAAGCCACTACTGATGGCACTCACACCCTGGTCAGCACATGGGATTTGGTTTCTCTGCATAGTGCTTGACCACTGTCCTGTGGAAGCAAGCCAGTCCTCAGATTTTGAATTTCACAAATGCATGCTTATAAAGCATTTGGAGAATTGAAGCAAAATATGGTATAGCTAAATAGCAAAATAGCTAAGGAAATTTGTTTTCTTTTGCTGTTGTAAAAAATTACCAAATAATCAGAGCCTAAAAATGATGTCAATTTATTAAGTAATA
The DNA here is from genome assembly GCF_000334495.1 of Tupaia belangeri chinensis. Classification (NCBI taxonomy): domain Eukaryota; kingdom Metazoa; phylum Chordata; class Mammalia; order Scandentia; family Tupaiidae; genus Tupaia; species Tupaia belangeri. The sequence goes on from NW_006160065.1 coordinate 1,386,228, forward strand.
ACTGTAGGTATTAGCAATCTGAAATCAACTTGGCCAGGCTATCATCAAGGTTTTATTTATTTATTTATTTATTTATTATTTATTTATTTTAGAGATAAATTTTTGCTACAGGGCCTGTGTGCTCACTGGAGAGACAGAGAGAGAGAATGTGAGACATCACCTCCAGAAGGGATAGCCATACCACAATCCTTTCTCCGTTCTCTTGTTGGGATTTTGGGCACACACACATGAACCTGGCATGAGTTTTAAGCCACCAGGTCCTGGATTTGAACCACAGCAGACTACATGGGAGTGCAGTGATGTAAACATTATGCCAACTGCTGGTCCTGCTAGTTCCTTCCAAGGGCAGCAGAAATGTGTGCCTTGCTCCTCCCACTGCTAGAAACTGCTAGCATTACTTGGTTCTTGGCTGTATCACTGTAATCTCCGCTTCTGAGGCTTCTCCCCTACAAAATTCCGTTTACCTCCCTCCTATAAAGACACCAGTGATTATGTTTAGGCCTACACAGATAACCCAGAGTAACTCTCCATCTCAAAAGCCTGAAGTAAGTCACATCTGCAAATTCTCTTTTGCCATGTAAGGGCTACTGTTCTCAGGCTCTGAGCTTTGGGACATGGACATTTTGAGGGACCATTATATAGCTCACCATTAAGCTCAAGAGAAAATGTAAATAAGTATCAAGAAAAATTCTGGATCCAAAAAGGCAAAATCTGTTCTATCTCTACAGCAACTGAGAAAGACATATGTAGTCGACCAAATTCTATCACTCTCTGTAATATAGAGATCCTTATGACTGATTAGCTTGACATACTAGTATCTAAGCTACATTTAATAGACTATTTATAGAGCAATTTAAGTTAAACATGATTGAGTAGAATGTACAGAGACTTTTTCCCCATATACCACCTGCTTGCTCTTTCTCTCAACATGCACACACAAACACACACACACACATGGTCTTCGTCATCATCAACATTCCACGCCGGCATGACACACGTTTAATAATGATACATTTGTCTTGGAGATAATGATGCACCTACACTGATATGTCATTATCCCCAAATCCCATAGTTTGCATTAGGGCACACTCTTGGTGTATATTCCATAGGTTTTGACAAATATATAACGACATGCATCACATGTAATATTATAGTGGCATGTGTAATAGTTTTTACTGACCATTCAATTAGTTCATCCTATTGTATGTTCAATCCCTGGTAACCCATCGATTATTTTACTCTTCTTATAATTTCTCTTTTTCAGGAATGTCATATAATTAAAATCATGACGTCTGTAACCCTTTCCGATTGGCTTGCTTTACTTAGTAATATATATTAGGCTGTCGGAAAAGTCAAAATGCACTTTGGCATAGAAAAAGGTAGAAAAAAATACATCATAACTTTTCTGAAAACTCAATATTTAACTTTTTATTATCTCTTTTCATGGATTGATATCTACTTTATTTTTGTACAGAATGATATTCCAGTGTCTGGATGTATCACAATGTATTTGCCAATTCTCCTACTAAAAAGACATCTTGGTTATTTCCAAGTTTTGACAATTAGGGATTAAGTTGTCATACATGTCCATGTACAGGTTTTTATATCAACTTTTCAACTAACTTGGTGTCTAGGAGTATGAATGTGCTTTCAATGTAAGAGTATGATTAGTTTTGTAAGAAACTAGCAATTATCTTCAAGAAAAGCTGTGCCTCTTTTTCATTCCCATGAGTAACGAGTGAAAGTTCCTGATGCATAACTCTCTTGCTAGAATTTGCTGTTTTCCATCTTCTACATTTTATCTAGTCACATAGGTTTTTATGATATTTGTCTGAATACAGAAACATGCTATTCTTTCCAGGAAATCTATTCTGGTTCTGGTTTTCTCTTTCTGGATGTTTTTCTCATTCACTTCTGTAGATTCTTCACTCATCTGACTTCTCATTATTGTTACGTCCAAGTCTCAAACATGGACTGCATGTTTCATATCTACACAATTTTTTAGGTGACCTGATCATTTTTTTTATATTTGCCATATTATCTATATGCTGATGGGTTTTGATTAATACCAAATTCCAGATCTAACTTCACCTCTTCTCATTGCCAAATCACATACTAAGTTTGATTTGTCATTCTATGAATACAGTAAATGTAATATATCCAGAATCATACCTCTTCTTTTTAATAACCAAACCTGTTCTTCATCCCTTTTTTTTCCCCATTCAGCAAATGCCATCTCTACACAGTTGCTCAAGTAGAAATATTTGGCTCACTAACTATGTGCCAGGTGTTTTCCATATCTGACTCTTCTTCAAAGCAAACAACCTTGAAAATTACATATCATCCTTCTCACTTCAAAAATTATAAGCTTGTTGCTCAGAAGGCTTTCCAACACTTTCCAAAGTTAGCCTTGACCCCAACACAGCCCTTGTCATTCTATTTTGCATGAACAATTACATAAAAATGAAATGTAACAGATTATGAAAGCAACATAAAATGACTTCTACTTTCAGCCATTTTTCTTTCAAGTGAAGCATCTGTGTGTCTGGACATTTATTTCAGTGGTGATTCCATTGCTCAAAATATTTTTGAAGAATCATTTTATTTATTCATTATGATTATTATTATTTTTAGGTTTACCAGGGAGACCGAGAGAGAGAAGGAGGGAAAGTGAGAAAGCAAGCCACCATGTCCATGACTCAAATCATGGTTGGCCATACAGTAGTCTAACACCTTAATCACCATGCCACCTGCTGGCCCTGCTCAAAACATTTTGAGCTCTATACTTAACATTACTTTGTGAGGCTTTAAAAGGTAGAGAATATATTCTTTAAGAATTTTTCTGCTCTAGGTAAGAAACTAAACAAAAGTGGGTAATCTAACTAAATTATGGAGATTTTATTTAAGAAATGCAAAGGTAAGAATTAGGTTTATGAGGGCCAGCAGATGGAGTAGTGGTATGTCACTGGACTCCCATACGGCCAATTGAGGTTCAAGTCCTGCACTCGGGGTCTTGAATCTCATGCTAAGTATGTGTGCATGCGTGCATGCCCAAGATTCCAGAGGGAGGATGGAGGAGAAGGGACTGTGGCTTGGACATCCCTGCAGGGAAGTGATTTCTCACTTTCTCTTTCTCTCTCTCCCCTCAGTGAGTGCACATGTCCTAGGGTAAAAACTTCTATAAAAAAAAATTCATATATATATATATTGTGTTTATGTGTGTTTGCATTCAAATATGCTCTCAACGTAATAACTGAAAAGTATGTGGGTATTCCATTGATTCTTTTTTGCTTAAGTTTGCTGACTGTCTTTTAGAATGTTGAATCTGATAGTTTATGATCTATAAAAATTAGTCAACAACTTTTATTTACATTTTATGCTTGATAAAACATTTGTGCACTATAAAGTACAAACATGTGCTGCTCTAAATACGCATACATTTTTATCTACCTATTTATGTCCTAAACCGTACAGGGCAAATTACCTTACAATTGGGTATGAGAAACTAATTGGTTCTAATTACTAATTTAGACCTAGTAAGGTCCTAGCTGTTTATCCTCCTGTGAACAGTTAGGTAAATGAGTTCCAACTTTGCCGATGTTTCGGAAGCAGTGGTTATAGGCTTCCTATGGTGCTTGTACAACTTCCCCTGCTGAGATGCTACCTACTGACTTAGGAAGCTGTTCTTCTTCCTGCTCTTTAAAAAGCTGAGTGATCTATTCAAAAAAGAAAAAGGAAAATACATGTTCGCTTTAAGTACTATGCACCATTGAAGGAGTGAGCATTAATAATAAAAATATTAGTAGTAATAGCAGAAATGACTACCATGTATTAAGGACTTTCTGAGTTAAAGTAATTCTGCACACTTTATAGAGATTTTTATCTTATTCTTTTTCTTTTTTTTCTAATACTGTTCAGTGACTTCATACCCTCAATCATGATGCCAAAGTAAAAAACAAAATTAAACAAATTGCCCAAATTTATGTAGACAATAAGTAGAGATCTGATTATCAGGTCCAGATCTGTCTGTCCTCAACTCCAAGACAAAAATTAAAAAAAAAAAAAAAGCTTAATTTAGTTAAATTCACCAACCTCCCCAAATTGCTCAACTATTAAAAACTTTCTCCACCCAAAGAATCCATATTGACAATGTTTCATAGGATGCCCTTGGGGAAATAAAAATTGTTTTTCACCTGTTCATTTTGAGCATGAATAAACTTAAACTAGCTATACTGGGTTATTTGTCCAAAGTCACAAAGAAAATTGAGCTGGAAAATCATAGCACAGTACCTAGGACATAGTAGATATTTAGAATATTTGTTTTATCTTTTTTTTAAAAAAATTCTAATCCTCAAACACCATCATGCTATAACATAATTGTTTCTTAAGTGAAATGCTAGTAATAAGGAGATAGGTTAGTGTAAAGGATTTAGCATCATGTAAGGAAAAGAGAATTCAGCTATCATTTATGATCTTATGACATCCTAGATTGCCTTTCTTGGTCCTTTTATGGGTATTACTTCATTTACTTCAAAATTATTTTATGGAATAGACATTAATCCCCCCTCCCCTTTTTACAGTAAAGAAGACAGGCTGGAAGATTATTCTTCAAAAGAAATCATTTATAACTGAATCTTCATTTTTACTTGGTTTTGACTATGTTCACATTCCATCATCAAAAAAGAGTGATAACAGGTAGAAAGTGAGCTTGAGAGCAAAAGTGACGAGAAGAGCAGCAGGCTGTCTCCCTGCAGAGGTGATTTCCTGACTTTAGCTACAGAATCAAAGCAAATTAAGAGCAATTACCCTCTCAGTACATGCAGAGGATTGCACAGGCTGTGCTGATGGGACATTATATGTAAAATGTGAGATTTCACACCTTTGAACACAGTAAGATAAAGTTAAAATTAAGAAAATGATATTTATATTTTAAAAGCATATGAAAATTCTTATTATATGATCACTTCAATGAATATAAAGAGTTAGTGGGCAGTACGGAAGCAGAGCTATCTTTCTTTTTTTGTTTAGGTTTTTGCTATAGGGTGGGAGCACTTGCAGGAAGAAGACAGAGAGAGACAGCGAGAGGGAAAGTAAGAAATCCACAGCACCACTGCAAAGAACATGGCAACACCACAATCTCTTCTGCTCTGTTCTCTTCCTGAAATTTTGGACATGTTCCCAGGTCCAGTACTTAAACCACAGTCAGCCCTGTGGGAGTCTTGCACCTTAACCATCATGCCACCCACTTGTCCCTTATAAGCAGATCTAGCTTACTTGTTCATATTTCCTCAGTTATAGGTAACATCGCATTTTCATTGCTCCTTTGTAGAAATTTTAATGTATCCTTTCTTAGTTTAGCAATTTTCACAGTTTGTATTATGATGATCTGTGTAATTACTTGTCTGGCTAAACTGTAACTATGCTAGTCAATACTACATCCCACCAAAACTATCAATAGTTTGCACATAGCTTAAGACACTCGATAGCAATAAATATACCTTTCATTAAAACATTAATGAAAGTTCTTCATTCAATGGCTGCCTTGGGCCAAAATTTTCTTATATTAGAAAATACAATTATCTTTTAACTGTAGAAAAGCCACCAATGTTTTGTGTAAATCTATTTTGTACATAGTAATTACATCAATACATTGGAAATTTATTTATCATTCATTCAAAAAAAGTGTGTCTCCTCAAGAATAAACAACAAAGACCAAAAGGAAGTGTTTAATTTATACACTTGCATTAGAATTACAGAAGACAGTAAAGCAAGAAACTAAATCCTTGAAACTGGATTTTTACAGTATGAAAAGTGCTAAAAACTAAAATAAAATGGTGTAAAAATGGGAAATTGGGACTAACAGATGGGGTAATGCTTATGTAACTAGATTCCCAAATGGCTGACCACGGTTCAAGTACTGGACCTGGTGGTATGAAACTCAAGCCAGGCGTATATGCATGCATGCCAAAAATCTTGAGAGGAGAATGAAGGAGAAGGCACTGCACCATGGCCATCCCTCCTGGGAAGTGATTTCTAATTTTCTGTCTCTGTCTCTCTAGCAAGCATACATACCCTATATAGCAAAAAACTCTCTCTCAAAAAAAAAAAAAGGAAAAGAAAAACTGGGAAATTGTTTTAGAATAAATTGTTTTATTTATTGGTATAAAGGGGAAATCCTCCAAAAGGTGGTATTTTAACACAGAAATGGCTTGATTAGGATCAGTGCAGTAGCTATCTGGGAAGAGTCCATACAAAAGAATTTCCATTTCAAAGACCTAGAAGCAGAAGCAGAGTGCAGTTGAGTAACATAAGGAAGAGTTCAGGGACAGAGTTGCTAAATCAGTAATGGGTAATTCTCTAAGAAGTTTTGTTAGTTTGCATTAACTTAGCTTAAACAAGAAAACAAAACAAAACAAAACAAAACAAAACTGTTTAGAAACTATATAATACACTGTTATCTCCATTCTACATCATTTCCACAAACACATTAGATTTTTCTCTGTTGTTACTCACAAGAATAAACTATAAATGTTACAGACCCTTATTCTTCCTCAATTAGAAAGACATTAACAGGCCTAGCCAAGGTGCTGGGATAATGTGCTATTGTGAATGCCTTTCTAGTTTCTAGGATGTGTGGTGAATGTCTATGTCTAAATTGACATGGTAACCTTTGTCCTATGACTAATTTTAATGACTGTTGGTTTACCTTTGTGACCTACCATTTACATGCATTTAATTGTGATTGATACATCAAAAAAGGTCTCACACTGCTCAGGAAACATATTTTTTTAAATTTTATTTGAACCACTGCATACATTTAGAATTAAAGACAAATAAACCATTATGTTTTAAAGTACAATAAATATCAAGATCAGACAAGAGTAAAACTAAGTGGGAATTACAGGAGAAATAGTATGATTCTTACATGAAACACTATTGGTTTAAGGAGTAGCATACTTTACAGTGAAACAATATGTCCTTTGTCAGTGTACTCTTTTGTAGTAAAATAATCAACTAGGGCCAACCCTGTGGTTTGGCGGTTGACACATGGCTACCATGTGTCAATGACTGACTATGCATTTGAGTCCCAGAGGCTTACAAAACATGTTGGGCACATGTATGCAGTGTCAAATATTCAAAAGGATGGAAAGATGAATGAAAAGGGATTACTGCCTGGATTTCCCCATGGGGAGTGCTTTCGCCCTCCCTCTCTCTCTCTGACAAGCATACCCACCCTTGAACAAATAGCAGTAATAGTAATAATCACCTGTAGATACTATAAACCACTTTGGAAAGTGACTTTGCTCTTTCCATAGCATTAAATGCATATTCAATTATATATATATATATAATATTTTTTGGAGAGTTTTTTGCTATAGGGCATGTGCACTCACCAGAAAGACAGAGAGAGACAGAGAGACAGAAAGCAAGGACCACCCCCCCCCCAGGGGCAATGTCATGTCACAACCCCTTCTCCCCCATTCTCCTTTCGGATTGTGGGGATGCTCGTACACATGCCTGAAGTGATTTTCAAGCCGCCAGGTTTAGGACTCGAACCAAATAGTCGGCTATGTGGCATCCAGTGCGCTCAAGCACATGTGCCTGGTGTGAGTTTAAGCCACTGGGTCCTGGACTCGAACTGTAGCAGACTACATGGGAGTCCAGCGATATAGCCATTACTACAGCTGCTGGTCCATACATATTCAATTATATTAACCAGTAATTTCACCCCTAATTATTTACCCAAGCTCATAAAAATCATATGCAGGTGTTTATAATCCCTCTACTCATGATTGCTGACCTCTTCAACTGGTACACAGGTACCTAGATTGTGACTTATCTGCATAATAGAATACTAAAATTACTGAGACACACAAAACCAGGGTGAATGTCAAATACATTATACTAACTGAAGTGACGCGACATAAAACACTGCAAATTGCATGACGCTGTTTCTAAGAATTGCAAAAACAAAACAAAACAAAAAATAGCCTGTAAGATTAAAACAATTATAGACACAAAAATGTAGTGCAATTATTACAATCTAGGAGAAATTAAGAATATATGGTAAAGATTGCTGCTTACCCAAATCAATTTTTATTTTTACTTCAGTGAAAACTAGACTCGTCTTCTAAGTTCACTTAAAATTTGATCAGGTCATGCTTTGAGTGCACCCAACAGAACAAGAGTAGGGAGACCTCCAGGCCAGGCACAATTCCATGCTCATTCTTTCGTCATTGTGATGGAGAGCACAGGCTGATTTTGAAAGCTGCAGGTTGAAGATACTGCATCTGCATAATGGAAGGACCTCTAGATTTGTGGAAGTAAGGAATAAAACTCCTATATCTCTCTTAAGAGAGGCCTCAGCTGACATAGGAGTTTTTTAAAAATCCATTCTGACTCCTTCTGAGCTTTTGTTTCATTGTCTTAAAAAAATCCGGGATTAATTCAGGGTCTGTAAATAAGAGATGCATATTAGCATTTGGGCAAAAAGTACCTATATACTTGGGAACAGCATTATTATTCTACAGTCCCCTGAGAAGCACCCTGCTGCTCCCAGGGGATTTTTCAATCTGGATATCTTTTGCATATAACCAGTTATTCTCTCAGTCAACAATTCATCCCTATACCAAACATGTCCTGGGTGTTTGTTTTGAACTCTCTGAAACTGCCAATATTCGCATTCTACTGACCAATAATCATGACCATCCCACAATGGGCCTTTTATATGCCTCGTTTTATAGATTTAATTATGTAATGCATATCTGTCCAGCTGCTTAGCTTCTCTTAGTGATAAGTTAGCTAGCGCTTTTCAGACTAAGCATCTTGCAGCCTTTCTTTTTAATAGTGATTCTTTATTATGTAGATTCAGCTCATTTAATTCCCATTCTGAGTTGCATCAAACTTAAATTTTTCTCATATTTTGCAAAAACTGCTGGCAAGGGCAAGTAAATAACAAAGAACTAAATCAATTTCCACAGCATAGCCAGGCTTAGTTCTTGTACTCTTACCTTTCCTATTGCTCATTACTGCCTAAGCTCCAGCTTTCTTCTTAGTTGAGCATATTAATAACAATTTGTAAAAATAATAAAAAAAAATCCCTCCACCTTGGTGAATTCTACAAAAAGAAATTTACAAATATGTGAAAGCAAACCATATAAATAACATTATTTATAGTGCAACTTTATCCCAAATGAATTATTTATATTCTGGAATTATGAAGGATAAGCATTAATTTCTGAAAGAGAAAGAAAATCAAGACAGTTTTGAGGCTGATTGCATATTGGGACGATAAGGAAATTGTGATTTTTCATCTATTCATATTCGATACAAAATCAACAATTATTCACAGCAAATTTGTGAATAAATTATTAGGTAGGAACATAGAAGATATTCTAGTGATTAGACAACTATTAACCTATTAATTTATCGATCACAAAGAAATGATTAGATAGTTCAAGTCCCATTCAGAATATCTAATTCTTGTGTTTTGTGGTTTTAAAAAAATCTATTTTAAAAAATAATATGGTGCCATAGGCAACTATTAGTTGTTTCTTTTTTTTTTCAGCTATAATAGAAGAGAGCATTTACTTTTATTATATATTCTTATTATATATTCGCATTATACTCAGCCACAAGTATCAACACTAGTCCCAGAATGTCACAGGTTCAGGAAAAAGGACCATAGGGACTGTTTTGGTACAAGCAACGCGGGTCTCAGAGGTCTCGGCGATCCGCTGACCTAAGAAGAAGTTCTAGATCCAGAGACAGACTCGACAGCATCTTGTAGTTCAACTTGTACTAGAGCCCCGAGTTTCTGACCTTCTGTTTCTGCTGTGGCCTCCACAGGTGCACAAGCTGTTTATTTGGAGCTCTGTCTCGACTTCTTTGCCCCTTCAGCCTGCGCATTTGTGTCTTCCTCCACTTGGCTCTCACGGTGCCGAGGTTTCCAAGAAAATAGTGCTAAGGCCAAGAGAGGGCAACTATTAGTGAATGAAAACCTGTTTTGAAAACAAGTTTACAACAGGTCCCTTCACGCCATGGACCAATCCAGCTCTTCCACCACTTGTAGGTCTCTGAATAACCATGAAGTGTGCTGGGAATGCAGCATCCTGAGATAACAGGACTATCTCTAACAGCCAGGCTGTTTCCATCCCTTGCGGAACAGAATGTCCTGGCACAATTTACCCCAGTGATTCAAGTTTCCAAGGGTACATACCCTAAGGACGAGTACTTTCAGGGTCTCTTGGACACAATGCAAAGTGTTACACTTGAAGATAAGACTCCCTATGCCCTGGCCATTTCTCCCGAGCCTTGGGGTACTGGCTGGCCATCAATTCTGGGCTTCTGCACTTCCTTGTAGATCTGTGAGTAATAAAGTTGCTTCATTTAACATATTGTGTGAGTGCTTCATCTCACTGGCCTCAGGGAAGTGACTGAATAACTGGTCTATAGTGAACATGCTTCACAGTGAGAATCAAGATCAAAGTAAGTTTACATCAGTAGGGAAGCCATGGATATTGTGATCAATTAATATTTAGGATGGAAATAGTGCAGATAAGCAGCTATTAGATTACCCAAAAGTTGTAGACACATATTAATCTTCTAGTCAAATCTTAGCACACTCCTTCAGATGTGATAGCTACTAAATAGGCAGTTGCCAAATGGGATTATTTTTACAGGTCATGTAAAAATACATAAGGCACTGAGTCAATGACATTAAAAAGTGTAGGCCAGAAGTAGTCCTTCCAGAAACAGAGGAAAGCTGTGGCTAGACCTGAGCTTGGAGACATCTCCCTGTTCCGACTTCCAAACCTTTCTATGACAGTTCTGAGTTTGGTGTTCCCCATGATACACCTGGGTCCCGTAGGTGTGACGCAGCAGTTGGTGGCTCTTGGCTAAATGAGTACTGCAACAGCAGAGAACCAGCCACAGTTGCTGGTCTGCAAATGCAGATTTAATCTAAACCGTGAAAGAGCTTCACATCTCGTTTATTGTACTGTCCTCTGCATAGATTTTTTAAAAATTTTTGTCATATTTTTATAAAAGATCAAAAGATTAATCTGACCTTGTTCAGTTTTTACACATTATTTTTTTTCTTAAAGGTTTAAACCACAGTAGCATTTATCTCTAATAGTTTTGGTTTATCGAGGAGGCAACAACTCAGTGAGCTTTGATGATTTGTCCAAAGTCTTAGAGTTAATAATAGTAAAATCAGTATTCAATCAGGATGCATGTGTTGGGGGCTGGGAGGTGGCAGACTGTTTTAAATGACTACTGGATTTAGGTTTTTTTCTACAGTTTTACTTATTAGTGTGGTTCACTTCTTTTAAAGAGCAAAAACTAAATATAATTTATTTAGAGGTGTCATTACACCCTGGCAGACAAGTGTAGCAGTGGCCAAGGGGAGGGATGTGGCCATGAGGAATAGAACATGTAGCAAACTTCCATGGAGCGATTCTGCAGGGCCATTCCAGGAAACAACACAGAAAACATGCCTTCAATGCACGGTGGCCAAGAGGAAAGGGAATCAGAACATTAGTGACCCCACACCTGTCAGACCTTGCTGAAACACTGTCCTCTGCAAGGCGAAAATTTTTCAGTCACTACTGATCCATCTCTGGACACACCATACAGAGTTCAAGTCACAGATATTCCACATACAAGGATGTCATACTTACTATGGAAGTATGACCGAAAATCCTAAAAGGATTACCTTAATCAGCTCTTACTACTCTAACAAAATACACAGACTTTGGCTTACCCAACACATATTGATTTCTCATAGTTCTGGAAACTATTATAGGAAGTCTAAGATCAAGGTACTGTCAGATTTGATTCCTGGTGAGGGCTCTCTTCCTGGCTTAGATGGCTGCCATCTTGCTGGGTCCTCTGATTTCTCTTCCTCTTCTTAAAGGTCTCTAATTCTGTCATGGGAGTTCTACCTTTATGACCACATCTAAACTGAATTACTTCCTGAATATCATCATGTTGAGGATTAAGCCTTCACCACGTGATCTTTTTTTGTTTTGTCCTGGGGTGAGGAGTGTTGAGGAAAAACAAACATTTTCTCCCTAACATGGGTTAGAGAGAGTATAGTTTTGATACTGACAGGTGTACCCCCAGATACATAATACTCAGAAACATCTTGTGACATTATTATTCCTGTTACAGAGATGAAAACAGAGCTGCCTGAAAATGTTTAGTAATCTTCTCAAGATTGCATAGTCTAGACATACAGAGCACAAAGCATTTCTACTTGAATTTTGAGTCTGTGTTCTTTACCTTGTTTAGAAAGATGTGAATTTTTTTTTTTTTATCTTAGGCTTTTTGAGTAATATTGAAGGCTAATCTGTACATTTTAACAATGGTAATATGAAAATACAAGATTTTTTTTTCCTTTCCTTTTAAAAAAAATTGAGCAGGACCAGCAGTTGGTGTAATGACTATATCGCTAGACTCCCATATAGTCCCAGTTTGAGTCCCAGACCTGGTAGCTTAAACTCATGCCGGGCACGTGTGCATGAGTACCCAAGATTCCGAGGGCAGAATGGAGGAGAAGGGACTGAGGCGTGGCCATCCTCCCTGGGTTGGGGGGGGGGTGATTTCTTGCTTTCTGTCTCTGTCTTCTTGGAAAGCGCATGCGCCCTATAGCAAAAACCTCTCCAAAAAGAGAAAAAAAAATTGTCAGGAAGTATACGTGCTTGCTCACTGGAGAAAGACAGAGAGAGAGAGAGAGAGAGAGAGAGAAGCCCCTCCATTGGGCATGTCCTTGCTCCAATCCCTCCTCATTTTGGGATTGTGAACAGCCACACACATGCACCAGTGTTTTTTTTTTTGTTTTTTTTTTTTTGTTTTTTTAAGCTACAAGGTCTAGGACTCAAACCATTCAGTCAGCATTTGGGGATCTAGAAAGTTCAACCACTACACCAAGGGGTGGCCCATATATTTTAAATTTTTCTCAAAGACTTTTTGATGTGGGCCACAAGTAAAAACTATGCCTATAAATTTGGAGTAAATATTCTGATTCAATAAGCCACATTAATTTGTACACTCATAATATGTAACAGGATTTAGTAATGTACGTCCTGCTTATCTGAGTTATTAAGATTATCTCATGACAAGTTATTACCTCAAATAATATGCTCTGCTTTGATGTTACTTTGTCTTCGATGTGAGAGTACTGGATGATCAGACTCAACCTTCATGCTGAGGATTATCCAAAACTGAAGAATTTGTGTTGTAGAAACAAAGTTGGTGGTACGGGGTGGGGGGGTTTATTAAAGCAGAGTTTATTAAGAGAAGGAAAGAAGAAAAGAGCTCCTAATCAAGGAGTGGTCCCTAATGGGTTGCCAGAGAGGACTTGGAGGTTAGGGGTTTTATCTAGTAGTCTAAGCAAATAGGCTGGCTTTCTGATAGCTAAGTGGGCTTTAGAAAAATAGTTACAAGGTAGTTTGAGTAATTTATTACCCTATTCTTCATGTGGTAAGCAAACCAGTGTTCCCTACTCCATGTTAAAATATAGTTACTTAATAGAAACTGTTGCATTTAGCTACAGTTGCTTCAGTCCTGATGCTGAGAAAACAACTGTTGACCCCAGCTTGTCTTTTACCTTCTGTTCTGTAGACTTCTTCCTCTTTCTCCTTAACCAGAGATCTTACTGATACATCATTTGCATATACAAGAGTGTAGAATAAAGCAAGTGTTGGCATGTGAATCTAAAAATATATGTAGAGCTTTATTAACAGGTATAAATAGGTCAATCTATCAAAAGCATGCTACATAAAAAACAATAGTTATTTTGAACTTTTTAAAAATACATTTGATAGGCACGAAGATGCACAGTTATCTGGTGCTGCTGATGTATGTGGTATTGTCTTTGACTTGGCTCACATATATCCTTATTTGTACAGGGAAAAGCCATGTTTTGCACTGTGAAGATGTACAGTGATTAAATATAAATAATAATAATAACAACAAGGGAGGGTGGCTCTGCAGCACAGTAAATAAGCCCAGTGCATAAGGCGCTAGATCCCACATGGCCAACTGCGGTTTGAGTCCCAACTCTGGCTTCTTGGAAAACACACTGAGGGGACCAGTGGATGGCATAAGGGTTATATTGCTGGACTCTCACATAGTTAGCCATGGTTTGAGACCCAGTCCTGGGGTCTTAAAACTCATAACAGAAGTGTCTGTGGCCAAAATCCCAAGAGGAGAATGGAGGATAAGGGATAGTAGTATTGTAGTATAGCCATGCCCCCTGGAGGGTGATTTCTCACTTTCCATCTCACTGTCTCTTTGGTGAGTGCACCCATGCTATAGCAAACATTTCTCCTTAAAAAGAAAAATAAGACAGGAAAACACAGTGGGTGCACATACTTATGTTGCCAAATTCCTGATAGGTTAGAGAAATGTAGGAAAAAATAATTGTGATATGCTTATAGTCCATTGCAGGGTGTTTTCTCTCTCTCTTTCTCTCTCTCTTTCTCTCTTGAAAGTGCATATGCCCTCTGGGAATAAAAATAACTTCATTATAATTTTTGTACAGAGTTTATAATCTGTAAATTCTTGTGTAAATCTTACTTTTTATACTTCTGTCTTTATTCTACTTTGTAAAATCTACTGAGCCAACATTTGTTGAATGTCTATCATATGAGCATGGCATTTTGTTTTCCCTTATAGCTATAGGGATCAACACAACAGAGAGGATTTCTGCCCCATGAAGAGTGAAGGAAGACAGGAATAAGCAAATTAAAAAGCAACAGATGGTGTGAAGGGCCACGAGGACAATTAAACAAGTGATGCTAATGCTGTCCCTAGGGAGAAGTGGAAGTACTCCTCTATGTTGAGAGTTCAGGGAAGGGCTTTCTGAGTAGATGATCATTAAGGTGAATGAGGGAATAACCCTTTCACAGGAAGTAAGTCAAAGAGGGGGGATAGTTGATGTCCATGATTCATGGCCGAGTGAATCTGAGTGTTTAAGGAATAAGGGAAGATCAAAGTGGTTAAGTCACTTTGAACAAAGGGCAGAAGGAAGCAGATGAGCTTATAAAGCTAGATAAGGAGATGATTTTGTGTGGAGGTAGGCAATTCATATTAAAAGGCTTCACTTTTATTTTAACCTCCTGAAGATTTTTTGTTGTTCTGCTTTTTTTAAAGGAGACTTTTGCTATAGGACACATGTGCACACCAGAGAGATGGAGAGACAGAAAGCTAGAAATCACTCCCCAGGGGGATGGCTATGTCACAGTCCCCTCTCCTTCACTCTTCTCTTAGGATTTGGGGCATGCATGCACACACATTCGGTGTGAGTTTCAAGCCTGGGGCTGGGACTCAAATTGTGGTCGACTATGTGAGAGTCCAGCAACGTAACCACTATGTCATCTGCTGGTTCCAAGTTTATGAAGTTTTGAACATGAACATTTATCCACCTACTTACCCATTCATTCATTCATCCATCCATCTGTTTAATTCAGGCTTGCTTAGAATGGTAGCAGGAGCGGTGGTAAATAGATAGGTAGATGTGGGAAATTATTTCAAGGTAGAATGAATAGAAACAAAGAAAGGTGAATTGGAAAGAAAGAATAAAAGGAAGGGAGGGAGGGAATGAAGGGTGGAAGAGAGGGAGGGAGGAAGGAAAAGAAGAAAAAGGTGGCCAACAATACTACTAGGTTATCAATGAGATAAAGTGCATTGTTCTGTACTTTTCTGATTACAAGTTACAAAATCTGCTTTTCAGTAAATTTAATTTATACTGGACAGTGAATAGAAAGTAAAGGTAATTGCAAGAAACAGAAAAATCAGGGAATTGAACATTCTAATATTCTGTCTCTATAGATAGATATATAGATATAGACATTGATTGAGATTTATATTCCTTAACTAATTATTATCTTTTTCAAAGGTCTTCAAAAGGCCTGGACTGGGCAGCATGCCTGTTTTGGACTAATCAATGGTCAGTGTGTCCAGAAGAAGGAAAACTGGTTTGTTCTGTCCATTCATGTGCTTACTTCAGCCGTGTGTAGTTGAGACATTTTCACATTGAAAAAGGTTATTATGCCTCCTCACAGTCAAAGTCAATCCTCACTGCAGCATGAGGCATAATGAGTTCTGCATGGAAGACTTGGGCAAGGCTTGCCTAAGAAGTGACATCCGAGCTGGATTTTGAAGAAACGAATAACTCAGTTCGACTCCATACGTATCGAGGGCTTATTAAATGCAGGGTACTCTGCTGAGGTGCTCTGAAGCATGGAGAAGTGGGTGAAATACAGTTTCTTCAATCTAGGGATTTACAATGTAATGAAGGAGCCTGACACATACATATAAGCGGCTGTGGAAGTTCTCTTGACATCATTAAAGTTAATCCTGAGACATCCTGAGATGGCAGGCAATCTTAAAAGGCTGAGCCATATTACAATTTATGCAGCAATGACTGGGCACAAGTGGGCTAGAAAATGACTGGCCTTAAGGTGTGCTTAGCGATAAATTGCCAATGTATCCGTTCAATAGGCTGTTATTGACTATTGATCTCACCTGGAAAACATGAGGAAGACGAGATCCTGCGGATAATTAAATTTTTAAAAATTAGTTTGACTTCATCAATAAAGATGTGGTATATTGAAGGATATGGACTAATGATAGACGAGATTTTTAAATTAAATTTTTAAATTTTTAAAAATTAGTTTGACTTCATCAATAAAGATGTGGTATATTGAAGGATATGGACTAATGATATAATTCAGTTAAATCCATACATTGTAAAAGTGCACCAAGAGCGTAATAAATCACAGGTGGTTCGTAAAGAGGCTTTTCTTTTAGATGCATAGTTCTCCACATCAGGCTTATTTGTCCCTTACAACAACACTGGTAGGTAGAGGTTTTTTTGTTTTATTTTGTTTTGTTTTTTTTTACTTTTTTCTTTTGCAGAGGTTTTTGCTATAGGGTGTGTGTGCTCGCCAGAAAGACAGAGCGAAACAGAGAGACAGACAGAAATTATCCCTCATGGGGGATGGCCATGCTGTGATCTCTTCTCTTCCATTCTCCTCTCAGGATCTTGGGCACGCAGGCACGTGAGCATGGCATGAGATCAAGCCACCGGGTCTGGGACTCAAACCACAGTTGACTACATGGGAGTTCAACGACATAGCCATTATGCCAACTGGTAGATAGCTGTTAATTGTGATGTCAGTTTGCACATGACAAAATCAATGTGCGGAGAACATAACAAACTTTCTTCATGATATAAACAGATTTAAACCGAGGCAGTGTATCCACACAGTACATACTATTAACAGAAGACAGGAAATCACTAGCAAATAACGAAAACATACAAGTGTCTGGATACAGAATTCTCAGTAAAGTCGGAACACGTATGATGGGAACAATGAAGTGATAAATTTGGCAAAAGTGGAGGAGGCGATCAGAGTGGGATGTTTTGATTTAAGATTTCTGAACTCACTATTTATTGCATGATCAAGTGGTCCAATATTTGACTCCTGAAAATCGGTTGTTGGACAAGTGTAATTTAAGAGCTAATTAGTGCTTTATCGTGGATATTTCATCTCTTTAGAGCTATTTAGAATGATGTTTGGGTGTTTGAGGTGGAAAATTTTATATACCATGAGCCGGAATCATATTTAATATGATTTTGTTTCTTTTTTTTTTTTTTTAAAAAGAGATTATTTGAAATAGGGAATGTGCACTTGCCAGAGAGATGGAGACAGAAAGCAAGAAATCACTCCGCCGGGGGATGGCCATTCCACAATCCCCTCTTCTCTTGGAGATATGGGTGCGCATGCACACACACACACCTGGTGTGAATTTCAAGCGGCTGAGTCTGGGACTTGAACCGTAGTTGACTATGTGAAAGTCCAGCAACATAACTGTTACTCCATCTGCTGGTCCCTGTTTCTAACCCATTATAGCTAACAAAGTGCATGGAATCCTAATACAATTGCCAGATCTTTTGTTCTGTCCCCCTTATTGGGAACTCTGTGTCCAATACCATTTGAGTCTGTTTCTTCCACCTGTGAATATCATGGTTCAAACCAGTTCACTTAAATTACTGCAGCAATCTCTTCAGTGGTATTGTTGAGTTAGACTTGCCCACGTTTAATACCTCAAACCGTTCCGTTAAAGCGGTGCCCATGTAATTTCTGTGTCAAAATGTCCAGAGTCCTCCAACGGCCTTATATGAACCTACGTGAGTGTCCTGCTGACCATCTTTCCTGCTGGGTCACACACCACCCCCAGCTCCAGCCCCGACAGTCACTTCAGTTTCCTCAAATTACCTTTCTCTCCTACTTTCATGATTTTTTCATCTGTTTCTCCACTTCGAGTGTTTCCTTCACTTCCGGCCATCTTGTAAATCAAATTTGATTCCATAGATCGAGTCTCTAGGTGAGTCTTTACTTCTTCCTCTGAAACTGATGTCTAATTGCTTCCACGATTATTCCTATTTTCGTCTTTTTTACATTATTGTTACTTTGTTACCTTTGCCATTATTATTATGATTATTATTTTAATGTCACTGTTTTACTTTAAAAAATTAGGATTCCAAAGCCATTTCAAACAGTAAACTCTCATTATGTATATTTTTGTTCATTTATAATATCAGAAAGCCCATCTTTTTCTTTTCAAGTTCATTATAAGATTAATACAGTGTGACCGACAGACTACATCATTAGTGGACATAATTTGTATAACGTACTTTGTGTTCTTTAGCTTAATGAGTTTTCTCCATGTAATAAATGAATTTATTCAAGAAAAGGAGAGATACATAGCATCATAATCAAAGAAAAGTTTTCGTTAAAAAGAGTGCCAAGTTTTGGGGGGGCTTAATTCAAAAGGATCTCATTTACTATCTGAATAACAAAGAATTAGCAATGGATGCTAAACCCTTGTTACTAAATATTTTTAATCACACATTACTTTAAGCCTGAATATTTCAAATCATGGTGCAGAATATTGTATTGGAATATACTGAAGTCATAACCTTATCATTTTTGCTTTAATTCTTTATAACTTCAAAATAGTTTTATGAAATGGAAAAGAATTATTTTTACTGATAAATATAAGAATTGAACTGAATTCTTCACTATGTTTTTCTAAAGAATGCACTTCTAATAAGCAAGTATTCGATATTACATAGTTAGGAAATTATGTTATGAACACTCAAATTTTTTCTTATACTGTTTCCTAATCTCAAATATATATTTTAGGACATTTTCGATTAAACTGTACATTGATATGATATTCTGACTGCAACAATAATAATTCAGTTCTTCAAGTAAACATATTTCCAAATCATATTGCCATTGTGCATTGAAGTTATGATCTGAAGACTGAAAGCTCTGCTTGTTTAGAAAAAGTCAATGATTGGGCCTTCATATGCAATTAAGGTTTTATTTTTCTTCTAAACATTTCTTTACTAATTTTTCCAAAGAGAAAAGATGTCCATCTGCTTTTTTTTTTTTTTTCCCATCTGCTTTTTCTGGTACAAGGTTCCTAATAGAACCTGCCAGTTCAAACAAATACTCTGTATTTCTTCCATTTGGACCAGATGCATTACAAATTTTCTCAGCAATGTCTTCTAGAGGTGCAGGACCAAAAAGATAATTAGTATTATCACACACTCCAATATATAGCAACACAGTGAATGGTTTTGTTGTGGGAGATTTTGGATAAAAAACAACTGTTGTGCTTCTGAGTCTACCTTTCTCTCCAAAGTCAAGGTACGCTTTTACTCCTTCCTTCCCTATTGGCGATCTATAAGCAACCGCTCCATACACAGGGGTTGCTTATAGGATCTTCAACAAGAATCACAACTCTACCAGGCTTCCCTGGGACCCTGCGGTGGGCAGTGCTGCCCTGTCAGAAATGCCTACTGACGTCTATGATGTATCTGACCATTTTTCCTGATAGGGGAAGTCCACCTTCCAGCTCAGGGACCCATAACCAAAAACCCACATCTTTCACCTTCTTCTGTGTGCTCTGCCAGGACTGCTGCCATTATTATTATTATTATTATTATTATTATTATTATTTATTTTTCTATTCTTTCTTTTGTACAGAAAAATTACATATAGCTATGTTCTTTACTCAGGTTTATTGATTCTTGATATTTTGTTGCCATTTGTTTTATCATTTTCTCTGTCTCCCCTTTCTCTGTGAACACAGACATTCTTCTATAGTGTATATTGCACACTCTGTATGTATTCTATATAGAGATATTGTGTGTTCATATGTGTGTATACGCAATGTCTTACATATGCTCTGTTGATCTGACTTCACTGGAAAATCTTATATTAATACATCAGAAAATTACTAACATATACATACACACATACATAAGCTCACGATGCCACTATGACAGCTTCCTTAAGAGTTACCCCATACAGGGGCTGGCAGATGGCGTGGTGATTAAGGTGCCATACTCCCACCTGACCAACCACGGTTCAGGTCCCAGATGTGGTGGCTAGCTTTCTCACTTTCTCTGTTTCTCTCTGGTTAAATTTAATAAATAAATAATGATGAATAAAATTAAAGGAAATAATTCTTAGAAAAAAAAGTTACCCGTGGTTTTGGTTACTTAAGCATACTTTGATATAAAACTTACTTTACACATCATTCTTTCCATTATTATTTTTATTGTTTTGTAAACCTCTTTCAGGATTCTATCCATTCATCTTCTACACCTGGGATTTAAAACACTTGTCACCTGTCAGTGGAAAAATGTTTTTATTTTCTCTCACCAACTACACTTTTTTTCCTTCTTTTGTGATGAATTTAAAACTGCAAAATCAAGCTTTCTAAGGACTTTTCAATATACAATCATTTAGAAGTAATTTTTCCTTGCCAATAAACTACCTCTAGATATATTTTCCACTAGACTGACTCTCACACATTACATACTAGGTTCTTTAAATTGATATGAGCACATAGGGTATTCCTGTCCCAGAGTGTTTAAGAATTGAGAACATGGGTCCAGCAGGTGGCATAATGCTCACGTCAGTGTACTTTCACGTAGTCAATAGCAGTTCAAGTCTCAGACCTGGTGGCTTAAACCTCACGCCAGGCATGTGTGTGTGGATGCCCAAGATCCCGAGAGGAGAATGGAGGAGAAGGGATTGCATTGGAGTTTGGCCATCCCCTGGGTGGGGGATGATTTCTCCCTTTAAGTCTCTCTGGCTCTCTCTGGATCTCTGACAAATGTACGTACTCTATAGTAAAAATCTCTCTCTCAAAAAAAAAAAAAAAAAAAGAATTGAGAACCTGCAGAGCATTTTATATTTTTTAAGTCTTAGTTAGATGAAACAATTGTGTTCAATCCTGCTAATATTTTCTTCCTGAGATTTCCTTTTCAAGGAAAGCTAAGTAATCATTAAAGTTGTTGTTTTTAATTTCTGCCATCATATCACTCTTAA
>NW_006160065.1:1407668-1413847 GCF_000334495.1 Tupaia belangeri chinensis
TAGGCCAATATAGGTAGTTCACATGCATACACACAAAGATACATTTGTCTTAACCTCCTCGAGAACAGGACCTGAGTACCAGAGATGTTTAGTATGAAAAGTTGTAGTCAGGACTTTCGGTATTTTTATTTGGGTAATGAAAATTTTTAATTTAGACTTTAGGTCAATTTCTATTGCACCAACAGGCACACAGTATACTACAGTGAATCCCCAAGTTCACATGAAAAATAAATGTGCAATTAATTCTAAGAAAACTGTTGCAAGTAGGATAATGAGTCTTGAGTTAAATTGTGAAGGATGAGTGAAAACGAATTCTCAGAGCGTGGGTCAGGAGAGGTCATTAGAGCAAGAAGGAAAAGGTTTTTATTCTAATGTATAAGGCGAGGGAGTAGATTACACATGGAGAACAGCACAGTCGACCTTATTACTGCCTGTAAAGTTAACCTTGGATTTTTAAGCACTCTTTTAAGTATAACGTTCAACTGTTGATTTTTGCATTGCTACATAATTTATTTCTCTATACTCGACTGTGGACATTTTAATCTCCTACTTTCTTGCTACCAAATCCCTGGAAAAGAAAAGAAAGTGTAATGCTAGAAAATAAAAGAAAGATACTCATTTATTTTTCACTACACATAAATATATGCTATATGCTCATTACAGAGATAAAAAGATACAAGATAGCTAGTGAATATTATTACTCTCTTCCTCTAATAATGACCTCCTTCACGCCCAGTGAAATATAACATTTTCCTTGGATGGCAGTCCCCCATAGTTTTGTTAACAATTTATATATTTTTAAAATAATCTACACAGAAGCACTCAACTACTTCTTTCCAGCAAACTTTGGAAACCATGGCTTCATATTTCTTAATCTTAACTTCTTTTATTTTTCTTCAAAATTTCCCATCATCTCCATTAGCCATGATTTATATTGATGCAACATGGTGTTTGGAAATCCTAATTGATAGAGCGAGATGTTCTCCAACGGATGTTACCACTCACCTAGATAGTTTATTTCACGGGTAATGCTTTTAGTGAAAGAAATAACTGTCTGCATGTAACTCAGACATATGGCTGAAAATCCTGCAGCGTATTTTCATCTTGGGGAAAATACTATTACATATACTAGGCACCAATAGAGTTTTTTTAAATAGTACCCTTATATTTACTTGAGAAAAAGCATGTCAATAAAGACAGGGTTATTATATTGAACTTGAATCAATTTGATTTTTTACATTTCCTGCTGCAGTTTCTTTTACTGCCCTTTGGAAGTTTATAACTTTGCAGATTATAATTTTTACTTTGCAAAGTATTTTTGTAAAGATGGCACTAGCTTTCTGATTCTGTCTAGAAAGGAGCTCAAGTTAATAGATTAAATTATAGAGAGGCTGCATTGGATAGGAACAACAATAACTTTTATAATCAAATATGTGATTAGCTACTGTAAGTTATTGAACAAAGGTGGGAATTTTTTTAACCCTAGACATAAATACATTTTATATATTTTTTAAAGAAGTTTTTGCCTTAGGGCATGTGCTCTCAACAGAGGGAGAGACAGAGACAATGAGAGGAAAAGTTGAGTAATCTCCTCCCAGGGGAAAGCCATGCTGCTCTCCCTTCTTCATTCTCCTCCTGGGATTTTGGGCATGCATGCATACGTGCCCAGTGTGAATTTCAAGCCTCTGGGTTTGGAACTTGAATCCTGGTTGGCCATGTGGGAGTCCAGCGATATAACCACTACACCATCTGCTGGTCCCTATTTTATGTATTTTTAAAAGTACACCAGTTTTTTAAAAGATTGTAACATAGAAAAACAATCTTATCTTCACAGCATTTTAGAATTTCCAGACTCTATAAACCACTTATTTTCATCCATGAGAGAAACAGAGCATGATAGTAGAGAACATAAAATTCAAAACCAGACTTCCCAGGTTCACATCCTGATTCCACCACTTTGTAGCTTTGTGATCTTGCTAGATCCTTTACCATAGCTGTTCAAATATGATCCTGATAAGAAATGTGAATAATGGAATTATCTGCCTAATAAAGTTTCATAAAATGTCTGTAAAATTTATGAAGAATGTATGCTCATATCTAATACAAAATATTTCATAAGATATAAAAAGTTTTAAATCTGGCATAGTTTTCAAGTACAAACCTCACACCTAGAAACATGGTTGTTGTTACAGAGAGAAAAACATGAAAATGTCATGGTAAGCAGAGTGCGTCGGGGTGTTCTTCTTCTAACCTTCCATTTTTTTGTGTTTCAGATTGCTCTTTGGTATTCCATGATAAGCAAATGCACTATGGTAGCGCATATATAAGTTAACCATTTTTATTACAGGGAAATCTTAGATGTTACGCCACTGCTGGTTGGTATTGAGTGTTACCAAAGAAAACCTTGGAAGTAGCCTGCATTTTTCTTTAAGTAGAACACAATTTTACTAACTTCATTTATACATTCTAAGTGCATAGCTCTCTAGTCAAAGTTCAGTGACATGGGGTAAAAAATTCCTGCTCCTTTTTAAAATGTTTATTGAACCAAATGTTAGAGAAAAGTAGAGAAAGTAATGGAGCAAACATCAATATACATAAGGCTTCATGATTTTATTTTGCAAATATATATATTTTTTATTTACTACTACTAATCTTCCAAAGAAGTTGTGTCAACAGGTGGCATGGAATTTAATCACTGAATCCCACATGGCTTGCTGTGTCATTGGAGTCAAGGACCTGGTGGCTTGAAAATAGCACTGTGTGTGTTGTGTGTGTGTGTGTGCCTAAAATCCTGAGAGGAGATTGCTGGAGAAAGGATTGTGATGTGGTTATCTTCTCTGGGGGCTGGGGTGATTTCTCACTTTCACTCTCTCTCTCCTTCAGTCTCTGGCAAACACATGCACACTACAGCCAAAAAGAAAAGAAGAGTAAAGAGAAAGAAAAGAGAAGAGAGAAAAGAAGGAAGGGAAGGGAAGGGAAGGGAAGGGAAGGGAAGGGAAGAGAAGGGAAGGGAAGGGAAGGGGAGGGAAGGGAAGGGGAGGAAAGGGGAGGGAAGGGGAGGGAAGGGGAGGGAAGGGAGAAAAGAGAAAAGAAAAGAAAAAAGTAAAAGAAAAAAGAAAGGAAAAGAAAAGAGAAAGCAAAGGAAAAGGAAAAGGAAAAAGAAATTAGCATGACTAATGTTGAAAACATTGCTCTGAAGTGTGAATTGTTTTGGTCGTTTTTGTTTGACTTTACATTTTCTTAATTAAATTTCACACTGAAGAAATTGTATACTTGAGTACAATTTTATATGTTCATGCTAGTATCATATATGTGAGTTCCATCCTTTGTGAATGAACCCTTATTCATTTTTCTGTTGCCTTGTTTTATTCCTTATTTACTTTCTGAAGGTTCTTACATAATAAGATCTAATAATAGTTCTCTTATATTCCCTACGTTTTCTGCAATACATTTTCTGTATTCCTGAAATAGAACGTATTGTTTCACCTTGCAAAGTGGCTTGAAGTTTGATCTTACTAGTGTGGTCTCAGTCAACTAACAATTTTTTTTTAAAAAATTGTCAAATGTATTCATTTTAATTTCACATAAAATCTTTTTCTGATTATAATCATCAGTCATGTTTAAATTTGAAGTCAAGACATTTTTATTTGTGTATATGTATATATGCATGTGCAACAAACCTGCTTCACGAGGAGCTCATATGCATAAATAATTAGGAATATATTTGTACATGTTTTACATTCTTTTATCCATATCATATGATTTTTTTTTTTAGCTAGAACTAATTACCAATTTTTCTTTCTACTGATTTTAGTTAATATACATTACAATGATTCTAAAACTCACCATATCCAAAAGTATCTCTTTTTTTTTTGGAGAGATTTTCGCTATAGGGCGCGTGCACTCGCCAGACAGACAGAGACAGACAGAGAGACAGAAAGCGAGAAATCACCCCCCAGAAGGGATGGCCATGCCGCAATCCCTTCTCCTCCATTATCCTGTTGGAATCTTGGGCACGCACACACATGCATCCGCAAAAGTATCTTTTCATCAGTAAAACAAACCCATTATTCAATAATTATCTAATAGATATTACTCTCTACATATGGAGTATCTTAAATCATCAAAATATTTGATATTACTCTCTATATATATGGAGTATTTTAAATCATCAAAATATTTTATAATTCATAATGAAAAATAAATAATTTTTATGGATAATTTTGATGCTTTTCTAATCGAATAACATTTTATTAGAGAAATGTTACTAGATGTTTTGGGATATAACAGATAAAAAGACTTACAAATATATGATAAACTTTTTAGTAAAATCATGTTTAATTTTAGCTCATGTTTGGTAATATGACTTATATTCCAAATAAAATGTTCAACTATATCGGGAATTTAACTCCTTGTAGAGCTCCAAAGAAGGATAGTCACAAAACCAAATGTAACTCTTTTCATTTGGAATCCACATTGAAATGCTATATATAATTAATAATTTTAGGGTCTTTTTTTGCCTTTGGAATACATAGAAGAGATGTTAATAAGCAAGACATTTAAAAGAAGTTCTGAAAAATATGGTAAAGTCTGGACTAGATTAAAGGAAATTCCTAGTCCCTTAAAATTTGACTTAGTTCATAAACTCGTTGCTATTTTTTTATAGGGTGTAGCTGTGTTTCTCTAAGAATACTTCTAAATCTTCTACTTACAAAATTACTCATGCTTTTTTTTTTTCTTAAAATGCCTAAACTACCTATTTTTCAATTTTAAGATTTTTTTTACTTCATTAAAACATAGTTATACACTTAATGTCACATTTCCTAATGGTACCTATTTCCTCAATAATCATTATGTAAATCAGGTAGCATCAGTTTTTTGGCTCTGATTTCTAAGTATAAAATCACACACAGGTAAAGACATATGTGTGCTTCTGTCTATCTGCTCTATGGTAGGCATTACGCTAAATAGTAGGTATATGGTGACAATGACAGATTCTTGCTATTGTCTCAGAGACAACATTCAAAGGAGAATATAGATATTAAAGAAAAGGTTATAGGATATTTTAAGTGTAATTAGTAAAGAATAATATAGTAGTGATTTCAGTGTCTTATTTTCAAATTTTAATCAAACTTTGTGGCAATAAATGACTGCATGCTTTCTGTGAATACAGTCTGTCTTGTTTTCATTCTTGCAATTGAAAGCATTTCTAGGCGTTTATATAAAATCCACATATCCCCTAACTGTCCGTACATTTTAACTCATTTTTCTTAGGCTTCAAATATAAATTTGTAGCTCTTTTTCTGGATATTTGGGCCTGAGTGATTTACGATGATGTCAACTGTATAGAGGCACATCATATTAATTTTGCAGCATTTTTCCAATAGTGTGAATAGATCGTTGTTCCTCCATCTCCCAGGTCATCAGTGACTATTCCTGCCGTTTCCAACCATATCTACTCTTCATGGCTCTACCATGGGTAAGTATCAACAATCCAGTCCCACATGGAGGTTTTATTGTACTTTTAAAATTTATGATTATGAGTCAACCTTTCTTCACAATATTTTAAGTTTCTCAGAGGCAAGATGTATATCTGCATCTTGGATTCTCACATGGCTAACAGTGGCTCAAGTCTCAAACCTGGTGACTTCAATCTCACACCAGGCATGTGTGCATACATACCCCAAATCCGAAGAGAATGGAGGAGAAGGGATTGTGGCATGGCCATCCTCCCTGGGGGAGAGATTTCTTTCTTTCTTTCTCTCTATCTCTCTTTGTTCTCCAGTGAGCGCATGTGCCCTATAGCAAAAATCCCTCTCTAAAAAAAAAAAAAAAAAAAGCAAAAACTTTCTGACACAAACTAGGCATTAAGAAAAATACATAAGAATTATATATACATATAAAGTGAACATTCAAATTATTTTTTCACTTAAATTATTTGTAATGATGACTTTATTAAATTGGCTAATTCTTTGCTTTTATATTTATTTATTTACTTATTTTTTGAAGAGGTTTTTGCTATAGGATATGTGTGCTCATCAGAGAGAGAGAGACAGAGAGACAGAAAGTGAGAAATCACCCCCCGGGGGGATGGCTATGCCACAATCCTCCGTTTTTTTTTTTTTTTTCCTTTTTTTTTTTTTTTTGGGGAGGTTTTTTTGCTATAGGGGCGCTGCGCG
>NW_006160065.1:1413878-1428738 GCF_000334495.1 Tupaia belangeri chinensis
ACAGACAGAGAGAGACATAGAGACAGAAAGCGAGAAATCACCCCCCAGGGGGGATGGTCACGCCGCAATCCCTTCTCCTCCATTCTCCTCTCGGGATCTTGGGCACGCACGCACACGCGCCCGGCGTGAGTTTTAAGCCACCGGGTCCGGGACGCGAACCACGGTTGACTACGTGGGAGTCCAGCGACATAGCCATTACGCTAACTGCTGGTTCCCAATCCTCCGTTTTTTAATTCTTATATGAGAGACAGAGAGAGAGGTAGCCCTGAGAGGGTCTTCATGCTGCGATCCACCTCTAGCCTCGCCAGCACTGATCATGCCCACATGCACACATCCCTGGGAAGTACAGAGACCTCAGAATGTAAATCTGGGATCTTCCCATGTGGCATAAGCATCACAGAGCATTGCAAATCTGCTGCCCCACATGGGCTGGTCAAAATTGCTGCCTTTATGTGAGTTGTATTTTCATTGCAAATATTCCTAGTTTGATTAACATAGATTTTCAATGAAGCTTATTCTCAAATACTCTATTAATGTAGTAAAATTATTATTAAATTTTTAAATTAAGAACTAAGAGTTTTGTAATAAAATTATTTTAAGACTATAGTCTTGGGACCAGCACATGGTGTAATGGTGACATTGTTGTACTCCCAAATATTAGACCTCAGTTCGATTCCCAGACTGAGCGGCTTGAAACTCATGTCTGACAGGTGTACGTATGTGACCTGGATCCTGAGCAGAGAATGGAGGAAAAGAGATTATGGTGTGGCCATCCTTTCTGGAGGGTGATTTCTCACTTTCTGTCTCTCTGTCCCTTTCTGTCTCTATGGAGAATACACATATCCTATGGCAAAAATTTCTCTTAAAAATAGTGATGGTCTTAACCAATAGCTTTTAAATCACTTTTTTTATATATTTAATTTTGAAATAACTTCAGATTTACAGAGGATTGCATGTTAAGATAGTATGGAGCAGTTCCATGGGCCTTTCATCTAATTTTTTCCATTGGTCATATCTTACATAAGGAAAGGACAATATCAAAAGCAGGAAATTGATAATTAGCTTAGATTTGTGTACAGTGCTACCTTAATGGTTATGTGCATCAATCCATGTCATTCTCATAGCTATCAAGGTCTATTCCACTACAAAACTCTTCCATGACCACAAAGACCTCCCTGTGCTACCCCTTTGCAGTTACACCTACTCTGCCTGTCCCTCACCCCTGGAAACCACTAAATCTGTTCCCCATCAAAAATATTTTGTTATTTAGAGAATGCTATGATTTGAGGGATGCATACCTTTTGAAATAAACTTTCTTGTTTTTTTTTTTTTTCCTTTTTTTTTTTTTTTCCTTTTTTTTTTTTTTTCCTTTTTTTTTTTTTTTCCTTTTTTTTTTTTTTTCCTTTTTTTTTTTTTTTCCTTTTTTTTTTTTTTTCCTTTTTTTTTTTTTTTCCTTTTTTTTTTTTTTTCCTTTTTTTTTTTTTTTCCTTTTTTTTTTTTTTTCCTTTTTTTTTTTTTTTCCTTTTTTTTTTTTTTTCCTTTTTTTTTTTTTTTCCTTTTTTTTTTTTTTTCCTTTTTTTTTTTTTTTCCTTTTTTTTTTTTTTTCCTTTTTTTTTTTTTTTCCTTTTTTTTTTTTTTTCCTTTTTTTTTTTTTTTCCTTTTTTTTTTTTTTTCCTTTTTTTTTTTTTTTCCTTTTTTTTTTTTTTTCCTTTTTTTTTTTTTTTCCTTTTTTTTTTTTTTTCCTTTTTTTTTTTTTTTCCTTTTTTTTTTTTTTTCCTTTTTTTTTTTTTTTCCTTTTTTTTTTTTTTTCCTTTTTTTTTTTTTTTCCTTTTTTTTTTTTTTTCCTTTTTTTTTTTTTTTCCTTTTTTTTTTTTTTTCCTTTTTTTTTTTTTTTCCTTTTTTTTTTTTTTTCCTTTTTTTTTTTTTTTCCTTTTTTTTTTTTTTTCCTTTTTTTTTTTTTTTCCTTTTTTTTTTTTTTTCCTTTTTTTTTTTTTTTCCTTTTTTTTTTTTTTTCCTTTTTTTTTTTTTTTCCTTTTTTTTTTTTTTTCCTTTTTTTTTTTTTTTCCTTTTTTTTTTTTTTTCCTTTTTTTTTTTTTTTCCTTTTTTTTTTTTTTTCCTTTTTTTTTTTTTTTCCTTTTTTTTTTTTTTTCCTTTTTTTTTTTTTTTCCTTTTTTTTTTTTTTTCCTTTTTTTTTTTTTTTCCTTTTTTTTTTTTTTTCCTTTTTTTTTTTTTTTCCTTTTTTTTTTTTTTTCCTTTTTTTTTTTTTTTCCTTTTTTTTTTTTTTTCCTTTTTTTTTTTTTTTCCTTTTTTTTTTTTTTTCCTTTTTTTTTTTTTTTCCTTTTTTTTTTTTTTTCCTTTTTTTTTTTTTTTCCTTTTTTTTTTTTTTTCCTTTTTTTTTTTTTTTCCTTTTTTTTTTTTTTTCCTTTTTTTTTTTTTTTCCTTTTTTTTTTTTTTTCCTTTTTTTTTTTTTTTCCTTTTTTTTTTTTTTTCCTTTTTTTTTTTTTTTCCTTTTTTTTTTTTTTTCCTTTTTTTTTTTTTTTCCTTTTTTTTTTTTTTTCCTTTTTTTTTTTTTTTCCTTTTTTTTTTTTTTTCCTTTTTTTTTTTTTTTCCTTTTTTTTTTTTTTTCCTTTTTTTTTTTTTTTCCTTTTTTTTTTTTTTTCCTTTTTTTTTTTTTTTCCTTTTTTTTTTTTTTTCCTTTTTTTTTTTTTTTCCTTTTTTTTTTTTTTTCCTTTTTTTTTTTTTTTCCTTTTTTTTTTTTTTTCCTTTTTTTTTTTTTTTCCTTTTTTTTTTTTTTTCCTTTTTTTTTTTTTTTCCTTTTTTTTTTTTTTTCCTTTTTTTTTTTTTTTCCTTTTTTTTTTTTTTTCCTTTTTTTTTTTTTTTCCTTTTTTTTTTTTTTTCCTTTTTTTTTTTTTTTCCTTTTTTTTTTTTTTTCCTTTTTTTTTTTTTTTCCTTTTTTTTTTTTTTTCCTTTTTTTTTTTTTTTCCTTTTTTTTTTTTTTTCCTTTTTTTTTTTTTTTCCTTTTTTTTTTTTTTTCCTTTTTTTTTTTTTTTCCTTTTTTTTTTTTTTTCCTTTTTTTTTTTTTTTCCTTTTTTTTTTTTTTTCCTTTTTTTTTTTTTTTCCTTTTTTTTTTTTTTTCCTTTTTTTTTTTTTTTCCTTTTTTTTTTTTTTTCCTTTTTTTTTTTTTTTCCTTTTTTTTTTTTTTTCCTTTTTTTTTTTTTTTCCTTTTTTTTTTTTTTTCCTTTTTTTTTTTTTTTCCTTTTTTTTTTTTTTTCCTTTTTTTTTTTTTTTCCTTTTTTTTTTTTTTTCCTTTTTTTTTTTTTTTCCTTTTTTTTTTTTTTTCCTTTTTTTTTTTTTTTCCTTTTTTTTTTTTTTTCCTTTTTTTTTTTTTTTCCTTTTTTTTTTTTTTTCCTTTTTTTTTTTTTTTCCTTTTTTTTTTTTTTTCCTTTTTTTTTTTTTTTCCTTTTTTTTTTTTTTTCCTTTTTTTTTTTTTTTCCTTTTTTTTTTTTTTTCCTTTTTTTTTTTTTTTCCTTTTTTTTTTTTTTTCCTTTTTTTTTTTTTTTCCTTTTTTTTTTTTTTTCCTTTTTTTTTTTTTTTCCTTTTTTTTTTTTTTTCCTTTTTTTTTTTTTTTCCTTTTTTTTTTTTTTTCCTTTTTTTTTTTTTTTCCTTTTTTTTTTTTTTTCCTTTTTTTTTTTTTTTCCTTTTTTTTTTTTTTTCCTTTTTTTTTTTTTTTCCTTTTTTTTTTTTTTTCCTTTTTTTTTTTTTTTCCTTTTTTTTTTTTTTTCCTTTTTTTTTTTTTTTCCTTTTTTTTTTTTTTTCCTTTTTTTTTTTTTTTCCTTTTTTTTTTTTTTTCCTTTTTTTTTTTTTTTCCTTTTTTTTTTTTTTTCCTTTTTTTTTTTTTTTCCTTTTTTTTTTTTTTTCCTTTTTTTTTTTTTTTCCTTTTTTTTTTTTTTTCCTTTTTTTTTTTTTTTCCTTTTTTTTTTTTTTTCCTTTTTTTTTTTTTTTCCTTTTTTTTTTTTTTTCCTTTTTTTTTTTTTTTCCTTTTTTTTTTTTTTTCCTTTTTTTTTTTTTTTCCTTTTTTTTTTTTTTTCCTTTTTTTTTTTTTTTCCTTTTTTTTTTTTTTTCCTTTTTTTTTTTTTTTCCTTTTTTTTTTTTTTTCCTTTTTTTTTTTTTTTCCTTTTTTTTTTTTTTTCCTTTTTTTTTTTTTTTCCTTTTTTTTTTTTTTTCCTTTTTTTTTTTTTTTCCTTTTTTTTTTTTTTTCCTTTTTTTTTTTTTTTCCTTTTTTTTTTTTTTTCCTTTTTTTTTTTTTTTCCTTTTTTTTTTTTTTTCCTTTTTTTTTTTTTTTCCTTTTTTTTTTTTTTTCCTTTTTTTTTTTTTTTCCTTTTTTTTTTTTTTTCCTTTTTTTTTTTTTTTCCTTTTTTTTTTTTTTTCCTTTTTTTTTTTTTTTCCTTTTTTTTTTTTTTTCCTTTTTTTTTTTTTTTCCTTTTTTTTTTTTTTTCCTTTTTTTTTTTTTTTCCTTTTTTTTTTTTTTTCCTTTTTTTTTTTTTTTCCTTTTTTTTTTTTTTTCCTTTTTTTTTTTTTTTCCTTTTTTTTTTTTTTTCCTTTTTTTTTTTTTTTCCTTTTTTTTTTTTTTTCCTTTTTTTTTTTTTTTCCTTTTTTTTTTTTTTTCCTTTTTTTTTTTTTTTCCTTTTTTTTTTTTTTTCCTTTTTTTTTTTTTTTCCTTTTTTTTTTTTTTTCCTTTTTTTTTTTTTTTCCTTTTTTTTTTTTTTTCCTTTTTTTTTTTTTTTCCTTTTTTTTTTTTTTTCCTTTTTTTTTTTTTTTCCTTTTTTTTTTTTTTTCCTTTTTTTTTTTTTTTCCTTTTTTTTTTTTTTTCCTTTTTTTTTTTTTTTCCTTTTTTTTTTTTTTTCCTTTTTTTTTTTTTTTCCTTTTTTTTTTTTTTTCCTTTTTTTTTTTTTTTCCTTTTTTTTTTTTTTTCCTTTTTTTTTTTTTTTCCTTTTTTTTTTTTTTTCCTTTTTTTTTTTTTTTCCTTTTTTTTTTTTTTTCCTTTTTTTTTTTTTTTCCTTTTTTTTTTTTTTTCCTTTTTTTTTTTTTTTCCTTTTTTTTTTTTTTTCCTTTTTTTTTTTTTTTCCTTTTTTTTTTTTTTTCCTTTTTTTTTTTTTTTCCTTTTTTTTTTTTTTTCCTTTTTTTTTTTTTTTCCTTTTTTTTTTTTTTTCCTTTTTTTTTTTTTTTCCTTTTTTTTTTTTTTTCCTTTTTTTTTTTTTTTCCTTTTTTTTTTTTTTTCCTTTTTTTTTTTTTTTCCTTTTTTTTTTTTTTTCCTTTTTTTTTTTTTTTCCTTTTTTTTTTTTTTTCCTTTTTTTTTTTTTTTCCTTTTTTTTTTTTTTTCCTTTTTTTTTTTTTTTCCTTTTTTTTTTTTTTTCCTTTTTTTTTTTTTTTCCTTTTTTTTTTTTTTTCCTTTTTTTTTTTTTTTCCTTTTTTTTTTTTTTTCCTTTTTTTTTTTTTTTCCTTTTTTTTTTTTTTTCCTTTTTTTTTTTTTTTCCTTTTTTTTTTTTTTTCCTTTTTTTTTTTTTTTCCTTTTTTTTTTTTTTTCCTTTTTTTTTTTTTTTCCTTTTTTTTTTTTTTTCCTTTTTTTTTTTTTTTCCTTTTTTTTTTTTTTTCCTTTTTTTTTTTTTTTCCTTTTTTTTTTTTTTTCCTTTTTTTTTTTTTTTCCTTTTTTTTTTTTTTTCCTTTTTTTTTTTTTTTCCTTTTTTTTTTTTTTTCCTTTTTTTTTTTTTTTCCTTTTTTTTTTTTTTTCCTTTTTTTTTTTTTTTCCTTTTTTTTTTTTTTTCCTTTTTTTTTTTTTTTCCTTTTTTTTTTTTTTTCCTTTTTTTTTTTTTTTCCTTTTTTTTTTTTTTTCCTTTTTTTTTTTTTTTCCTTTTTTTTTTTTTTTCCTTTTTTTTTTTTTTTCCTTTTTTTTTTTTTTTCCTTTTTTTTTTTTTTTCCTTTTTTTTTTTTTTTCCTTTTTTTTTTTTTTTCCTTTTTTTTTTTTTTTCCTTTTTTTTTTTTTTTCCTTTTTTTTTTTTTTTCCTTTTTTTTTTTTTTTCCTTTTTTTTTTTTTTTCCTTTTTTTTTTTTTTTCCTTTTTTTTTTTTTTTCCTTTTTTTTTTTTTTTCCTTTTTTTTTTTTTTTCCTTTTTTTTTTTTTTTCCTTTTTTTTTTTTTTTCCTTTTTTTTTTTTTTTCCTTTTTTTTTTTTTTTCCTTTTTTTTTTTTTTTCCTTTTTTTTTTTTTTTCCTTTTTTTTTTTTTTTCCTTTTTTTTTTTTTTTCCTTTTTTTTTTTTTTTCCCCATTTAGCATATTGCTCTTTTTTGTTAGTGTGTCAATTTTGATATTTTAAACTAGGACTTGCCCAGGAAAATGCATCATTGCTAAAACATGAAGAATCCAAAGAGAAGTGAGGTGGTAGGTTGGGCTAAGAGAAGAAAAGCAAAGAAATACAAATGTGATTGACAGTACAGATGAAAGACTAATCATCTAATAAAACTAATGGTATGTTGTGTTGATTTTATATAATAGTGATGTTAAAAATAACTTAGGGTTCAACGCAAGCTTCAGAGAGAAGACAGACAGATGGATAGTTCATGGGGCTATGTCAATAATTTCCATGAATACACACATACATGAAACTAAAGAACATATTAGAACGGTTACATTTTTCTTTCTTTCTTTTTTTTTTTTTTTGGATAGATTTTCACTGTAGGGCGCATGCGCTCGCCAGACAGACAGAGAGAGACATAGAGACAGAAAGCGAGAAATCACCCCCCAGGGGGGATGGTCACGCCGCAATCCCTTCTCCTCCATTCTCCTCTCGGGATCTTGGGCACGCACGCACACGCGACCGGCGTGAGTTTTAAGCCACCGGGTCCGGGACACGAACCACGGTTGACTACGTGGGAGTCCAGCGACATAGCCATTACGCTAACTGCTGGTTCCCAGAACGGTTACATTTTTATCAGACTATCCTCCTTCACTTTTAAGCACAGATGAGGGTTGAGAGAGTAGAAACAAGCTTGGCAGCATCATTCCATTGGCAGGTTGGGTTTATTTTTTGACAACTTTATTTTAGTATGATGATGCCACAAATAAGTATCAGCTAGGCCCGCGACACTCTTAGACTCATCAAAAAAATCTATCATTGTCCATGTCTCCAGTTTACTTAAACACAGGCCAATAGCCTGACCTTATTTTTCTCCTTAGGTTTTTGCCATAGGGCATGTGTGCCTGCCAGAGAGACAGTGAGAAGGAAAGTAAAAGATCACCCCCATAAGGGGGGATGGCCCTGCAATTTCTTCTTCTCTATTTATCTCTCAGGATTTTGGACACATATGTCCATAAACCCAGCATGATTTCCAGCTGCTGGGCCCCTGGCTTGAACCACGATTGGCCATGTGAGAATCCAACACCTTAACCACCATACCACCTGGATTTTCTGGTTAGATTTCATACTCTAACGGAGGAGAGTTGTCATTCAGTTACTCTATGATGCACTGTCATGATTAGAAAGATTGGTAGACATCGCTAAAATAGTCTTAAGTATTTCACTAAAAAAATGTGATTACTTTGTTTTTGGTTACTCATGCAGTTCATACTGTGAGAACATTTTGAAGTAGCCGTAATTAAAAAGGATTCATGTTTTAATATTATGGTAATTTGGTTGGTGCTATTTTTCAAAGGCAAGTGAATTCATGCTTATTAACAGAAGAAGTTAAAGTTTGCCCTGTTGAAGACTTTAGTAGGCAAGGCAATTGCTTTTTCAAAGTTTTCTGCAAACAAAATTCCTGTTTCATGGTGTTGCAATATCAGAAATAGATGTAGCATGTAAATGTAAAGCAAGTTGCTGTGTGAAATAACTGCATTGCTGGTTTCTCTGCATTTCAAAAGTAAGGACTATGGCGACCAGTAGATTTCATAATAGTTACAACGCTGGACTCCCACGTAGTCAACCATGGCTCAGCTCCCAGGACTGGCGATCTAAAACACATGCCAGGCACATGTGTGTGCAGGCCCCAAATCCTTAGAGGAGAATGGAGGACAAAGGACTGCAGTGTTGCCATCTTCCAGTGTGGGGAGTGACTTCTTGCTTTCTTTGTCTCTCCAATGACTGCAAGTATCCTATAGCAAAATTCTCTCCTTAAAAAAAAAAAAAAAAAGGCAAAGGCTATGTTTCATAATAATGTCTCTCATTTTATAAAGAACTGCAAAATATATAAAGTATATAAACATAGTTCAAAAAATATAAAATGAGCATCAGTATGTTCAGTCTTGTAGACGTACAATGTCATCTACATCCAACACGACCTTTGTGACATCACTAGGTAGAGCCCTTTTCTCTTTGACAACGTGGTGACCAGCGTACTGAGGATAGTATTATTCTTACATTTTAAATAGGCATACTGTCATCTCTGTCTGTACCTATAAGCTAACAACTTGTTTAGATTTACCTCTGATTTTTCAGTATATTTTATGAGAATGTAGATAGAAGCTTAAGTGTTAGCATTCTAAATTATTTCATATTATTTTATTAAATTAGCCATTATTTTAAAATTACATGTGTTGAAGACCAGTAGGTATTATGTGGTTCGGGCACTGGACTTCCATGTAGTTGACCATCATTTGAGTCCAGAACCCAGTGGCTTGAAACTTATGCCAGGTAAGTGCATGTGGATGCCCAGCATTTCAAGAAGAGAATGGAGGAGAAGGGATTGTGTTGTGACCAAACCCCCTGGAGAGTGATTTTTTGCTTTCTGTCTCTCTTTCTCTCTCTGTCTCTCTGGTGAGTATGTGCACCCTATAGTAAAAATCTCTCAAAAATAAATAAAATATAATAAAATTGCATGTGTTGCGAACAGATTCATCTTAACAAATTCACATGTTTATTTACTAACAGAACTATTCACATTTTCTTTGTGTTTCCATACAACTTTATATCTAATGAAACTTGTGCTGTCTGACTATAGCTACTTCAGCGGGTATGTATTCATTCCTAAAAAATGATCAGTTCCTTTAATTCCCAAAACTTGGTTTAGATAGTGTTCATTTAGCTGTGAATAGTT
This sequence comes from Tupaia belangeri chinensis, assembly GCF_000334495.1. Classification (NCBI taxonomy): domain Eukaryota; kingdom Metazoa; phylum Chordata; class Mammalia; order Scandentia; family Tupaiidae; genus Tupaia; species Tupaia belangeri. The sequence continues at coordinate 1,422,962 of NW_006160065.1, forward strand.
AATATTTATTGAGCCCATAGGAATATGTGCCTTATGCTCTTTGTATCCTTTATGTGTATGAAAGCATGTCATTTGAGAAGGAAAACTAAGCTCTGAGATACTTCATATATTTTTTTTTTTTTGGAGAGGTTTTTGCTATAGGGCGCGTGCGCTCGCCAGACAGACAGAGACATAGAGACAGAAAGCGAGAAATCACCCTCCAGGGGGGATGGCCACCCCGCAATCCCTTCTCCTCCATTCTCCTCTCGGGATCTTGGGCATGCACGCACACGCGCCCGGCGTGAGATTTAAGCCACCGGGTCCGAGACGCGAACCGCGGTCGACTACGTGGGAGTCCAGCGACATAGCCATTACGCTAACTGCTGGTTCCCAGATATTTCATATTTTATGTACATTTTTCAGGTAAGAAAACTGCAACTGAGCAAAGTTCTATACCTTGTATGAGGTCAATTAAACTGGAATTCCAAAAGAGGAATACCAATTTATACAGTATGTTAGAGACTCCCAAATATTACTGTTTCACAAAACTCTTAATGTGTTGTGTGCTGTGTTAAAAAAAAATAGTGGGACCAGCAGCTGCGTAATAGCAATGTCACTGCACTCCCATGTAGTCGACTGTGGTTCCAGCCCTGGACACAGTGGCTTAAACTCACACCAGGCATGTGTGCATGTGTGCCCAAGATACCAAGAGGAGAATGAGGAGAAGGGATTTTGGTGTGGCTATCCTCTGGGGGGGTGATTTCTGGCTTTCTCTCTCTCATGTGTGCATGTGTGCCCAAGATACCAAGAGGAGAATGAGGAGAAGGGATTTTGGCGTGGCTATCCTCTGGGGGGTGATTTCTGGCTTTCTCTCTCTCTCTCTCTCTCTCTCTCTGTCTTTCTGGCGAGCGCTCGCACCCTATAGCAAATACCTCTCCCCCCCAAAACAAGTAAAACTAAGAATTCCTATTTTTAAGTATGTAAGTCAAAAATCCCTACCATATTGAAACCTTAACAACCTAGACATCATGGGCTTAACAATACATGTACATAGACATAAAAGCTATTTTCAATGGTATCTGAAATAACTGCAGTTATTTACTCATAGGATCTGTGCGTGACTTTGAATCCTCCTGGATACCACCATCCTGATTTACAGTTCTGCATTATTTGTCGGGCAGGATGGCTTTTTATTACAGTAACTACAAAAACTCAGCTTCCCAGAGATATGGTATCATCAAAGGAATGTAGCGTCATCAAATATTAAAGCCATGAACCCCTTCAACTAGCATTTCATCTGTCTGACAGATGTTGAGCATCCCTTTGTTTCCCTCAAAAATGTAAAACGCCCTGCAGTGCCCCTGTGAGTCAGGGATGGTGCTCTGCAGTGCCTTAGCGTACAATTTGGGAAATGCTTCTCTGTGCGTCTTAGCTTCCTGCCATCCTGGGAAGAAGCCTGATACTTAACTCTGTGCACGTTTTATGAAATCATTCTAATGAGCGTGTCAAACATCCACCATTCAATCAGACACAAAACTGCCTTTTCCTCTTACTAAATTGTATTTTGTCTTATTCATAGTAAAATGAGATTTATTTTTATTCTGAAGAAAATGTGGACTGAAACTTTTGCTGTTTTATTAATAACTGAGTGGCTTTCAATAATGTCCTGAACTTCCCCGTATCTCATTTAATTACATGGTAAAGGAGAATGTTTCAAGCCTTAGTGGCTTCAAAGAATCCATGTATTTAAATTGCTAACCCTCAGCAAAACACACGATAAGCATGCAGTATGTTATCTTTCTTCCTTTGAGTGACTTCCCTCATTTTTCCCCTCTACCTCCTGTATTGTATTTGGCACACTGTGTCTGGTATCTATTGTTGCTTTCCATGCCTCCCCCATTTTATTGTTTCACTAAATATCTTAATAAATCTAAATATTTTCAATAGCAAGCACAGCTGATATGTACATATCCATGAACACAAGACTGACTTTAGGCATAAACCTCAGTGAATAGAATGAACATACTGTAAAGTAGCACCTAACTAGGGCTATATCCCAAGTAAGTGTATAATTCAAGGTAAAATTTTGTCTGGAGTTATAAATATAGGACCATGCAATAGGTTGACATTTTCACAGTAAAACCTCACATTATGGGCAAAGGTGCAACCAGCTTTTTTCTACAGAGCAGGCTTTTCTTATTAAAATGAAAAAGAGAGGATGGAAAGACTAGGGGGAAAAAAGAAGAAGAAAAAGAATAAAAATCATAGATAGAAATTAGAAGCTCTAGAAACTGATGTTCATTCATTTTACCAATATGTCTCAACAGAGGTTGTAAAATACACTTCAAAATACAGGTGTTTAGACAAAACCAAGCTGGGGCTCTTCTTATGAATCAGTTCTATTTTTAAAGCATTTTTAAGTTGTCTGAAGTAAATTTCACATAGTGGCTGGAACATGAAATTGAAATGACTGTCTTGGTGAATATATAATCCCACTAGAACAAGTTCACTTACTTTTATGTAGGCCAAGTCCTTGAGGAAAACAGGATAAGCAAAGTGGGTATTATAGGCACTTGACTGCCTCTAAGTCTGCCCTGCTCCAAAAAGCCAATATCTGAACTTCAATTGCCAACCCTTTCCTGCTCTAATCAATTTATTTGGTCATTGTGTAGATGGTCAAGGGTGTAGCCTGTAATTTCATTGGGAATGGGCAGCCTGCAAACATAAATCAAATCAATTTTGTAGAATCAATTTTAGTATATGACCTTTCTGTAACGCTCTTGTCTGTTCTTCTGTGTTTTCACTGGTTTCTTTACCCAATCAGTAGTAGAAAAAGGATTCTTTCTCTTAATTCATGTAATATTATTAAAAATCATGGGAATTAAAAGGCCATACCTATTTAGAATTCTGACTAAATTATTTGCTCTATATATCCACAAATGTATATTTACATTTTATTTGCTGAAATCAATTTAAAATTCATTTTGCTAAGCTTATATAATTCAACTAAGCTATTTTCCCTAATAGTACTATTGTTTATTTTTATTTAATGTAATAAAGTTATAAATTGCCTATCAGTGCTCAAATTATTGCTTAAAAGAAGATGGAAAATTTCATTTTAAAAAAGCTGGGATAAGATGTTTATGTTTATGGCACTATATACAAACTACTTGCTGATTCTCAAGGATACTTAAGTATATAAAATGAATTCCAACATACATTGTTGAAAGAGATTTGTTGGCCCAGAAAGTGATTTTGGATCTTACAAAATACTTACCCATCATGGTATGGCTATAACCACAGCATAGTAACAACTGAATCCATTAAATTCAGAGAAAGTGACTTCTACATAATCTTCGTACAGTAAGTTATATACTTTTTAAGAATAATCCTGTTTTTCCAATGAACACTGAAAATATCTTTAATTTAGTAATATAATTTCACAGTTTCCTTTTTTTTTTCTCCAATTGGTTCTTCCTTAGAAGATTAACAAATGAAGTTGAAGTAGGCCACCTTGAGGTTTAGCTGGACTGCAACCATTTTTAAATTAAGAAAGGCCCCTAGAAAGAATAATCTGATCAAGTGCTGAATCATAGGGCATGGTCAGATGAGAAAACAGGAATGCGTATTTGAAGAAAATAGGAATCCGGATCATTGCTCGAAGGTAAGTAAGTGACTGATTATTTGTTGTAAGGAGTGATATGCAACTCTTGTATCTTGTATGAAAAAATACCAAGTACCTGCCGAGCCTTTTCAGTTTGGCAGTGTTTGCTGACTGTCTCCCTGTAACTTGGTAAGTCTTTTCTTCATCCTCAACACATCATAACAGAGCTTTAAAACCTCCAGTAATATAATACAACTCTCCTCCTCATTGCCAAAAACAAAACAAAGCAAGAAACAAACAAACAAATATAAGCGAAAGTAAAACACTAAATATCTGATTTTTCTATACTGAACTGATGTGGAAACCAAATTACGACATTATAAACACCTGATAAAATAAATACAAATCAGAAAATGAAAACGAATATTTATCAATTGAAAAAAAAATTCTTTTCAGAAAAAAACGAGCATGTAGTACAGGTGCCCAGGAAAAATAAATTAATAGAAATAACAAAAAAGGATAGAAAATCAACTAAGGAAAAATGAAAACAATACAGAGATAGAAATAAAATAGTTCAGAGAGCAAGTAAAGGAAGTAGAAGACAAAGAAGGAAATTATATTTGTCTTAATGGATTTTCTAAGGAAGAAAAATCTCAAAAAAGAACAAAATTAGTATCTCAAACTATAGTGTTTCTGCTGTTTGTTTGTTTTCATTTTTACCATAGGATATATGTGATCACCAGAGAGACAAAGTGAGGAGAAGTGAGAAATCAAGACCCATCCAGAGGGGGGATGGCCAGGCCTTCTCTTCCATTCTTCTCTTAAGATTTTGGGTACACATGAACATGTACCTGGTGTGATTTTCAAGCCACCAGGTCCAAGATTCGAATCCTAATCAACCACGTGGGACTTTAGCACCCCAACGAGTGCACAACCTGCTGTCCCCTCAAACTGTGTTTTAAGATTACTTTTAGGAAAAAAATAAAATAAAATAAGGAACGAAATTTATGCATCAACATGTTCAATTGGGCTCTTGGGAAAATTAACCAGGATAATCATCTTTAATTATATCCTAATAAATTCAAGTTATTCAATTTAAATATAAAGGAAAACTACTCTGGCATAGCAACCAAACTTACACACATAAAATAATTGTCTGTCATCAGACTTTTCAAAACCCAAAGATAAACAGGGAATATACAAACTTAGCAGCATATTTTGAAACTCAATGAAAGAAAGTATGAGCCAAATACTTTGTATTCAGTCCACCTAATTTTCAAAGCACAAAGCTATAGAAAAACACTTTTTATATGCAAAAATGTAGATAATTCTGCACTCATGAGAGTTTTTGAGGATTTTATGATTTGTTTCTGTAATTTTTTCTGCCTATATTATTTTAAACTTTAAAATTAAAAACACAGGGACTGGCAGGTGGCATGATGGAGAAATGAGCTGGATTCCCACATGGCCAACTATGGTTTGAGTCCTGGACCTGACAGCTTGCTTTCTACTTTTCCTTTCTGTCTCTCCCTATGTTTCTGTTTGGTAAAATGAAAAAAGGGCAATGGTAACAAATGGAATTAAATAAATAAATAATTCTAAAATAAAATTAAAAACACAAAAGTAACTTCATGAAAATATGAAGGAGCATACTTTTAGAAACTAATAACCGTATTTTGAAGATAATACTCTGCTTAGTGTTAATCGCTATATGTAAGTGTTTATGTTTACCATAATTATAAAATAGGTTGGTTAGACTGAAAAGGAAATGTTATAAATGTCATATATTGTCATTAGTTTACACAATTTTTTGTGGAATTTATGCAGATTTAAGAAAAATTATATTTAGAAGGCTATTGTGAGCAAATATTTTGTTCTTTCTTGACTATTTTTCTCAAGAAAGATAATTAAAATTGTATCACAAATGTAAGAGAAAAATAGGAATCAATAGGCTAGAGATATTAAATTGAAATTTATTGAATACATGTAGGTTTAAAGATATGCACCTTTCCAAAACCTAAATATCCATCTATAGGCGTATTTTCAATAATAATTAATAGCACATATTATGTAGGATTTATTTTTATATGTAGACAGTTGAATTTTTTAGTTCTGGGGGATTTTTTTGCCTTATCCGTTGATAACCAGAGAGCAGATAAATTCAATGTTTTATATTATAAAAAAATACACAAAA
>NW_006160065.1:1428748-1442063 GCF_000334495.1 Tupaia belangeri chinensis
TGTGTTTTAAGTAAGTTTAAAGCCAGCATAATTACTAAAAATTATCCAGTTTTTAGATTAAAATATTTTGTGATTATTTCCTGGTATAGCAGTCAACCTTAGCAGATGTATTTCTGAATCTGGCTCTTTTCCAAGTAGCATGCATGATGTAAATGAGTCCAGATTAAAAGAATTGAAAGTAGCTTGTGTATCTGGTTAACATTTGGGTAAATGCACTAGCAAAATCATAAGGGATATTCATCTTCCAAAACATAAGTATTGTATCTCAAATGAATTTAAAATGAGTGTCATAGATTACTTTTTAACAGTAGGGTTTCATTCTTGGTATCTACATGATTAATTAAACATTAGCATTATAAATTTATTCTTGGCATCTAAATGATAATTTCAACATTAACATTAGTAAAGGATGATACAAAATAGTAATATAGTTCTCTTTTTTTTTTAAGAGATTTTTTTTTTTTCTATAGGGTGTGTGTGCTCACTGGAGAGACAGACAAAAAGCAAGAAGTCACACCTTCATGGCCCCCTCCACCCCCGTCTCTCCAGGTGGATGGTCACACTGCAATCCCCCCCATCTCTCCAGGTGGATGGTCACACTGCAATCCCTTCTCCTCCATTCTCCTCTCGGGATCTTGGGCATGCACATACACCGACGTGAGTTATAAACTGCTGGGTCTAGGATTTAAACTGGAGTCGACTACTTGAAGTCCTGCAACATAATCATTACATCGTCTACTGATCCCATAATCTAGTTATCATATCACTTTATAATCTGTGTTAATACTTAGACAACTGTAATAAAATGAAACAATATCAAGCACGCAATTTAAATCCTGTCCTTTTACAAATATAGTTACTAACAATGTCTAACTATTGTAATTATAATTATAATTGAAGTGACCAATAAATAGCCAAATGCTAACTACTAAAAAGACAACATCAAATTTGTGTAATAAACTATCATTAAGTACTATACAATACTTTCAGAGTTAATCCCAATGGCAAATGTAAACATTTTTGGTGTGAAATGGTGTCATTTTATAATAAATGATTGCAGAAACATGTAGGGGAAATATACTTTAATTTTATGCAGAAATGGCAAACACAAAACCTCACTCTGTGCAACTCTAAATATAAAATAATAGTAACACATTTAAAACTAAATTTCTACAATTCTTATATAGGAATTATGATGAGGACAAGAATACGCTTCAGTATTTTGATCATTTCTTCTCATCCCTAGCTTTACTACAGTCTTGGAGTAGTGTATTCACACTCTTTGTGAAATAACCTTCCTTTTCTGTGGCAAGCAAAGTGCAAAAAGGCCAGCCATATTGTGATTTATGCAGGATTCAACAGAATGAGAAAAGCCAAGTCATGTATTTATTACTCTCTAAATGAACATCCATCAACCAAACATTTTACATACCGTATACTCTGTAGATATCTACAGTACAATAACATTTACCTTTGACTAACAGATCCATATTCATGAAACAAGTATATAATCCAACTTACCTGTAACAAAATTAAAAGTTCAGATTTCAAGGTGAAATACTAACCATGCTAAGATTAGACACACATAGCTTCAAATCTCATTAAATCTAAGTTTCCCAAGTGTTTGAGAACATAGAAAACTTACCCCTTGAGCATGGAATCACACAATTTACTTAAAAACAAACAAACAAGCAAAGAGGTAACAAAAATTTTCTCTCAGTATTACTTGTTTTTCAGTATTGGACATTTTTCCCCATTAAAAATATACATATAATTATTGAATAAAGATTATATAAAAGCTATTCAAAAAGTTCTTTGAATGAGCAGCAAATGGCATAATGGTTACATCTCTGGACTAGCAACACGAAACTCATGCTGGGTGTATGGACATGCATGCCCAAAATCCCATAAGGAGAATAGAAGAGAAGGGATTGTATCATGGCCATCCCCCGTGTGTGGGGGGATTTCTTGCTTTCTGTCTCTCTCTGTCTCTCTGTGAGTGCATACACCCTATTAAAAAAAACTCTCTAAAAAAGTTATTAGAAAGGCACATTATAAAAAAAACTATATTTCAATTTTTGGCACATAAACTCAAATTTTATTTCCATTTTTCCATGAACTTTTTGTAGCCCCTTGTAGAATGCGTATGCCATTTCATGCCATGTAGCTACCAAATTTTTCGATGGTTTATACTTTTATTTTGAGGGTACTTCCATGTATAACGAGTCACACAGTGCTTTTTCACTTCATAACAGGTGTCAGTCATTGCTACATGTATTAGACTAAGAACACAAGTTCTGAAACTGACTTGGGGTGTGTTATTTGTGTTCTAAAGTATTTCTAGTGTTTCCAGACCTGTGAACTTAAAAATAATTGATACGGTCTCCTATTTTTTTCTTTTTTTTAAATTTATTTTACAGATTTGATCACTGTACATCACAATAACTTGTAAAATAAATTTTTCCCAGCATAAATACACTGCACACCACTCAAGTTATAAATTTTATCATACACGTTATCAATAAACAATCCTTCATATCTGTATCCCTTAAATGTCGTGCCTCTCTATTCTTCTCCTTGATTGCCTTCCTCTATCTTTCCCCATCCTTCTTCCTTCTTCCCACACCATGGGGTATCTGCAACATTCTCCATGCTTCTATTGCCTCCAAAATTTCAGTTTCCTCCTAGGGTAGGAACATTGAGTATAAGTGGAGTCTTCTATTTTAATTCTGTCAAACATCAGCATCAAAACCTCCCAACTATCACCAACTATCACTATGAATTTATTAATCAAAGGAAGTTATATTAACAAATTACAGGAAAAAGGATTATGAAAAATAGCCTTTAAGCTCAATCACTTTTTATTTACAAAGCATCTGAAGTAATTTCTCACCTTGAATCAGTGATGAAAGTTATTTCTATAAGTTAGAATAATTTATTGAATAGACTTTACCACTTGCCAAACTGAAGTAGGTGCTCCACAATTTGCATGTATTTATTACTGCAAGTTTAAGATTATCAGTGAAATATTATTTCAGTTTTATAGGGCACTCAATATGAAAATAGGATCAGTTATGATTATGTTGGTAAGTTGATCACATCGACCTTTAAATTAACACCTGGAGGAATTATGCTATCCAGCCTATAGACTCATTTCTTTCACATTTTCTTGATAGTATACAGTGTCTTGTGAAATCATTGGGGTTTTTTTTGTTGTTGTTTTTTTGAGGGAGATTTTTGCTATAGGGTGTGCCAGATAGAGACAGAGCGATAGAAAATGAGAATTCATCCCCCAGGGAGATGACCACACCACAATCCCTTCGCTTCCATTCTCCTCTTGGGATTTTGGGCATGCATGCACACGCACCCAGTATGAGTTTCAAGTTGCCAGGTCTGGTACACAAATTGTGCTCGACTATGTGAGAGTTCAAGAACGTAACCATTAAGCCATCTGCTGTCCCATGAAATCACTTTTTTATCACTTTTCTTCTTCTAGAATATGAGAATCATGGGGACCAGCAGTTAGCGTAATGGCTATGTCGCTGGACTCCCACGTAGTCGACCGTGGTTCGCGTCCCAGACCCGGTGGCTTAAAACACGCTGGGCGCGTGTGCGTGCGTGCCCATGATCCTGAGAGGAGAATGGAGGAGAAGGAATTGCGGCGTGACCATCCTCCCTAGGGGTGATTTCTCGCTTTCTGTCTCTATGTCTCTCTCTCTGTCTTTCTGACGAGCGCACGCACCCTATAGCAAAAGCCTCTCCAAAAAAAAAAAGAATGTGAGAATCATTAGACCAGTAATTTTTTGTTTGTTTGTTTACTTCTGCATCCTCAGGGTAAGCAAAGCATTAGCATATAGCAATACTTCCAGAAAGTATTGAAGTGAATTTTAAATGAATGAGTATTTAGAATTAGTCATATCTCACCTCATGTGCCATTTGCTCATTCATTTTGTTTTTTTCATTATATACTTATAAGTGAACATAAAAGAGAAATAAAATTTCTGGCGTCGTGTCTGCACATTATTATTGATGTGCTTTTGTTGTATATCTATGTGCCAAGCATATTAAAGTACCTACTTTGTGTTTGGACCCAGCGGTCAAGGAGATTAAGGCAGTCCAAAATGCATTGAGGACCAAATCTTTGAACATTAGAAGCAGTGGCTTGAAGCTATTACTAGAAATGTTATGTGTTTATGTTACAGAGGAACTGTCATAAATTCTGTCTTGACTCAGCTGGGAATACATTTTATATAAAATTATGTGGTGGATAAAATAAAACTAACATATATCTTATATCAAAGGGCTAAAGAGACAGGGCAGAATGTAGATGTAACAGGCAAAGAAAACAAAAAGCTTTAGGATCTATATTGTAGCAAGGATTTTTAAAGTGCATTTGAAAGCTATCGAGTTTTATTTCAATGTAGTTAATACTCTGAATTTCCAGTGAATGGCCTGCACCTAAAAATGAGAAAAGAGTAATATTTTGAAAATAATATTGAGATATCTGATGAGAATACCATTCTTTTGCAGAGATCAATGTGGAATAAGTAAAGGAAGACTCATATACTAAAAGTAAGAAATTGCAATGATGCAAGAAAATGCTAACATGGAACATGAAGAAATAATTTTGCTTTCTTGAGCATTTACAATGTATCCTTGCCTTCAGTTATGAAAGAAAAGTTAATGTCAGACCTTCACATCTCAAAATAAGTTGACAATTTATAAAGTTATTCTAGAATAATAAATAATATAAGTCACATTAATTCTGTATCATAGCCTTATTTTTTAACAGATTATTTATTATCTTTGTAGTATTTTATTTTAAGAAATAAAGCATGCAAGGTGTCCATGTATAGACTAGAATCTGACTGGCTGCTTCTTGCCATCAAGGATATTGGGACTTTATTGTGCAGTGTTGTCAGGACCCGTTCTTCACCATGGGGGTTTCACTCCCTTTACTTCTTTTGTGGGTTTAGGAATAGTCTACCTTAATTATACCATGACATTGTCGAAGCCTTTTAACACAATGTCATCTGTTAATTCTTTCCAAAGTTTCCTAATCAGCTTCGAAAGTGACCACAAAAGATTGCAGATTACTAAAATGAGGTTGATGCTGTTTGTCTTCCCATAATTGCTTCTACTGTGGCTGCTTATATGATGAACAGCAAAATCAAGCCTATTTTTGTCAGAATCAGATTAGTCCAAGAAAGGTGACTCTTTGTTTATTTCAATTATTCTAATGAGTCAATCCTCAGTATATTGTAACTTAATTCTATTATGGTTAAATTCAACCTTTTAAAAATAATAATAGATACTGTTTCTGGGTTACAGCACATTTGCTCAGAATTGTACTATTATGAAACTGACAAAGATAATGAACATAATTTAAAGTAGGCCTTAAACACTTCCAGAAGAACTTAACAGTCACACAATTTCAAATATTTTTATAAATATAAAAGCTAAATGAAAAGCATTCAATCTAAACACTGAAGGAAATACAAAAGAAAATCCACATACATATTTATTTACACACATAGAAATCTCCGTACGTGTCTGTATGGGTGTATGTATATAAATATTTAAATTTGAAATGCCAATGAACAAGTATTGAAGCAGTAATAGAGTCTTCCAATTTTGGTAAGATGTTGAAAAGTTGTCAGTGTTAATCCTCCCATTCCAACAATGAGTAAAAGCAAGAGAATTTACAAAATGTCACTTTTGTGTATGTATTACATAGAAATCTCCGTACGTGTCTGTATGGGTGTATGTATATAAATATTTAAATTTGAAATGCCAATGAACAAGTATTGAAGCAGTAATAGAGTCTTCCAATTTTGGTAAGATGTTGAAAAGTTGTCAGTGTTAATCCTCCCATTCCAACAATGAGTAAAAGCAAGAGAATTTACAAAATGTCACTTTTGTGTATGTATGTATGAATGTATAATTTATATGTGCATATATTGTTTATCTGCTTATTTTTACCATCAGAATGCTCTGGAGTCAAAAAAGGAAACCTAAATAAATAAATTTCAAAATGAATGTGCATATTCTAGGAGAAAGAAGGCATTCCTGTCCGTTACTTTTCTCATGAACCATCCATCTGCTCAGCTTTTGGTATCTCTCATTACTCTGTCAATTTCTGTGCTCATGACAGCATGGACCATTCCCTATCCAGTCGTTAGCAGAGCTGCCTATGCTAGTAAGTAAACTCATGTCTTCCCTTGCTCAACTTCCACATGTGTTCTTTGGAATCAGTAAGCATTACAGGTGAGCCCTCTCAGATTTGGGGCTCTCCCTTTACACTGTAAGAAGACAAAACTGTAATGGCACATAATTTTCTATGCTAACTCAAATACAAATATTACAGCTAATTGATTACAAGAATAGGTATTACGCAATTCTTCAGTGTATAAAAACACATAAAACAGGGACCAGTAGATGGCATAATGGTTACATTGCTGGACTCCCATATAGCCAACTACAGTTTGAGTCCCTGAACTGGAAACTTGAAACTCACACTGGGCACATATGCTTGCTTGTCCAGAGTCCCAAGAGGAGAATGGAGGAGAAAGGACTGCAGTGTGGCCATCCCTTCTTGGGGATGATTTCTCTCTTTCTGCATCTCTCTCCCTCTTATTCTCTTTGGTGAGCACATGTGTCCTATAATAAAGAAAAAAAATTCTGCTTTATATTTATGCCAAGTGGAGCCAGTAAGGTGTTACCTTATCCTCTTACCTTGTATTCTTCTTTACATAATAACAACTTACATTAACATCAGTATTCTATGGTCAGGTAAAGAAATATTCGTATATCAAGCTTGTTTTTTAGTTGAAAAAAAGGTAAAGAGAATATAACAATTATTGAAGACTGTAAAAGCCAAAAAGAAATAAGACAAAATTTCAGGTAAATTTGCATGATTACTGAATTTTATCCATTTTATAATAAAGTTTTGAATCAAAGCCTGTAGTACTACCTGGTCTTACTTGCCTCAGAACATTTTGAAAGCTCTCTATGAAAAGTTCCATGGACACTGACATTTTCTAAAGAAAATTGCATTAATGGATGTCCAGGAGTATTGTCTGAAAACAAGCTGTTCTAAAGCATTTTATGAATGGCTGCAAAGAAAATAGTCTTTGAGTTCAGCCATGGGAGCCTGACCCCATGCTGTTGTGCCTTGTTGATCATTTGGCAGGTTGAAAGGTCTTCCAATTGTCTGCCAGATCACCTTGCCCTCTAGCTGTCACTCCCATTTGTCAGAGGGCAAGACTCTTTTTCCTTTTTACAATTAGTCGTAAGTCAAAAATGTCAAACAATTATGCTCCTGACCTTCTGAGAGGAAAAAAACTTGAAAAACAGAGTATGAAACTTTTAAAAATGTCTTCAAATCAGTGAGTGCTTGATTTACATTAATCATCTGCAAACTTCTTAGAGATTTTAAACACTGAGGTAAATTACAGCTGTAGTGAAATCCCACTCAAAGTTTTAAAAATTAATTATCAGTCTCATGTTTGTGATATTTGTAGGCTAAATTACTTAACTGAATAAAAACAAATACCTTGGCCAGCCAGTGGCTCTGGGATGCCGTCATGTGAGAGGGTCCCAGGTTTGTGTTCCAGAGTGTCTGCCCACCTCATGCCTGCCATGATCCTAGCAGTCTGGGGCTAGGGTTGGCTCACAGACTTGGGACCTTGCTGGCAATGTTTATTTCTCTCACTCAGTCTCTTTCTCTCTCATAGAAACCACTAAACTTTAGAAAATGGTAAGGGGAAATATCTTTCTCTTTACAAAGAGAATTTGGCAGTATTTTTTTATATTGGACCTCATGTTCACAGAATTTAATTATAACACAAGTCTGCTACACATTGTTTCAAAGAAATATTTGATGTTTTACTTCTTATTTAGTAATATAATAATCAACACACACATGAAACCTTCATTTTCGGGGGTCAAACGTTAGCCAGGATTATTGATTTACACCAGTTCTGGGCCAATAGCTAACTATTTGGGTCGATTGCAAAAAATAAGTTGCAAGGATTTGTGACAAAGAGTCATGGAAAAGAGGATGTGAATGGACCTCTCGGAAACATGCATGCAGGGCTCCTCACTTACTGGCCAAGGTCTCTTCCTACAACCAGGTTTTTAAGCGAATTGGTTGTAAGGGAGAAACGTAAAGGTGAATGTATCGTGGTGTACAGTGCTGCCTAGGGAATGTATTTTTCAGTAGATATTACATGACACTACAATAGAATACTGTAATTCTCTCCAATCAAGAAGATAAGGCCAGCTAGTCACAAGACACACCACAACACAGTAATATAAATATGGCGTAATTGCTTTTATTTATTGAGAATACAACTGAGTATAAGTGGTGTAAAGTACAAGTTTATAAATGGAATACCTAGTCGTGTGTGAGTGCATACTGACTGACAGTAGGAATGAAACAAAGACTGAGAAAGGAGGTGCCAGAGACTCACTCAGACTGAGAAAGGGGAGAACTGGTTGGAGATCTGGTTGTAAGTGTGAATGGTCATTAAACAGGTAGGTCATCAAGTGAGGAGCAGGTGTAAAGATATGTGTGTCCCTTAGGGATAATTAAAAAGGGCACCTGTCACAGAGAATCCATCATCAATTGAGTAACAGAACAATACCTGCCAGTCATGTTGATATTATGAAAGTTTAGTAACTACTTGACCGATGTGAAATGGCAAATTATTCAAAATCTGGAGAAAGAGGAAGCTGTCTCTCTGTCTCTCTCTTTCTCTCCAGTGAGCAAATGATCCCTATAGCAAAAATCTCTAAAGAAAAAAGAAAATGGAATACAGGAACTAAGTGCAGGAATAAAAGAGAAGAAAGAAACAAGCATTTCTCTCAAATATCACAAATAAAAGAGAAGAATATAAATGACGAATTTTGGAAACATGGAAGTCAATTCTGTTTTAAGTCAAAGATATTACTTTGTAAATAATAAAAATTAACAAGAATTAATTAAAAAAGAGTACTTAGGAGAGTGAATAACCTAAGTGCCTTTGAAATAGATTGAAAAATTGTTTTAGAAAGACATCATTATCATTTTAGTAATGTAGTTTATTTAAATATTGTTAAAATTCAATAAGATTTAATTTTTCAGACAAAAATATGAATTTTTTTATGTAATTACTATTAAATCACTTTAATGATTCACTAATTCATTATTTTTTCTGTCTATGATGAATTCCTTACACAATTATACAACATGTTAATATAAATTTATAGCATTGTGAAAAATAGTTTTCTATGGTCATATCAATTAGAAAATTAGGTATATCACATCACCTATTATGAACACATTAAGAAATTCCCTACAAAATAAACTTAGTTAAGGTAACTTTATTCCTTTATTCTTAAGCTTTATTTTCTTCTTCTCCCTCTTCTTTTTTTTAGTCTTAAGCTTCTTGAACGGTGCAACCCCCCCCCCCCCTTTTAATAGACACTTCAAATATTATATGGAAAAGTGTCTGATGAACATTTATTTTTGAAATACTATTCTGATGACATAATCTGAAATAATAACCCTGGTTCTCAGAATGACTATGGTAGAGACTAATTATTGACTTTGGGCAGACAGCTAAAATTTGGAGTGAGCAAATATTGCCTGTCATAAGTATTTTTTATTAGTCACCTTCCTACCCCATTATTTAGTTGTAATCTAAACTACAGAAATTTATGAACTATAGATTTATAGAGTGTCAGAACAACCTTTGTTAGGGGCCTGGATCCACCACCATAATTAGTTTGTCATGGTTAATTTACAGAGCTTTGTGAAATATTGAAAATTCTCTTGTTACTTAACAGCTATACTATCTTGAAATTAAATATGTCAGGTTAGAAATTTCCTCTCTAATATAGAGTAAAATTTAGTTTAGACATTTTTATTGTAGGAGAACTATGAACACTATAAAGTTAAGATTTATATATTAGACCTAATTGCCCATTAAAGTGAGTAGAAAACATATTGTTCATTTTAAGTAATGAAAAATCACTGAATCTGATTTTCAAACATATGCTAAAGCGTTATCCATTCTAGTATGTTTATTTCCTAGACATTTGAGCTAATATAATTTACTTCATTAAGTGAACCTTTCACAAGGTTAATAGTCTTTGACATGACTGTTGGTAATAGAACTTTTGTTAGTCTAATTATTTCAATGTCCATTTTTTATTTATTCAATTAGATTAAAATTTATTACTTTTATGATCTATTTCTATGTACCAAATACTCTTCCAAATGCTCATGTAAACTATCTTATTTAATTTTTTGAATAAATCTTTGAGGTAGACTTTACTCTCATTATTATCCCCTCTGAAAAGTTGAGTACAGTGAATTATTGAGCAGTCAAATAACTTATCTATGGTGGGAGTCCTGATGCTCAAATCTGAGTTTGTTACCATTTGTCTGGCTTGAAAATCTGTGCTCAGAGTAACTATAACAGTCTTATTTTTATTTATAATTAAATCAAATAAATTCACAATTAGTCAAATGGTTAGTCATTTATAGATGAAGAAATAAAAATCAGAAAGGATGACAGGACTGATTTTAATAATAGTTCCATGGATAAATTATAGGAAAATATGAAAGTTAAAAGGCTAAAAATTAGGACCAGCCAAAGGCATAATGTTTATGTCACTGGACTTTCACATAGTAGACCACAGTTCTAGTCCTGAACCCGGTGGCTTTAAACTCACTCTAGACCCATGTGTGTGCATGCCCAAGATCCTGAGAAGAGGATGGAGGAGAAAGGATTGTGGCGTGGCCATCCTCCGGGGTTGTGCGTTCTCACTTTCTGTTTTCTCTGTTTCTCTGGTGAGTGCATCTGCCCTACAGCAAAAATCTCTCTTAAAAAAAAAAAAAAAGGTTATGAATTTTATTCTCCAATAGTCGTCAAGATAGTTGAAGATTTTAGCACTAAAGAAGATATTATTCAGTAACTTCCTTAAGTGCCGTGCTTTTACTTCAGTAGAATTTTATTAATATCTATCAGGGTAACTATAGATCTCTATTCCACTATGAGCAAAATAACAACACACAATGTGAGTGGTGGTGGTATATACACTACTGTGGTGAAAAATCTTTTGAAGAATTCAGTGAAGAATTTGAAATTTATTTTTTCATTTCTACCTAGAACTGAAACTTTTCAGGGCTTTATTGCAATGGGTATAGTCTTATATGAAATTGACATTATTCATTATTTTTATTGCCAGAGGGTGCATGTGCTCACTATAGTGAGAGGGAGAAAAAAGGCATCCCTCAATGGAACATGGTCATGCCACAATTCTTTTTCCTTCATTTCTCCATCAAGACAGGATTTTAAAAACAAGTGCACAAGTGCCTGGCATGTTTATCAAGTCACCGGGTCCAGAACTCAAACTCCATTTGAGCACCAAGGCTGGCCCCAATTAATTTTTGATGTAAGTTTTTTGAGAGATTTTCACTATAGGGCGCATGTACTGGGTAGAGAGAGAGAGAGATGAAAAGTGAGAAATCACCCCCGAGGGGGATGACCATGCTGCAATCCCTTCTCCATTCTCCTTTTGGGATTTTGAACATGTATGCACACGGGCTCAGCATGAATTTGAAGACACCGGGTCCAGGGCTCAGGGGCTGACTGCATGGGAATCCAGCTACATAACCCTTACACCACCAGCTAGTTATTTATTAAACTGAGACTACAAATAGAAAACTTGCTTTTATTATTATTATTGCTGTTCTATACATTTTTAAAAGTAATTTTAATAACCTGGTTCTCACCCTATTTAATTTTAAAATGTAGTCCTTAAAATTTGAACGTAAATTTCTTTTGTGAGTTCTATCATCTACATAACCATCAGTATGATCCTTTCTTGTTTGTTTTCTTGGTATGCATTGAATGGAGGCCTTTGTGGTATGAAAATATGCTTAATCAGATGGCACTGCTCAAATATCTAAGTCAGATCAAGATGCCTCTGTGTGGAGTCAAAAACAAGACCTAACTCCTCTGTCTTCATGTTTACTATCCTCTTACTTTAATAGGACCTAAGGTAATGAAAGTAGAAAGCCTTCCAGTAGCATTCAGGTGCAGTTGTTTCATTTTAAAAGGGGGTAAAATGCCTGCCCTAGGGCCAGCAGGTGGCATGGTGGTTAAGGCACTGGATTTCCACATGACCGACTGTAGTTTGACTCTCAGACCTGGCAGCTTGAAACTTACACTGACCTTACATACATGTATGCCCAAAGTCCCAGGAGGAGAATGGGGGCCTGGCCATCTTCCCTTGAGAGGGTAATTTCTCATTTTCCCTCTCACTGAAAGAAAGAAAAAGAAAAAGAAAAAAAAAAATGAAGGGGCAGCCAGCTGTGTAGCTCAGTGGTTAAGGAACCCAGATCTCTCAGGGCCAACTGTGATTTGAATCCTGGCCCAGTAGCTTGAAAAAGCATTCTGGATACATGTGCGTTGTTCATGCCCAGAATCCTGATAGGACAGGATTGCAGAAAAATGATTGCAGCATGACTGTGCCCCATTGTGATCTTCTCTCTCTCTCTCAAGTCCAGACACTCTATGGCATTTTTAAGAAACTGAAAACAAAATAGTGGTCATTCATTGTCAAGAAATCTAAATACTATGTGAAAGTGAAATTGAGCTGTGTGATACATGTTTAAGAATTTATTACTAAGGAAAGAAGAAATTTAGTTATAAGAAGTTTGTGAACATTTCCCATGAAAAGCTTTAAGGTTGTCTTCTCCAGAAGTAGAGCTTTCAGATGTGAGTAAAAGAACTTAGTGTGGGAAAATTTTCAAGTAGAAAAGAAATTATGTTGTAAAGCCAGCAGTGGATGGCGGTTAAATGTGCTGAATTTCCACATGGCTGACTGGGGTTTGAGTCTCAGACCTGGCAGCTTGCTTTCTTGCTTTCCCTCTCTCTCTCTCTGGCTGGTCAAGTTCAAAAAAAAGAAAATCATAACAAATGGAATTAAATAAATAAATAATTCTTAAAAAATAAAATCAAGGTGTCAACTAAAATAATATGAAAAAGAAACTGATTACAAAGGACCTTTAACAAAGTTTGACTTTTTGGGACCAGCAGTTAGTGTAATGGCTATGTTGTAGGACTCCCATGTAGTTGACCACGGTTTGAGTCCCAGATGCAGTGACTTAAAACTCATGCCGGGCGCATGTGCGTGCGTGCCCAAGATCCTGAGAGAATGGAGGAGAAGGGATTGCGGTGTGGTTATCCCCTCTGGGGGGTGATTTCTCTCTTTCTCTCTGGCTCTCTGTTTGGCAAATGCATGCACACTATAGCAAAAA
>NW_006160065.1:1442151-1448434 GCF_000334495.1 Tupaia belangeri chinensis
GTGTAAGTGTGCAAGAAAAGGTGTGGCTCCAGCTTCTGGTTTTGTTCTTTGTTTAGGCAATAATGATGATCACTGTGATTATTCCTTTGAAATTGATTCAAAATTTACTGCTTCATATACACATAATATATGAGGAAATAGATATTGCTATTTAGATAAGGATATATGCTCTCTCTCCCTCTCTCTCTCTCTCTCTCTCTCTCTCTATATATATATATATATATATATATATATATATAGTATGCATTAATCTATATAAAACTATTAATTATCATATAGTTTAAGTGTTTTCTAAGCTGCAACAGAAAAATCTAAAATTTCAAGGAAGTTATGCAGACAGCAATGGACCTTGGAGACAAGGCCTTGAATGTCTGGTGAACTGTTTTTTCATGCCATTCACTAACTCTCTCTCATTTATGAGTCCCGCACATCTGTAGAAGTTATGCTACTTCTCACTATTACAGACCTGGTAGAAATGTTAGATGGTGTCCACGACAACGCAGGATTTCATCTGTTTCAGTTAAATCATTACTATTTTCTTCGAAACAACAACTGATTTAAGGGAATCCCTAGGCTACACTGTAAAACTGTGATAGAAATCCAAGTGTGTTTACAAGAAATATTGTAACCTACAGACATAAGTTTATCTTTATATCAATTTATACTTCATCTTTCCTCAAGGAATACATGTATCTTTTTGCTCTTTACTGTCTCAATTGGATTAAATATTTATTGCTCTTGTGAGGTAGCTAAGTTGCACAAAACTGCATTCATTAAAACTTAAAATAGAATCTCATATATTGATGAATTTTTCTTTCAAATATGTGCCTCCAGAAAAAGATGGAAGGTTGGCAATTTATTATTGAAAAGATTATAACCACTGTTGTCCATTTCTGATGAGATGCACTGGAAAGGAATTTTAGATACTATAGAAGGCTGCCATTTAAAATAATCATTATTACTGTTAAGAGCATAATATTATTATTATGAGTTATATTATTTCCTGTATTTTCTCTCAATCCATGGTCACTCATAAATACCAAAAACATGTTACTTTCTCAAAAATCACCTAATAGTGTTAAATCTTTCCAAGGTATTAGTACATATAAACATGATTAGGAGTTAATTGATCAATGAAAGAAGATGGAAAGATAAAATATGGTGAATATATAGGTCAGGAAATAGATAAAATAAATGGAAATAGCTTCATAGATCTTTCCAAGAAATGATATTTTGATTAAAAAGTGACACATTAAACCATGTATGTAAGTAATATTTGTTTCAGAAGAGATATACTATAAAGTTTCAGTGTCTTCTTATAAAATATTTACATTTTTATATTTATTGTAGAATTTCTACACAGAGACCTGCAGTTCTCTTGTGATTTGGCTGAGCTGTGTACTGGGCAGTATAATTCAGATCTGCTTTCTATGTCTCTTTGGGGATCTGGATTGAAGAAACAATTTTAGTGACTCTCTAGGGTATGTTATTTTCATCATGGATCAACAGGATACAGGAACACAAACCAATCAGGTTGATGTTATCATATACACAAGCATCCCATTGGCCAAAATCAAATTGCACTGACATGCTCAGAAAATGCTACCCTGTCTACAGCTGAAGCCACTGAAAACTTTATACCACAAAGGAATAAAAAAGAAAAACAAAACAAAGTATTAATTCAATCTGATACATATATTCCATAGCTATTTTAAAATAATAGTTTGGAACAATGAAATGTCTAGTACTTCATACACTTATTTCTTTGGTTTCAAAATTTACAAGCTACATAATTTAGAAATGCATTTTAACTTTTAACAGAAATCAAATAAATACATTGTATCCACCATTGTCATGACTAAGTCCCCTCTCCAGAATTCAACCTGTCAAGGTAATGTAAAATGTATTCTTTGTTTAATCAATGGTGAGTACAGAAGTATCTCAGAATATAGTCACCTTATTTGGAAAAAATATGACTCAGGTATTAGGCAGGCTTATAGAAGAATAATCATAAACTATCTTATATAGTGTGACACAAAATACATGATTCACCCATTTTCCATTGGTATTCCAGTTTAGGCTCTAAAATAACCCTTATGCAAGTACAGCAATGACATTTACTCCAAGAAGGGTATAAAAGAATTATAGCTACTTTATTCAAACACAAGTAATGCTTGAAATGCTTAAATGTACCAACAGAAATTTTAAAAAATTAGAAGTCTAAATCACTCTTGAAATTGCATTGACAATCTTTAAAAACATACATTTATAAGTTCCAATATATTAGATAATTAAATTGAACTGCTTTACGTGAGATGGTATGCAAATACCTTAAACAATTTAGAAAAATCAATCCTGAGTTGGAAATACTGAGTATCTTATTATATAGGAAGTGGAACTTATGGAAAGCATTAATAGTGAGATTCTAATCCACTTATGATATTGCACTGGAGCTGAGCAGGAAAATTAAAAATTTCCTTAACTAGATTAGCTTATTAATTTACCATATAACACAACATTTCTTTAGAACAAGAAAATTCATCATTTCTGCTCATATACCTATAAGAGTCATCATTATAAGACTTTCTCTGTATAATTATTCAGTTTGATGTTTGAATAAGGACTTCATTTTAGTATGTGCAATTAAGTCCACATAAATTTAAGGAAGATTTATGTCCAGAATAACCTTGTGCAGTAACTGTTAGGTATGGACAGGTCAAGTATGTCATGGGTAAATGCCTTGCTTAACAGACCAAAGAGCAAATTAAAAGCTACATTATACAATTTTAGTTCTCACATTGAATCTTCAAGCTGGCAGCTGTTAACACTCAGAGGAATCAGACACTCTCATGTTCATTTTGTTAAGAAAAAAATGAGGAACTTTTAGTAACCCCAGTCTAAAATAGCCAAATTACAATGAAACTCCCATGCTAATTAAATTGAGAAATTATCTGTAGTTTTCATAAATTGGGATATCATCTTCTGAGAGTTTCTGAGAAAAAAATGCAAAGCAATTTGTTTCTAGATTCACTATTGGATGAAACCACCTGTATTTGATGATTCCACAAGCAAGCCAAATTATCTTGTTCAATACCAAATATCTCATATGTTCAAAATTTCAGAGTAGTCAAGATTCAAAATTTCAAACACATATGAGTTTGGATCTCAGGTTATTTGAATACTAATTAGGTACAACATGGAAGACTACTTTATTTCTCTGACTCTCACAGATGAAATACATCCATTGATAACTTTTTCTTTTTTTGAGAGGTTTTTCTCTATAGGGCGTGTGCGCTCGCCAGACAGAGAGAGACAGAGAGACAGAAAGCGAGAAATCACCCCCCAGGGGGGATGGTCATGCCACAATCCCTTCTCCTCCATTCTCCTCTCGGGATCTTGGGCACGCACGCACACGCGCCTGGCGTAATTTTTAAGCCACCGGGTCCAGGACGTGAACCATGGTCAACTACATGGGAGTCCAGTGACATAGCCATTACGCTAACTGCTAGTTACCTATCTATTGATAACTTAATAGCTTGAGGATGAAGATGAAATACATCAAAATGTTTTAAGATTTTTAGTACAGTACCTAGTATATGAAGATCAATGTATATTTATTGTTAGTTTATTTTGACTATCAAAGGAATATTGAAAATTTATTCTATCCTGAGTCCTATTCAAAATTTCAAAAGTTGTCAACTCATTTATTTTTTACAGTTCCCTTTGATTTAGTTGCAATAATCATCCCCGTTTTACAGATCAAGATGAAAAGAAGTCAGAAGGCAGTTTGTAGTGTGGTGGTTAAGGTAGCTGAATCCCATTTGGTTCACTTCACTATTCAAGTCCTGGATCCAGTGACTTGGAAACCACTCCAGGCACAGGTGCATGCATGGCCAAAACCATGAGAGGGGAATAGAGGAGAAGGGGTTGCATGGTGGCCATCCCCCCGTGGGGCGATTTCTCACGTTCCCTCTCTCTCAAATTTTCTCTGGCAAGAATACATACCCTATAGCAAAACTCTAAAAAACAGAACCATCAAACAACAAAAAATGATTAAGAGAAGTCAGAGCCTAAGAGCACACATTTATTAGGAACAGCACAACTTGAACACAGCAGTCTCTTTACTGTTAGCCATGAAAATACAGTTCTTATTGCTTAGAATAAAATAAAATTCACTGAAAATATTATTTAGGTAGTTTTATTTGTTATTAATATCATTATTATTGCTAGAGTGCATGTGTACTCATCAGAGAAGGACAGAGAGAGAGAGAGAGAGAATGTGCTCATCAGAGAAGACAGAGAGAGAGAGAGAGAGAGAGAGAGAGAGAGAGAGAGAGAGGTAAAGTGAGAAAGCAAGCCACCAGGTCCATGACTCAATCACCATCAGTCGACCATATGGGGGGTCTAGTACCTTAACTACCATATCACCTGCTAGCCCCTTGAAAATATTATGCTAGCAATTTTAGAGATTACTGATATGGTCACAGTTCTATCTGTTGAACTTTATACATACAATTTTCATCAGTTCCAAACAAATAACCACATTTGGGTAAGCAATAGTATTGTGTGTGTGGTTCTATGTATTATTTTCAGATTAAGTTCTAGAACACATGCATTGACTTAACTTATTAAACTAGTGACATTTTCAGTGTGGTAACAGATTACATGGAGGGAAAGCGAGCAATCATGTAGAGTGTATTGCTGACAGGAACTCATTAATCCAACATAATGCTGCTCTTTCAAAATTGGAAAGATACTGTTTGGAATTAAGATTTGTTCAACAATTTTGAGAGAAGAAGACGTTACCATTATTTGATTTCACAAAAAATAGGTGTTTATATGTTTTAATTCAATGTGCTACAATCCATCAAGATTGCTATTCCTTTTGATGTTCGAACGTCCCAAATTAGGCCAATGCCAGCTCCTTCCAGCTGGTGCTGAAGTTCTTCTGTCATGTTCCCATCTGGTATTTTCAGAATACTTAACAGGCTAAATTTGAAGCTACATAGAGGAGAATGATATTTTTCAACACATTTAATATAGCAAAGAATTCAGAATGTCAAAAAAAATTATTGCTATAGAAAGCAAGACTTAAAAAGTAGTTGCCCTAGTTACTATATAGTTTTAATATTGCTGCAATATTTTGAAGAGAACATTACAGATGACGACGATTAGAGTAACACATCTTCAGAGTTAAGGTTACTCTCATGTATACTTCACTTTTCTAGCTAAAAGTAGAAAATATCACTTTCAGCAGAGTGTACTGAAATACTTTAGAAGTAATGTTTCAATGTAAGAATAATTTACTTTTAAAAATTCAAATCATTTTCTTCAAACTTGTCTCCTAAAGAAAATGAGATCTCTAATTCACTGAGATCAATTATAAAACAAAATTATATATTGTCATACTAGGCTATGCTGCACCCAGACAGTGGTGCATGCTCTACAAGGCAATTCTACAGGAGAAGGTTTCTGGTTCAAGTCTGGAGACATTCCTGAGATGCCAAACATGTGTGTGCCCATGGTTCGGGTCTTGCTGAGGGCTGAAGGTTGAGGATGAATGGCAGTGCCAAGACTCTGTTGGGAGTCATATCTCTAATTTGCCTCTTTCACTACTGCAATAAATACATGGACTTTAAAACATATATTATGCTACAAGAAATATCCACAGATATTTTGAGAGTTTACTGTTATTAATACCATTGACCATGGCCCCTTTATATGAAATAGACTTTCAACCTTGGCTTAATTGAAATTGAAATAAATACAAAGGCTCAAAGGAGTCCTAAATATAGTGTGTATTTTTCTCTACAACGCATACTGAGCATCATAAAACCCTCCCAATATTTTATCGTATTATCTTTGAAAGACATTGTGCATTAAGTAGGAGGCTGGTTTGCTGGTCTCATACAGGCCTGTTCACACCTATACGAGTTGCTGTCCCCTGACGGAGGCGCTGAGGCATCTAAGATGGCCTCACCCATGAGCATCACATGCCATTGCATTAGCACATTTACTGTCTCTCTCACTCGACACTTCTATTTCCTGCAGAATTTACTGAGTTATGTGCAATTTTTACAGAGGATCTGAGTAAATCCTATGATATTTTATCCTCTGTTGCAGTGTATCCCATTGCATTCTACTTTACTGTATTATGTTTGATTTCACAAAAAAATATGTTCTATTTCAGTATACTCATTACTTCTTTTTTAGGATTTTGCCATGGGGCTTATACACTCACCAGGGAGAGACAGGGAGAGACAGAGATAGGGAAAGTGAGAAA
>NW_006160066.1:0-255 GCF_000334495.1 Tupaia belangeri chinensis
AAGTAAAAATCAGAACTGCGGGGCCAGCAGGCGGCATGGTGATTAAAGCATTTGATTTCCCCTGTGGTTTGAGCCTCAGACTTGGTGGATTGCTTTCTCACTTTCTCTCTCTGGTGAGCACAAATAAAAAATAAACAGTAACAAATTAAAAATAATAATAAATGATAAATACAATTAAATAAATAATTCTTGTTACAAAAATCAGAGCCAAATCAGGAACCAGATGATGGTGCGGCAGTAAAATGTGATGCTCCA
>NW_006160066.1:351-1651 GCF_000334495.1 Tupaia belangeri chinensis
GGAGTGGATCACGGGGTCAAGACCTTGTTGGTTCAGCCTAGATGGTATAGTGCTGGAGGCCACATGCAAGCCACATGGTCACATCCGTGGGGCAGCCAGGGAATACACCAGGTGTGTGGATGGGTACCCAGGATTCTGGGGAGCTGGAGGACTGAGGACAGAGGACTATGACATGAGATCCTTTTTCTCTCTTCTGTGTCTCTGTTGTACATGGACATACACTCTAGAAAAAAAAAAGATCCTGTTGAGGTGCTGTCTCTGCCTCTTTCTGTTTTGCTCATGAAAGAACTATGTAAACTGTTTTAGTGTTTTCGTTTGTTTGTTTTTGCTATAGGGTACATGTACTCGCTGGAGATAGAGAAAGAAGGAAAATCACCCCCTGGGGGATGGCCACATGACAATGCCTTCCCCTCCATTCTCCTCTTGGGATTTTGGGCTAGCACGTACACACATCTGGCATATTTTTCAAGTCACCAGGTCCAGGACATGAACTGTGCAGTCACCCATGCGGGACCCAGCCACCTTTTAAGCACCATGCTACTGGCTGATCCAGAAATAAGTAAATATTTTTTTAAAACATTATTATTATTTATTTCATTTTATTTAGCATTTTCATTGTTTTTCAATTTGCTACAGGGCATGTGCACTCAGCAAACAGAGAGAGAGAGAGAGACGGAGGGAGGAGAGAGAAAGCAAGCCTCCAGGTTTGAGACTCAAACCATGTTAGTCATGTGGGAGTCCAGCACCTTAACCACCACAATACCTGCTGGTCCCCAGAAATAAGTAAACTTTTAAAAAAGTATTAAAAAATACAATGAAATTGACCAGAACTTTCGTTGGTTCCTGAGATTTAACACCTGTTGGGTTGTTGAAAAAGTTATGACACATTTTGCATAGAAAAACATAGAAAGATATACATGACTTGTCCAACGAATCAATAAATTCTTTGGTTTTTGTCATTTCTCCTAAACCCATCCAGACTTTAAAGAGTTTTAGGCTTTTTTCTCTGTCTCCCCTTGGTCAGGTGCAATGGTGTGCACCTGTAATTTCAGTTACTTTGGAGACTGAGACAAGGATTGTGAGCTTGAGGCCAGCCTGGGTGACATAACTAGACCCTGTCCCCCTCTCTCTCATTGTTTGGACTGATTCCAGCTTAATAGCTTGCACAGATATTCTTCCTGTTCTGAGGGGAGTGACTAGAGGCTCAGAAAGGGAAATGCTGGCTAGTAAGAGGTTCACAAGGTGAGGACAGGGATGGGTGTATCTGATATCTCTGCTGATAGCTTCTCTTAGGGTACAT
>NW_006160066.1:32073-32925 GCF_000334495.1 Tupaia belangeri chinensis
CAGAGAGAAAAGGAAATTAAAAAAGCAAGCCGCCAGGTCGCCAGGTTGGGACTCGAACTGTGGTAGACCATGTGGGAATCCAGCACCTATAACCACAGTGCCACCTGTTGGCCCCCAAAATATTTTAGTTTGATGAACCTGCTAGCCTCACTAGCATCTCAGAGAGAGGTACTTTAATCTTCATTTTTCTAGTCAGACACTGAACTAAATGGCCTGGATGATGAAATGTGCTGCTTCCCACATGGGAAGGGTCTGGATTTGTATTTGGAGACATCCTTGAGTACACTGGACATGCAGCTGCCCATTATCCAGGGCAGACTGAGGCTAAGGGTAGATTACAGTTTCAAGACCCTGTTGGGAGTACTGTTTCTTTCTCTTTCTCTTTCTGTCTCTCTCACTCATGGAATAAATAAGATGTTAAAAAATATTGATGATAAATGATAAATAAAATTAAATAAATAATTCTTGTTACAAAAATCAGAGCCAAATCAGGAACCAGATGATGGTGCAGCAGTAAAATGTGATGCTCCGTGAAGCTAACGCACATGGGAAGGTTCCCAGTTCATGTCTGGAGACTTCTCTGAGTATGCCAGGTGTGCATGTGTCTGTGATCCAGGGCTGGCTGAGACGAGCAGTGGATCACAGGGTCAAGACCTTGCTGGTTCAGCCTAGATGGCATAGTGCTGGAGGCCACATGCCAGCCACATGGTCACATCCCTGGGGCAGTCAGGGAATACACCAGGTGTGTGGATGGGTACCCGGGATCCTGGGAAGTTGGAGGACTGAGGACAGAAGATTTTGACATGAGATTCTTTTTCTCACTTCTGTGTCTCTGTTGTACATGGACATACA
>NW_006160067.1:0-13589 GCF_000334495.1 Tupaia belangeri chinensis
TTTTATCTTTTCTTTCTGTGAAAAGATTATTTTAATACAGTTTAAACTAAATTGCATGTACATCTCTATACAGTTTTATATTGCTTTTCACTTACTATTATTCCAATAATCAACATTATTCTAAGAGATCGCAAAGTTTTTTCAAATACAAACGTTATTGCCTAAATAATACTCTACAGAAGCATCACAGTATCCTTAGCTAATTCTTAGTGATGGATGTTTCCAATGTGTCCCATCTAGGACCATCACATAATTCTCTAATAATCATTTCTAGAAACTCGTGTTTTTAGATATTTAGTCTCAGTTCTTAAAATTAGATTCCTGAGCCAGCGAGTAGTTGGTTTTAAAGGTAGCTGGACACAACATGGCTGAATGGTGATTCAAGTCCTGGACCCAGCCCTTGAGAAACACACCAGGTGCATGTATGTGTGTGTCCAAAATTCTTAAAGGAGGGACAGATGGACAAGAAGAGATTGCAGGATGGCCATTTCCCATGGAGGGTGCTTTCTCTCTCTCTCGCTCTCGCTCTCCCTCCCTCCCTCCCTCCCTGCCTTCCTCTCTCCCTCTCTCTCTGTTTGTATCTTTCTGGCAGGCATATTAACCCTTTGGCAAATTTTAAAACAAAATTAGATTCCCAAATGCATAATTTGTAGGTAAAAATACATATATAGTCAAATTGCTTTTCAAATGGCTCTTCTACTAATAATGAAGTAAAAATCTTACTGTCCATACTCTGATATTGCAAAACACACACACACACACACACACACACACACACACACACATACACAACACACATAGATGTGACAAGAAAAAAATCTTGCATTACTCTTTAGCATTAGTGCTTTTGGACTCAGATAAGAGCAGCCCTTGCCCTGGGCCCCGTGGTTATACTCTGTGGTACCTCTCTGACCTTCCAGTCATGTCTCTCTCCAAGAGACAGAGACAGGATTTCTCAGGGCCAATGGACTTTCCACATGAAACCCATGTTACCCCTTCTTGGTCATGCTCTGAGTACATTGCATTCTTAAATATAATACCTCAATAAACCTAAATTCATAGGAAGAGACTTTGGTAGGTATGTGTTCTAGCCTGGCATTCCCAAGAACAAAATACCCAAGGAGTGAGCAAGAAGCAGCTCCTATGGGGACAAGAAGAGAATCCAGGCAGAGTGTGGTCTGGTGTTCTCAGGGGTACACACACACAGCTGCTGTGGGTAGTTAAAAAAAGAAGAAGTCAGGAGTTGTGATCACCTCCCCATGACATTATGATCTGGAATGAAACTAAGATTTACAAGAATTCCAAACTTAAATATAGCTTTATGGGCCCCAACAGAGATATATAGTTATCAAAGAAGATGTATAGAACACATTTTTTTAACAGTTTGTTTTCAAAGAAGAAAAAATAAATTGAAACAGTTTTTTGCTATAGGACTTGTATGCTCATCGGAGAGACAGAGAGACAGAAAGTGCGAAATCAACCCCTGGAGGGATGGTCACACCACAATCTCTTCTCCATTTTCCTCTCTGGATTGTGGGCAAATATGCTCACATGCCTGGCATGAATTTCACTTGGTAAAGTCCAGGACTCGAACCACAGTCAGCTACATGAGAGTCGAGCACCTTAACCACTATGACACCTGCTGGCCCCCAATAAGAAAATATTTTAAAAATTTGGGGGGGAAGAGGGTATTTACAGTCTCAAAGTATCTTCTCAAAAGGCACTAGTAGTGAGAAAGTGAAAATACTCTTAACTTTGTCATGGAGACATGGCAGATACCACTTTAACCAGCAATCAACTTTAATATCACCATCCATGATAAGAACTGACACCTTGTGCCTTCAGATATGATATTGAGAAGGTCACTTCATCATTTCAGCAAGAAGTATACTTCATGTACTTGCTGAAAATTAATCACCTAAATCTCACTGCAAGGAAACATCAGCCAAGCCCAAACACAAACATGATAATCGATAACTATTCTGTACCTTTCAAAATTTAACGTCATGGAAGACTAGAAAAGTCTGACAAAAAATACCCAATTCGGAATTGTATCCCTGAATACAATAAGGGACATTAATTCTAAAGACGGGTAAAAGTAGAATGAGATAGATCTGTAGATTGGATCATAGATTGTGATACTATTGGTTACATTGTTTTAATAACTGACCTGTGTAGGTTAGCAGGTGATGTGGTGGTTAAACTGGACTCCCACACTTCCAACCACAGTTCAAGGCCCAGGCCTGGCAGGCATCCTGCTTTCTCACTCTCTCTCATTTTCTCTTTCTCGGTATCTCTCTAGTGAGTGCATGAACCCTATAGCCTTTCTCTGTATCTCTCTAGCGAGTGCATGAACCCTATAGCAAATTAAAAAATAATAATACATAGAATTAAATAAATAATTATTCTAAAAATTGTGGTTATATACGATAATATCTTTATCTGTATATCGCTGTAAAGTGGCATCAGGACTGCGACATTTTGCCAATTTATTACACACAAACATACATGCACAGAGTCCTAGAGAAAATGTGACAAAGTGGTAATAACTGTAGAATCTAGATAACACTACTGTCCAAGAAGAACTTAGGCTATTCTTACAGCTGTTATGTAAGGTTAAAATTACTCAAAAATAGTTAAATAACAACAGCAAAGAAAAGAAAAAATAAGGTGATATGGAACTTCTCCAGAAGAGAAAATCCTTTGGTTTTAGGTTCCTGAAACTTGATTTTTTGCCTCACTGAACATCTGCAAATACTGAAAAATGGTACCCAGAAATGAAAGAAGAAAAAAATATTAGTATCTGATATGCTAGGGAGGGAGAGCTCATTGCCTGCCCCTTAATAACTGCCTTTCTTCGGATGCTACTTTATGGGACAGCAAGAGCAAGCCCTCCCTAGATAAGGGTCTGTTAAAAGCAGACTGGTGGTCAGGGTTGGGTCTCACCAGCCTACTGCACCATGGTGCCCCCGGGGTCATGATGGAGGTGGGCAGTGTTTCACCTGAGGAAAAGTGTTGTCCAATGATCTCTGACAACATTTTCCAGGGCACAGCATCTGTATGCTGTCTTTCGGGAGTCACCCTTTTATAATTACATAGTGTAGTGGGGAAGGTTGAGTCATAGCTTTCTATTTGAGATCTCAGTCCACCAGCATGCTCAGAGGACCGAGTTTCTGGGGGCATGTTTGCTTTTGCAAAGCAGTGGCATTTTTGCAGTTCTACTGCACAACTACCATCTAAATGGAATCTGTTAGGGCCTTGCCCTCAGCTGGGTCTTTGACTCTAAACAAGGACAAGATTAAGACTTTGTCATTTTAGATTAAAACCATGAAGTTGTCTCCATCTCTCTGGTACAAGCTGTTTCAAAATGAAAACAGAGCAATAACGTAAAATAAGTGTAAAGAAATAATAGTTCTGATATTTTAAAAAGTTTATTTATTTATATATTCTGTGGGAGAAGAAGACAAAGAGAGAGACAAGTACCCCCATGGGGATTGTCAGGTTACAATCCATCCCATCTCCATTGGCCTGGATCATGTGCACATATCATGCCCAGCGTGCTCAGGGAGTCCTCGGATGCAAACCCAGGACCTACCCCACATGGGTCCCATTGCATTACCACTTACACCAGCTGGCCTCCTGCTTTTTTTTTAATAACAATTTTATCAAAGCATTTTCTAAAACTTATCAAATATTGAATGGATAATTTATGGGTAATTTATTTCTTTTTTACTTTGCTTATACTTGCCATTGGCCTAAATTTGTTAATCTATCTGTACTTCATATTGCATGTTCATGCTCTGCTCTTAGAACTAGTCTGCCAGCATTTTATCAGCCTGGGAACACAGCGTGTGGGGTAGGTGCTCATCTCCAAGACATATCAGAATTATCTGAACTGCTGTTTCTATCGACTCACACTCACTTAGAGCCTCAAGCACACACAGCAGGATAAGGGGCTTCAATATCTGTTAAGAAGAACTATAGCTTTTGAGGCACCATTACCAATGGGTTTCTGTGTAATTTTTCAGCTATATGGATGTCAAGGGGTGAGATAGGGAGGAAAGTTAATACTGTTCTCTAGATGCCTATGAATGCCGTGGAGAGGGTAGCTGTGCATCCATGCCTGGCAAACTTTCCTACAGTGATTCCCTCATGAGACTTCCAGGTGAGCCAGAAAATATGGTAAAATGAACGTGATATCTGCATGCCAAAGAAGCCATATCTAAAATGAAAAAGGAAGGAATTTCTTTAAGATTCAAGATTTTTGTGAACAGAGTATTCTAGTACAGCTAGGCCTTAATGGTCGCTCTGATTAAAGTTCTCTCTGGCTCAAGGAAAGCCTTGTCCAGTAATCTGCTGCTTCCTTCAGGCTTACACAGGCCTCTGGTCTCCAGTAGCACCACGCCTGGCTCCCTGCCCCGTTTACGCCGATCCAGGCTTTGAACTTGCATGGAAATCGGGTTTTTGAGAATCGTAAGAAAAACGAATTGACGCTTAGTGGGATATAGTTTATTATTGTATTTGTCTTTCTGAGCATCATTTAACATGAAGTAAAAATAAAAATGACTATTTTTCCTAAATTCTCAGGTTTATCTGTCAATACTAAATAGAGAATCCCATTAATGTTCTCTTAAACAGAAAGTGTTGCTGGTGATTCCAGATTGGGCTTAATAAGGTCCATAGTCAGTGCTCTCAGATGAATTTTTAAAACTTCATTGATTATAAATATAGGCACTGCGTCTCTCTTCTCATACATTCATTAACTGAGCCACTGACCTTCATTCTGCGGTGAGCAAGTTAAATCCAATGTGAGTAAGGACACATTTAAACAAAAACAAGAGAGAGAGACAGATTTTGAGGATTTTAATGCCTGCTTTAATATCAACTTTACAGGTATGAGTCCGTGTATTTGACAGCCTTCTAAGAAAAAAATAAAATGTATTAGCACACCACATCCAAAAAAAGGGACCACTGCAGCACACTGTGCTTCATCTTTCATGCTATGAAACTGTCTTCTCCTCTAAATCACTAAATTACCTTTTCCAAAACAACAGCAAAATGCAGACTCCTCTATAAGCTCAGGCATTTTATTGGGAAAATTTAATAATCAACAGCTCCCAAAGCATTGAAAAATAGCCCCTGCTGTTGTTTTATGCCTAAGGCAAGCACGCACAACTAACCCTTATTAACATGGAGCAAACCTTGATGTAGATAAAAAATAAACAGGGTATTTTTTGTTTCAATTTGACTTGTACAATGTAAAGTGGGTACAGACCCGAGGAGCCTCATTCCTGGGTCCCTGATGTTAGCAGCCATCACTGGCAGCCACCCTGAATCCCCAGCATTGGAAAGTGCCTGGTGCAGTGAGGCCATCCACCCTAGGCCTTGCTTTGCCTGTAGCAGCTCTATATGTGTGGTTGACTAATTGCCAAAGTAGTTATTTTTTGTTTATGTTTTTCCAGCATGAGCTCTACCCTACCCCATACTGAATTCATATCAAATGCCCTGAAAATTTTCCTTTTCTTAAAGCAAAGTTTTGTGTTGCACTGTTTCCCTAGACATATTTGGGAATTTTCTGCTGAAGACAGATGTGAGAAAAATAAACAATAGGAAAAAAAATAATTGGGTAAACCAAAAAGTTTAAAGGAATTTGAGTTTAAGTCTATTCTGAATTTTGTCATTTCAAAATAGCCTTGTAAACATTTGCAAATGAAGACTTGGTTCTATTTCAGGAAAGTTGTGGGATTGTATTTATTTTAAAAAATAACCCAAATAATAATAACCCTTTCTGATTATTTGGGATTTCTAGTAGTTCACTGATACAACTAGGCTTCCTAGTTAGAACTTTCTAATAAATTATCCAATATTTTTCTATCTTTCATATATTTTTAATCTAATACATGCACAGAGGTAGCCTTCTATAATAAAAAGCAAGGCATTTAGACAGAGGACTGGGGAAATACAGTGACAGTAAGGTGCCATGGGTAAGTTGCATCTATCCATAATGTTATTATTAATCAAAAATTCTTTTTAGAAAATCCAGGCCAGTGACACACTGATCCCAAAGACTCCTTCTTCATTTGCCTGTACATAGCTTTATTCATGTAATCCATTTCTACAGAACATCCTGTATCAACTGGCTTTTTCCATGCTTCAAGGTTTAGTTCAAACTCTGGATACCATAGAATTACATCTTATTTATCTAAATTCATGATGATATGATTGTTTCACCATCTGAGCCATTCTCTTTCTCTTAGAAATAAAAATCACAATCTCTGGAATAAGCCCTGTCTAAGGTTTGGATCCTAGCTCCCCTGTTCCCCTTTAAGTGACCTTGGACTTCTAAGTCCTCTGCATTTTTGTTCCCTCTTCTGTGAAATGGAGGTCGGTAATATTTACTCAATAATAAATAAAATATGTGTGTAAAGGATTTAGCACTACACACTGAAAAGTAGAAATAGAAATAATAGGAAGTAGAAGTAAAACATAATAAATGTTGACCTAATTATCATGAATAATAGTTTAGATTTACCACATAGGTACCATAGTACATGGGCACATCTTTTTAATATTCACACTAAGACTCGGAGCTCTCTGTCCTATTTGCAGAAGATTATCTCTTAGCACATGTACACCCTCAGGAATGGTCTTTGCAAAATACACCCAGTGATCTAGCTAGGAGACTTATCAACCTCACCGCAGTATCTACAAGAATGGCCCTTCTGTGACATTAGAGAGTGGAGTCAGTTCCCCTCTTGGTCACTCAGGAGGCTCACGTGTTCCACCACATAATGTTGGAAATTTCTTGCCCAAGGAGAGCTCACCTTGTAACATTGTTACCAAGTTGTGCTAATGAACTTTACAGCTGTAGTTTCTTCCTCTCTTCCCAGCCAGTCTGTAACTTACTTGATAAAACTTCCATTGCCTTGGGCAAAGTGGTTGAAAAATAAATATTTTGTTTGGGTGACCTTTGTCCAGTTATCAAAGTCTTTTTTCACTTTTACTTCTTGGCTCTTTTATTACCTTCTCTCAGGTGGTGTTAATAGGTAGTGAAGTGCCCAAAACTGGATTCAGAGAAGAGAAGTCTAGGGCATGCATAAGCAGTATCGCAAAGGAGAACCCCCTGAGCAATTCACAATGGGACTTGTTTTGAATCTGATTCAGCCAGTATTTTATTTATTGACTCTGAGTTAGGATAGAATCCTACCTTGGGAGAAATATTTAACATCTAAGGGTTTTTGTTTGTGTTTTAACTTTCAGCCTCAAGATTAGGCCTAAGTGGTAAATTCTACTTTCCACTATGAACAGAAGACACTGGAGTCCACGTTGACACACCACTGATGGTTGAAAGGGCACTTTACCAGGCTAGTGTTGGTCGTCAGGGAGGGAGGCCCAATTAGAAAATAAACACGTGAAAGAGAAGAGCCTGAGAATTTTCGTTGAAGTGAGGAGCCATACAGTTGCTGCCAAAAGAAATGAAAAATAATTTTAAAAGAAACCACCGAATCACCTAGTTACGTGCTACTTAAAAGGTAAGAGAAAGAGAGAGAGAAAGAGTTTAAAAAGACAGCTTGGCAGCCTGCTATTTTTTCCTATCAAGACATAAAGCTTAATTCAAAAATTTCCCGGAATTTAAAGTGCCAGAGGCTAAGCTAAAAATAATTTTCCCTCATTAGATTTTGTAGTTTAACCTCTGAAGTGGAAGGCTTGCGACACATACATCAAGACTCCGACTCACAAAAGCACCATTCAGAAAGGAAAAGAATAAAGAACTGTTGCTATTAAATGACCCATAGAGAATCAAAGAGACAAAGAAGACTATTTCTGTAGCTCTCAGGACTGAGCCTTGGCTTACTGGGCTATTCCAGGTGTGCCACTCCTGTCAGCTCCAGATATATCATGTGCTAAACGAGCATGAAATTCTATATGAGAGCAGGGTTCTGGAAATTCAGCTTGGCTAGACGGTGACAGGAATCTTCGGGGAAGAAAGGAAACATAGGGTTTGCTTAATAACCCCAGTGAAAATTAATAATTGGCAATTTCCTCCCCTCTTTCTTTCCTAAACACTGAATAAAGCTTTTGTATTATGTCTGCAGAATAGAGAAAAACAAACCACAAAGACTTCAACTGCAAACCCCTTCCGAAAATCTAAGACCATGGAGGAAGGGTGAACTTAATTCTTCAAATAAAGACATCAATTCCTAAATAAATAATTCATTCTTGAGATACAATGATATTTTGATGTTTTTTAAACTTAAAATCAATGATGTGCACGCACACAGGGGCGAAGCACCCTCCACAAGCTCAATCATGCCACAATGCCCTCCCTCCCATCCTTCAGTCTACTGGAACCCAGGTGTTCAATAAAGGAATTATTTAGGAAAATTTGTGGGCAATGAAGGATAATAAGTCACCCAGTATTGACAATATCAGAAAGTTATTACAACCCTCAAATCTGAGGAGGGAAGGAGAGGAAGCAATAACTACTACTGAAATGGAATAGCTACATATTAAGGGCTACCAGATCAGTTGGTGGTATGGTGGTTAAGGCAGCTGAATACTACATCGCTGGCTGCACAGTTCAATTCCAGACCTGATAGCTTGAGAAACATACCAGGTACCTATGCATAGTGCCCAAAATCCTGAAAGGAGAGAGAAATGGAGGAGAAGGGATTGCAGTGTGACCATGCCCCATGGGAGGTGCTTTCTCACTTTCTCTCCTTGTCTCTGTTTCTCTCTGGTAAGTGAATGTACTCTATGGCAAAATTTTAACAATAAATAAAAAAGAGGACTGCCAAACCGAATCCTTTGTTAAAAGGAATAGTCAATCTGTGGTTGTCAGGAAGAGGACAACAGAGAGAAAAATTACCCAAACATCACATCTCCTTCAGTATCCTATTTCTTGTACTTTCCATTCTGTGGTCTCTGTTCACTCAATCCAACTAACCAATGAGCTGAGCAGTTCTTTCAGGTAGTCCATAGAAGTCAATATCCTGGGGACAGAGTAGGATAAAGAGAGTGACAATTGATCCAGAAGGGCAGATGGAAAATACTTAGCACACGCTAGTTATTCCAAGAATAAAGCATTGGTAAAGATTTTAGAAAACCATTTTCTTTTTATACAAATTCATAAATAGCCACTAGAATATTTTTCAGGGTAATGCCTGAAATTTCTTAATTACTATCTAACAAAATATCTCTGTATTTTGTCTCAGGGATTATTTTTGAAATTCCGAATATATAACGAGCTGGTAAAATGAGCTAATGTAAGACCACCACTGTTACGTACACTTTAGTGTCTAGTGAGGGCGATTGGTGAGGAATGTGAAAAGTTGACTAGCAGAGGAGCAATCCTAGGCCCATGAGTAGATCATCAAAGCATTTGCTTCTTTAATAAAACATCAAAAGCTACGGTATGCTGTAGGGTATTTCCGAGAAGAAAACTAAGGTGAACTGTCAGAGTTTCACAGCAGAAAACAGAAAATATTTTGTGAATCTTTTGGATTTCTCCTGGTAAAACGTTCCAACTCATTTTTTAAATTTTCATGTCCAGGTTTTCTACAATGTATAATAATTTAGTCTATGGTCTGGAAGTTCAGATTTTTTACTTGTTCTTTGGGAGCAACTTAATGGATGTTTCATCAGGATCTTAGCAGTACTTGCCCGAGGGCTCTGGTAAGTAGGTCTTACAGGTAGTAAGAAGAAGAGGCAATATCCTTATTTTCTTGTTAAAAGCTAGAGCCCAGGATCTAATCCTTCCTAAAATACTAAAGTTGATTGCAAAGAATAGGATATGTTCAACAAGAGGATACTGATGTCAGGTAAAGGGCTTTCATAGACTCCACTTCCAACTTACGACAGTGTCTAGGCCAGATTTAAACCTATCCACATAACACAAATTCATGACATGTAATAGAAAGAAAATGAAACTGAATCTTGCAACCTTGAGTTCAATATTTGTTATGTGTACAACTTTGAGATAATTATTGAATCTCTTAGAAATTTTGTTTCATCACCTATAACATTGGGAAAATATTATTGACTCTCCATGAATAATAATTGAAATAATATGTAAAAAATACATGTCATAGGTTGGCAGTTAAAATGAGGGGAGCTTCCAAGATGCCCTCTCCTCCCAATGCTGACCTAATCAACCATCTTTTCTGAGCTAAGAAGCTGCTAGGACCAGTACGAAGCCTGAGTCTGAAGGTATGAGTGTGTCCTTGGACTTTGTTATGGTCTGGAAAGAGAAAACTCATAAAACATTTTTTTTTCTCTCTGGACTGCATAAAAAACCCGAGATCAGTACTGAAGTTTGAGTATCAGAAAATTTAAATGCTGAGAAGTGTCCGCCTGAGGAGATCCATCTATCCAGATGGGAAGGGCAAGGCTAGCCTTTGGAAGACCATACTGGTCCCCTCATTCACTGATGCTGACCTCTTTACATACAATCCTTTATGTACAATCCATCTTTGCTTTGAACCTGTCAAAATGCTACTTCCTTTAAATGTCGTCATGACTCCATCCTTTCCAATTTTGTAATCACTGTTATCTTTCTTATTTAGTGAGACACCTTGATGTTTTTATTGTGTGTGCTCTCCTTCATTATAGTAAGCAATACACCTGACTTTGTTAGTTTATTGCTTTTTCCAAGTGGTCTTTAACTTTCTGGGGTAAGAATTAGCTGAAGAATAGTGCACCTCCCTCCTGGTGCTCGGCAGAGGCTGCCAACTCGTAATTTGGTATAGCTCTAGCTCAGCAGATCAGATAATGCATCCCCCACAATTCTTGGAACTCCACTCCTTAATGTATCCCAGAAGTAAAACTAAGGGTTGAAGAGTAGTCAAAAAGAAGTCATGCCACTTGTAAGGGAAAGAAGAAGAAGAAAGGATAGAATGGAATATCAGAACCAATTGGTCGAGCAGGTAACACAATGCTCTGCAATGCTGGATCTGATGGAAAGGGCCTGAGTTTGTGTCCTGAAGCCTCTCTGTGCATACCAGCCACAGGTGCATGTCTATGATTCAGGCAGGATGAGGGTGGGGGGAATTGTGGCATGAACACCCTGTTGGAGATGCCTCTGTTTCTTTATTTCTCTTTGTCTCTTATTAACTTACTAAACACATAAATAAAAGAATATCAGATGTACTCCTAGAATTTCAGCTATGATACAGAACATAGGCTACATGTTAAACAAAAACAGCAGCAACCTAATAATGTACTAATTTAATAAGAGCTGATTGGATAGTAAAAATAACAATAACTAATTCTAATATTAAAAATGGTCAGCATAAACTGAAGAGAATTATGGATATAGATGGAACCAAAATTAGCCTTACACACATAGTCCTTACTGAAGAATACAATTATGGAGTAATAAAAATTAGAAAATATATGAAACAAGAAGACAAGAAGACTTCAAAAATGTAAATGTAGTTCAAATGGAAAACACGCGCACACACACACACACACACACACACACACACACAGAAATGAAACTGCTTTCCTTGATAAAAGTTGATTGAAAATAATTACTAACTTCCAGGAAGCACTGATAAAAATGTATTTACCTGAGTAATGTCCTGATAACATTCTAAATTCTAAGGAAAAAAAAAATTAGTGTGTAAATTTAGTAGCTAATTTAGTAGCTCTCAGACTGAAATACAGGATTATTAATAAAGAAAAAGACAATCAGACCAATGACAGACTTTTCTTCTGAAACCTTAGATGTTAAATGACATTGGAATAACTGTAGACTAGTGAGAAGCAAGGATACTATACAGCTGTTGGATAAGTTATGAATTAGGGTTATTAAAAGATATTTAAAGCTACTGAGGAAGACAGTTATATCATTAACATTTCCAACATGAGGCTTCTTTGAGAAAAATCTCTAACCAATAAAAATCTATATTAAATAGAGATCTCTAGATTGGGAAAGATAAAAGGGAGAGAAAATAGCAATAAAATTAGTCTCATATATACAATTAAGTATAAGAAGATGCTGAAAACTAATAGCTATATAATTTAGTTGCTCAATAAGCAATCTTTTTATTATAACATGATTTACAATAACCATTATACATCTTTATAGGGAAAAGTATGGTTTTTAAAAGTAGGTATACAATGTGTAGTAAACAAATAAATAATATAAACATATATACCACCTTTAACATTTAACATTACATTGTGTTGTGAATATTCAAAAATCATTCTACTGGTAATTTTGGAAGTATATATTGAATTGTCAATGATATTTCTTATTGTGAAATACAGTTCTAAAGAAAAAGAAAGTGATTAAAAATCAGACCAAAAGACATCCAATAACATAATGAGGATGTATTTTTGAAGACAGAGGTCATCTAAACATAGCCAAGGAGCAAAGAATTTGTATGGGGTCAACAGGTGGTGTGGTGGTTAAGGCACTCGACAACCACATGGCCAACCAGGGTTTGGATCTGGTAGCTTACTTTCTTTCTCTCTGTGTCTCTCTCTGGTGAGCTCATATACTCTATAGCAAATTAAACAATAATAAAAATAAAGAACATTTAAATAATTCTTAATAAAAAAAGGATATTTTAATATTCATGTAGAGGATTGTGGGACACTAGAGTTTATAATCTGGGGCCAGCAGGTGGCATGGTGGTTAAAGGTGTCGGACTCCCACATGGCTGGTCACGTTTCAAGTCCCAGACCTGGTAGATTGCTTTCTCAATCTCTTTCTCTCTCTCATTCTGTCACTCTCTGGTCAAATTAAAATAAATAAATAAATAAATAAATAAAGTTAAATAAAATAATTCTTTAAAAACAAGAGTTTATAATCTGAAAGATATGTACTATTAATCATTGGCATAGTTGGAGACAGGTACAATAGTACAAAACAATAGCTCTTTAGGAAGAGATCAAAAAAGAAAACTTTTACTCACTCACTGTAAGTTCTTGTAAGACCTTAGTACTGTCCTAGTCATAAAGAAATAAGTCCTCAAAAAAAATTGGAAAGAAATGTTTAAAAGTGTAGACATGGCTTCAGCCAGTGATTCAGTGATTTATAAGTTTTATCAAGTTCTTGATTTTAGCCTTTTTAAAATTCATTCTAAAGCTGCTTGTAAGATTTTGGACTTTTCCTCTACTATCTGGTTTTATACAAGGAGTAATGGCTAGAATAATAAATATATAAATGCAGTATGAAACCTGTGGAGACAAATATCAAATAATTGGTGAATTTGTACTTGAACCTGCTTGTCTATAATTGTTGAACCTGAATTTTTAGCCTTTTAGTTGGAGAATTTAATCCTGACATTCAATGTTATCCATATATGTGTACATTTCCATGTCATTCGATTGCTATTTTTTTCTTAATTGCTTCTGTTCTCTTACTTCTATTTACCACCCTTTAGTCTTTCTGTTGTAGTATTCTCTTAAGTATTTCTGAAATTGATTAGTTTTGGTAGATTCTTTCAGCATTTAGTTATCCAAGAATGATTTTATTTTTCCTTGCTAAATATGGTACTTTTGGTTGAGATTGTCTTTCTTTCAGAGCTTTAAAGGTATCTTTTTTTGGAATTATTTTATTTAACTTTATTTATTATTAT
>NW_006160067.1:13608-21180 GCF_000334495.1 Tupaia belangeri chinensis
AGAGAGAGAGAGAGAGAGAGAGAGAGAGAGGAAGTGAGAAAGCAAGCCACCAGGTCCGAGATTTGAACCATGGTTGGCCATGTGGAAGTCCAGCGCCCTTAACCACCATGCCACTTGCTGGCCCCAAGAGCTTTAAAGGTATCTTTTCATTCTTTCCTTGATTGTATTGTTTCACTTGAGAGATCTAATGTTATTCTAATGGGGCAAAATTTGTAAGTAAATTGGCATTTATCTCTG
Organism: Tupaia belangeri chinensis; assembly: GCF_000334495.1. Lineage (NCBI taxonomy): Eukaryota > Metazoa > Chordata > Mammalia > Scandentia > Tupaiidae > Tupaia > Tupaia belangeri. The sequence continues at coordinate 13,846 of NW_006160067.1, forward strand.
GCCATTTTTAGAATACTGTATTTGTCATTTATTTTTACCAGTTTGGCTACGGTATGCCTTGGTGAAAATATTCTTGTATTGTATCTATTCAATGTACTTTGCATTTCTTGAATTTGGATATCCATGTCTCTCTAAATTTGGGGTTTTCAGCTAATATAACATAAGTGAGATTTTCTATGCCTTTACCTATCTATTTGCCTTCTGGGATACCTACTATGAGAATATTTGGCCATTTAATTGTGTCTAGAATTTCTCATATGTTGTACTGATTTATGGAGGTATGTTCCTTTTGGTTGCTTGAACTAAATAAGCTTTTTCCTTCAAAATCAAAGATTCTTTCTTCTGCATTATCTAATCTGTCATTGATACTTTCAAGAGAGGTTTTTAACTCCCTGCATCGTATTATTTATCTCCAGAAGTTCTGTTTGACTCTTTTTCAGAGTATCTATCCTTTTATCGAGTTCCTCTTTCAAGTCATGAGGAGATTTTATCATTTCCTGAAATTGGTTGTCTCTTTTCTTTTGCATCTTTTGTCACAATGAATATTCTAAATTCATGATCTGACATTTCTGTGATCTCTTGTGCTTTATCCATTGTTGGTAAGGAGTTATTATGTTCCTTTGGAGGGTATTTACTGGTTTTAACCTATTTCTTAGGACCTGCTTTGATTTTTAGGTTTCTAATGATATACTCACTTCTTACTTTATGAGTAGAAGAATACATACAGCACTGCAGCTGTGCTTAGGCAGTTCCCTATGGGATAAGTTAGTTCTACATCCATTTCACCTCTCCACTGTGGGTGAGAGCATGGAATCCACAGTGGGAGTTTGGGGTTCAGATTTTGAGGGGAGTTTCTTTTCTTTTACTACTAGAGGGTAGTCAGGAGAGAATTCCTCCAAAACCTCATCGCCTTCATCTGTTTGATTTCTGTATACCCAAACCTCTCTGCTCCCAATGTATCTGGAGTTTGAGCTGGATAAGTAGGGTATAAAATAATAGTCCAATTCACATTACATGCTACATGAAATGTGCAGGCTGAAGCAGCCCCTCCTCCCCCACTGCAGTTTGGGTGTGTGTTGGGTCTCTACCGATGAGCTTAGATGAGCAGCCTTTGCTTCCCTATTACTCCTTCTGTCTCTGGAACTGGAGGAACTGGATGATGGCCCTTGAAAGTTGAAGCAGCCTCTCACCCTCCACTGCAGGCTGGGTAAATAAGCAACCTTCAAACAGCAGAACATACTGTAGAAGTGAAAATGGGTATGGCATAAAACATTTGTAAAAGTTGATTCTCTATTTGGTCATTAGTAAAATGCAGAAATTGTTAAAAAGCAGAAACTGTACAGACCACAGTTTCTAATCCCAATTAAATGGGAAATAAATAATGAAATAGTGACAAAATCAGTGACTGGCTGGAATATATGAAATATTTTTAAATGTCATTGAATTGAGCCAGCTTCATAGTGCAGTGGTTTGGTGCTCCACTGAGTAAGATCAATTCCACATATCCTGCCACAGTTTGCATTCTATTGGCTTTATTCCAGGCATGTTCTCATGTTTCCAGGATCCTGATGGGATGAATTGGAAGAAAACAAATTGTGGCATCACCTGACCCTTTTGGGGCATGCTTTCCTTCTCTCTTCTCCTTTTCCCAATCTCTCTCTCTCCCCCCCTCTTTTTTAGGTACATACCTTCTAGCATAAAAACTGCCATTGAATCAAACATTAAATCATAATAAGCTATAAACCATCTACAAGTAATAAAAAGTGTGTGCTTTATTAAAACTACTATAAAGTGGTAAAATTATTCTATGGCAACTAATGGCTATAAATGCCTACATGACTAAACATAAAAACCTAAAAATAGATTGCTTTTGTGATCTCTTAATAACAAACCTATGTTAAGAATGAAGTACTGAAAACAAAATCTGAAAGACCAGCAGTTAGTGTAGTGGTTAAGGTGCTGGACTCCCACATGGCCTGCAGTTTGAGTTCTGTAACCAGCAGCTTAAAACTCATGCCAGGTATGTGTGTATCTGTGCCCAAAATCCTTAGAAGAAAATGAGGGAGAAGGGATTGCAACATGTCCATCTCCACTGGGGGAGAGTGATTTCTCAGGTTCTCTCTCTCCATTTCTGTCTCTCTCTCTCTCCAGTGAGTGCACTCATTTCTGTCTCTCTCTCTCCAGTGAGTGCACAAACCCTATAGCAAAAATACTCTCTCAAACAAACAAAAGAATGTGAAATAAAGTGAAAAAAAAATTAGTGATTCCACTCCTATGTCTTCTTTGGGTAACTTTACTACTTATCTTTTTCAGTCATGTACCAAGTTTGTAGGATATGACACTGTTGGAGATACTTGAAGGTTGAATTGAGTGACAAATTTATCTCACTGAGCACTGGGAAACCATTTATGGGCTCTAAGAGATGTTACTATTAATTTGCTAAATATTCTTCTTGTGTTTATGTTTATCAGACAGGACTGCAGAATAAGATTTTGTTTTGAAGAGGTAACTGCATTGTTAATATGGTATAAGATTAGGATGAACTCATAGTTTAAAATATTTAGTGCCTAACCTTAAATATAGGCTTTTCTAGATCAGTTGCTCCAAATTATTTTGTATCAACATGTTTTTGAAATGTCTTCAGGGCTAGATGTGGAAATGGTGAAGGATTATGCTTCTCAAATTTATATGCCTTATGTGTGTGTGTGGGGGGGGCATTCGACTTTGGTAAACATGACTAGAATACTGACTTAGCAAGCATATGTCGTGCTGATAAAATGATTTAATTAATAGCCAAAAAAAAAAAAAAATGGGAGACCACTCTCATGAAGTTAATACTTAGGGGTGTGAAAGAGAAAAAAAATTCAATGACATTATTAAACGCCAAAGATGAAATATTATAGGTTGTCAAAAAATACCTGAGCCTGGAATGCTGTCACTAGTAATCGTCTCCTCCTAACCCCCAGGACATAACTGAGGACCTAGTGTTTTTAAAAACATGTTTTAATTTTATTTCAGAGTAGAAGCAGTGAACAATGGAATGTGAAATAAAGACCAACTAACTAAGGTAGAAGAAAAAATATTTTCTTAAAAATTAAGATATTAGAAGCCTAGTGAATGACTCATGAAGGAGAAAAAGAAAATAAATCTCATAGTCTATGATAAAGAGACAATAAGAGAGGAGGAAAAGAAAATGTATTCAAACCCCAAAAGGGAAGATTGAAAGACACATACAGACCATCAAAGCAATATGAGGTGAAATTCTATTGAGACATGAGAAAAGTTGTGATGCATTTTTGCATAGAAAAACACGTCATGACTTTTCTCATGACCCAATACATTAACACGCTATTAGCAAGCAGAGATTTAACTATTGTCTTTGCCCTCAGAAAGTTGTATAACTAGTACTCTATAAAATATGTATATGAAATATATCAGAAAGCCAATCAGATCAGCTCTATGGTGGACATTAGCATCATCCAGGATGAGGATAACCAAATCATGGAGATGAAGAAAGACATCATTTGAATAGAATTCACTGATTTCATATATTTTACTGTAGGAAACTCCATACTTCAAAAACTGGAGGAGTATATTTGAAAAGCAAATGTCTACTCCAGAAAACCAAGGGAAAGTATAAAGTAAAAAGTAAACAGTATGAGTTCTGGATATGTAGAGGAGAAATCTAACCAACTGAACAAGGAGATTAAATTGCTAAAATTTAAGCAGACGTCATTGAAAGGAACAGAACAGACCACGTTGTCACCAAAAGCAGGAACAAACACTGTTCGAGAACTGTAACATCAATAGCTGAGGTAAGCAAGTGAAGTGTCTTTAGGGGCACAAGCCATATGTATTATTCCTCACTAGGGTGCCTGAAATAAGGGCAACTGCAGCTTCAGTCCAAGAATCCATGACAGGTGCTTCTCAAGCTGAAACAAATGAAGGATAATAAGGTTCCCTCAGGCTTGGTTTCACTGGCGTAACAATTTCAAAGTAAATGGCAGTGTCAATAGGTACTGGAGCAACCAAGTGCAAATCCTTGCTCACAAGGGAAGAAAGAAGCACCATGTCCCACTCAGGAAAGGCTAGATTATGCCATGAAAAGGCTTATTTTGTACTAACATGCAAAATGTATGAATACATACATTCAATGGAAGGGGGCCAGTGTTCCACACAGGCTTCAGGGGTCTGAGCGGATCTCGCTCACTGAAACGGGGAGGAGATAGTTGCTGGAGTTTCTCTCGGTGATTGTTCACTGACTTGGCTGGGAATAATTTACATCACTTTTCTTAACCCACTGGACAGATCTAGTCACATGACTCCCCTTAAATACAAAGCATGTAGTAAATGTTATCCAAGTGCCCAAGAAGAAATCTAGTATGGGTGAACACTAATGATATTTGGCATACCATATTGCTAGAGTCTTCCTACACTCCAAGTAGCATTGGTAAGCCAGGATTTCAGATCTCAAAGGGAAAAGAAAATGATGAGTTTTTGAAGGTTAGCTAGATGGTACAGCAGTAACTTGCTGCTCAAGTGATGGAAAATAGGTAATTTAGTTCCTCAGTCAACTGGTACACATCAGTGTGCAAGCCCATGATCCTGGCTAACTGGGAATTGGGGAAGTCAGTTGAGACCCTGTTGGGGATGCTTGTCTTTCTCTCTCTCTCTCTGTCTTTGTTTCTCACACTCATAAAAAGAAATAAATAAGCTTTTTAAAAAGTTTCTAGGGCTAGTTCCATGGCCCAGTGGTTAAGGGGCAAGACCCCATATGACCAACTGTGCAATTTGCCCCAAATCCCAAAAGGATGGAGAATGGAGGAGAAGGGTTCTCAGTGTGACCTCACCTATTTGAGGGGTACTTTGTACTTCCTCTCTCTGTCTCTCTCTGGAGAGTGCAAGTGCCATATTCCTAATTGCCCTATAGCAAACTAAAAAGAAAGTATGAATATAATGGATGGAAAATATGACATATGAATAATTAATCTTGGTAAGGATGATTACCATTATTTCAAATAATCAAATACCATTCTCTGAGAAGGGAACATTTGCAAATAGGTAGATCCCCTCTCCTCCTAACAACTATAATGTGGATATATTCTGTCGAATTAACTTCTTAGCCATGTTAATATAAACTCACAGACCAAGGGCACACTACTAACACACTACTGTCTTAGATGGCAGATGTCATAGAGAAGTAGTAATCAAGACTATTTCTCCTTTCCTTGTCCTTCACTCAGTACTGTAATGTATCACTCTTATGACCTTTGTCAACCTCAAAGCTCCAAAATTTTTATTTTGTCTGGGACTACAGATTGGTTCATTTAAAATTTTTTATTTCTATGGGAAGAGTGGCACGATAATTCAGTGAACTCTGAATTCTTCAACTAATGAGACTATTAAAAATTTTAAGTTGTACTAATTCATTTTTCAGTTGCTAAAATAACCATAAATTTTCTAGTAGTACTTCATACTTCAGCTTCTGAAGAAATTAAGTCTACACAGGCACAAAGAACTTTTTGGCTATGATTGAAAAGTATGAGGAATTAAGTAGAAAACTACACTTTCTAGATTTCACTCTTTCTTTAAAGATTGAATTTTTAAATGATTAATTATTGATGTTTCCAAACTATGGAAGACCACATACACCCACTATTATAGATTCATTCAATACTTGTTAAGACTTTGCATTCTTTCTCTTTCTCTCTTCTATCTCCATATTTCAAATTCCTTGTTGACCATTTTTTAAAGTTGCAGGCATTGGGACTAGCAGTTGGCATAATGGCTATGTCACCGGACTCCCACGTAGTTGACCACAGTTTGAGTCCTGGACCCGGCGTCTTATACTCACACCAGGCGCATGTGCATGTGTGCCCAAGATCCCGAGAGGAGAATGGAGAAAGGACTGCAGCGTGGCCATCCCCCCAGGGGGTGATTTCTCGCTTTCTGTCTCTCTGACTCTCTCTGTCTTTCTGGTGAGTGCACACACCCTATAGCAAAAACCTCTCCAAAACAACAACAACAACAAACAAACAAACAAAAACTAAATAAGTTGCAGGTATCATGGTAACTTAGCCCTAAATATATTGCATGAATATGAACATACTCCTGAATAGCCAAAACAGCATGACCACACCTAGAGAGAAACTGAAAATAATTTTAAAATCATTTACCTAGTCCTTTTCAAATTCCCACTTTGCCTTTGATTACAGTCTCTTTTTATACAGAATAATTCTTCTCCCCCCCTCCCTTTTCAACTGCCCTGAGTGCTCAAGACATGAGATAAATTTTTCCAGTAGAAATCTGACTGTTTCTTTATGGTGTCGCTATATTACTTCTGTGTTACAGAAGTAAGATATCATAGCCTAAGTATACTCAGCTATGGCATAAAACAGGTAACTTTTATGTATTTCTTTATTTTTAAACAATGTCTCAAAATGTTGTGATCCTCCTGACTCACCCTTCCTGAGTCACCAAAATTCCAGACACACTCCACAGGGCTGGCCCTAAGATGAGACCAGGAATTCACAGGAGGTGTTTGACACATTACTTATGTCAGGTAGAACATATTATTAAACAATTTCACAATTAGCGATGCTAAATTGAGTAACTTTTTTAAGGTCACTGCAACCAAACTTCTCCATTATAAAAATAAAGCTTCAATTATTAGGTAATCTGTGTGGTGATATTTTGTCAATTTTTGCCTCCTTTTATCATCCCCTAATCTTTTCCTGACACAATTATTTTATTCGATGCCAAAAATGGTACTTTAAAAAAATCTATCATACATTATTTATTAGCCATCATACTTTTTTGAACCATTAATGAACTACATTTTCTCATAAAAAGACAGGGCAAGTGATTAATTCCTTTTTTTTTTTTTTTTAGGAGAACAAAGTTCTTGTTACAGTTACCTCTGATGATAAAAATTTTTGTTGTTCTTTCTTTTTTTTTTATTATTTCCCTAAGAATCAACTTTTTATTTATTCATGTATTTTATTGTGAATTTTTTTCTAAGCAGTTCATTTCTATTTTGTGTTTAATATATCTTTATAATGTCTGATTTATTTATTTCATTCTTGTTTACTTATTTATTTTCACTCCCTTGTTTTTATTGATATAATTCACACAATTTTATCTACACACTTTCTTTGGCTATGTCATATACATTCTATAATTCATTAACTTTTTCTATAATTTAGGATCTCTCTCAACTGTATCAGATAACTTTATGATATAATTACTGTGTATGATGTTATAATTACACTGTGTCTTTGTTAATATGGTCTGTTTCATTATTATTTTCTATTGACTTCTTTCCTTCCTCTTTCC
>NW_006160067.1:21211-136468 GCF_000334495.1 Tupaia belangeri chinensis
TCTCTTCCTTTCTTCCTCCCTTTCTTCTTTTGGAAAACAAAATTAAAATTCCTTCCTTCTTCTTTCTTTCCTCCTTTCTCTTTCTTGTATTTAAGGATACTTATACTTTTGGTCTTGTTATTACTTTTATATCAAGAATTCTAACCCTTAATTTCCTCATACCTTACTTCAACTCTTAATATTTGGTTTGTCTATTTTTAAATTTCATAATCAGGTTTCACCTTTCCCTATGAGAAATTCTATCTTTTACTCTCTTCTGTTTTTCTCTCCAACTTCCACCTACTGTTATTGCTGTCATTTCTGATTTTTCAGTGCATGTACGTTTCATGTACTATCTTTTTGCTGTTATCTTACTTTGTTTTCTCTTCTGCAAGCTTATTTTTAATAACTACCATAAAAAGGCTTATAGGTATATGTTTCTCCATAAATTTCTTGCATTCGTGCAAGTTTAACTCTGTCTTATTGTAGCTTCAATAATTGGAGAACACTTAGCTGAATATAAAGCTACCTTACAGTGATTTTGCTTGGCGTTCTTAAAACTGTTGTTCCACTGTTGTCTTTCTCTGCATGTTCACATAAAAAGATCTGAGGCCAATATGATTTCTGTTTTTTTCTTTTTTCTATTTTGAACATCTGGGCCTTTTTAGTAGATGTACAGATGAGATTGGGGAGTGGGTGTTTTTATTTCTTTTCTTATTTCTTTAAGTTGAAAGATTTTCTGGTGTATGTCAAGACGTTAAATGTCCTGAGAAATTTTTTGGTCACATAATTGGATTATTAAATATTTAGATAAGAAAATTATTTTATCTCAAAAATGTTTTTCATATTAAAGTTTTAAATACTAATTCAATAAGTTGTTTTGTTTTTCCACCTCAAGGATTCCAATCATACACATGTTGGTTATTCATCGCCTTGCTTTTATGTGTAAATTTTTCATGACCGATTTTTATTTTCTTTAGTTTTGTTGTATTTTGTTGGGTCATCTAAATAGTAAACCATATACCTGTCTTTGTGCATTTAGTTATAGCTGTTTTCTCATTTGGTGTCTTATAATCTATTGGGTTGTTGGGAAAGTCATGACTCATTTTAGCATAGGAAAAATAGAAAAATGAGTCATGGCTTTCTGATGACCTAATACATTTGTTAGAAGATTCTAGATTGTTCTTCAATGTCATTTTTGAGTAATACATGTTTCTATTTCATGGGTTTGTAATTCTTCAACTTTTCTGAATTTTGATGTTTGATTTAAATTTAAATTCTGATTCAAAATGTTTAATTTACAATTGCTTGGTTGATTTTATCTACTATCATAGTCTTCTGTAATTGTCACTGGATTTTGCATGTGTATGCTTTCATTTGCTGAAGAGTTTTCCTCTCTGTTAACCTTGTAATGCTCTAACTTTACAGAAATTTTGTGACCTTTCTATTTATTTGTTTTGGATTTTTCTGAAACAATATTAGACAAATAAGTAGCATTCATAGTTTTCCTATATTTCTACTAGGGTATAGGCATGGAAAAGACATAATTTTATTTCATTTTATGTATTATTGTACGGTTCTGAGGAAGAGACTTAGATGAATTGGGACTTAGGTCTGATCTTCATGTGTGCGATATAGTGGTTTCACTTTGAATAGTGTGAATAGGAAAGACCTGTCTGTTAAGATGTCTTCTGGGGGAGAAAACTAAATGAATTAACAATAGGTACCCTGGTTTCTGGGGGAAGATCACATTAGCTAGAAAAACTATCACTTTAAAAACCCTGGGTATAATTATGCTTGATTTGTGTGAAAAAAAACAGTCAACTTAGTGTCACTATAGCAGAGAAAGTCAAAAGATAGAGCAAGATCATTTAGGGCCTTAATTCAGATTAAATAAGATTAAAATTGGATTTTAAAATATCTACTCCAGATTCTTTTGAGGAATGTATTTAGTAGAATGACATCGGGAAATGTATTACAAAGGGCATTGCAGGAGTCCATACGTGACGATGGCAGAAGAGACTGGTAGCGACAGTGAGGCTGCTGACAGCATGGAGTAGAGCAGGTTTAAGGTCAGAAACTAAGAGTTTGGTTGTGCTGTTGGAAGTTCAAGCCTTCACATGCAGATGTCAGCTGAGTAGTTGGATTCAGAGTTTTGGGAAAAAGTCAGGAAAGTAAAATAGAAATTTGTTAAAATTCCTGGTGAGACACAAAAGCATTGTTGTTTATTATCTTAATTATCCTAAATAGGGTAACATTATTTCTAATTTGTCAGTATTTGGACCACAGATTCCTTGGATTTTGTGTCTTTACCTTCTCAATTTTGCCAGTTTCCATGAACTATGTGTAGTGATTATAAAGTCATAGGATGACTAAGTCTACACAGCCAGTAATTATCTCTGGCAGAAAATGCCTTTTAGTATATAAGCATCATGAGGGATGCAAAGATGAAGCAAAAGCAGGTCCTGATTTTAGGGTGTTTATATTCTTCCACCATTCACAGGGAACCAATATCTTTCTATGGCTAACATAATGAGATAATTAATTTATTAATTAGGCAGAAACAGATAATGCTCTTTTATCACACATAGAGGTGTTCATGATTTTCATTTTTAAATTTTTTATCATGGAGCACCTTGATGAATCTTAGGGTGTTATATTGACAGTTCACATGATAACATGATCAAAGTGTAGAGTAGTGTACTAACATCCTATTAGAAGAACATGTGTTTACGATAGCATTTGTGCCTCCAGATTCTCTAGTCTTTGTAATTACTTTCTAGTCACTTCCGTCTTACCCTGACTTCCATTCTACCATTTTAACAACCCATATTCATTAATAAGCATGGTATCATTGTGGTTAAAAGAACAGACTATTGGACTGGCCTTGTAGCATAGCAGTTAAGGGAGCCAGATCTCATACAGCTGACCAGAGTTTGAGTCTTGGACCAGTAGCTTGAAAAATGTGCTAGGCAAAATCCTGACAGGATGGAGAAATGAAATAGAAGGGTTAGAGGTATGACTACACCTCACTGAGGGGAGCTTTGTCTTTTTGCCTTTCTCTCTCCCTCTCTGGTGAGCACACATATCCTCTGATAATTAAAAAGATTTTAAAAAGACTAGGCTATGAATCAAACTACTTGGTTTCCAACATTCAGCCTGATTAAATATTAGTTTTTTTCATTTGGAACATAAGTGTAGTTGTAGTAATTACCTCATAAAATTGGTGAGAACATATATGTAAAAAATAGTGTCATGGACATACGAAGTATATATCTTGATAATTATTTTAAGTTGTATTAGTCTACATTTTTTCTTTATGAATGTAGTTTCATTTCACTTACATATCTGGTTAGTTTCTCTTTTTATAAAACTCAAATTACTTGTTTCATTAACAACACATTAAGAGAATACCAATTAGAGATTTTTATTTTTTTTTCAAACAACTGAGTAGCTTACATCAGTAAAGAATTTATTGGAAGACCATTAGGCAGTTCATAGAATTGATAGAAACATTGTTGAACCAGGTTTGGAAACCGGCATGAACCAAGGAAGGGCAGACTATTCAGAAGTCTGCCAAGACAAGGTCACAGTAAAACTCTGATTAAGAGTGTCATCACTGAACACTTATTACTGTGAAATTGCCTCTTTATGTCATTTTCCCATAGTTTGAAGTTCTCCAGGGAAAACCTACATGACTAAGACCAGGTCATACATCAGTGTTCTCTATCACTAGTTCTCAAGCTTAATCTGATTTTAAGAATCACTTGGATGAGAGATTGTATGAAAAATATTGATGACTAGGTCTCATCCTCAGAGTTTCTAATTTAGTTGGTATAGAGTACAGCTTGGGCAAATGAAAATTTTTAAAGCTCCCAAGATGATTTCAATGTGTAGAAACATCAGATATTTACTCTTGTAGGTAGAATCCACTTGCTAAAGAAATAGCTAAAAGGTTCCGATGACTCCATATGTTATAACAATTAGTTAATTGGTTAATAAGTTGTTTTTACAAAGCAATTCACATTCTGTTTAGAAAGTTAAGAAACAAAGAGCATCTTATGAAAGTTACCCATCGTTTTCTGTCCAAAGATAATTTCTATAAACATTTCCCTTGATCTCTCCTGATACTTCATTGTGTATGTGAAATGTGAGTACATATACACGTGTATGTGTGTATACACATGTCTGTATATACACACGTAAAAATGATTTCCTGTTTTCATGCATGCATTGGTCCATAATCTTTGAAGTTGCATGGCAGCCATATCTCCATATCTCCTCTGTGGAATTGTGCCTTCTAAAGAGAAGGTCTCCAAAGGCTAGGGATTAATTCAGCTGATGAACTGTGGATACTGGTAAATTGACATTTCAAAGGGCAATGACATTCAGTTATGCTTTAAAACTCACTATCACAGAGAATTAATATTTATATGTGGGAAAACACTCGTTTCCCCTATGCTCAGCCACATTAGAACTTACTTTTTCTCACTTGCTCCTTCTCAGTGCTCTTTCCTTTTGTTTAAGACTCTGCCCTCGTGTATTTTTTCCTCTTCTTTAACTTCTCTAAACATAACTAAAATACATTTTAAATTGGCACTTATATTTTTTCTTTAGAGATATTTTTGCTATAGGGCAAGTGTGCTCGTTGCTGGAGAGACAGAGACAGAAAGTGAGAAATCACCCCCCAGAAGGAGATGAGAATGCTGCAATCCCTTCTCCTGCATTCTCCTCTTGGGATCTTATGCATGCATGCACACATGTCTGGCATTAGTTTTGAGTTGCCGGGTCTGGGACTTGAGCTGCAGTCAACTACGTGAGAGTCCAGGAATGTAATCATTATGCCATCTGCTGTTCCCACATTTGCATAGTTTGTGTTAGTGTCTATGCCCTGGTTGTACTCTTACTTCTCAGAGTCCTTGTTCTTGGGATGCTTATAGGTGTTCTAGAACTCTTAAATGGTTTACACAGTAGCGTTATGTCTTATAGAGGAAAAGATGGAAATGGTGGGTGCTAAGAAACCTAAGTTCAAGCAAATACAGGCAGCTCCCATGGTTACCATGACAGACACAACCGGCAGCAGGAAACTAATTAGCCAACAGCACACTGAGACCAACTTTTCACCTCCTCATCTATAGATAAGGAAATTAAAACTTGGGACCAGAAGTTGGCATAATGCCTATGTCCCTGAACTCCCATGTAGCCGACCGTGGTTTGAGTCCCAGACCCGGTGGCTTAAACTCATGCTGGGCATGTGTGAGTGCATGCCCAAGATCCCGAGAGGAGAATGGAGGAGAAAGGATTGCAGCATAGCTATCCCCCTGGGAGGTGATTTCTTGCTTTCTGTCTCTCTCTCTCTTTCTGGTGAGTGCAGGTGTCCTATAGCAAAAACCTCTCCAAAAAAAAGAAAAGAAAATTAAAACTCAACAGGATGAAATAAACGTCTCTCACTACACATGTTGCTAATAATGAAACAGAATTACAATCTTGGTTTCTGGATTTCCAAGAAGCACTGGTTCCGTTGTACCACAGCAGTAGCTCTAATTCCATTATCACACATCCCTATTCTGATCTAGTTGCATCATTGGAAAGCATGAGCTATGAAATCAGATACCGCCATTGATTTATAGTGAACCATTTTCTGATTGATCTGAGATTCCACCAATGAAGCAGGGGCACATTGATGGGGTTTAGCACCTCGGTGAAGAAGCAATCATCTATACATAGTCCATGCATCTTTTCTGAAACCCCTCAGTAGCTGAAAATCTGTCAAAAATCACAGTGTTCTCTTTACCAGATGGAAATCACTGGTGTGACTATTGGGATGGTGATGAAGCAGCATTTTGAGGAAATGTATTACTCGGGGAACTTCTATGGCTTATCACTTAGTGACTCTTAACCTGAATGCAACTTTTGGAATGTGCTTGGTAGACTTCGGATGCAACCCAAGTTAAAGATAATTTATCAATTAGAGTCAACAAGAATGATCACTTGAGGCCAGAAGATGACACAGCAGTTAATGGCACTGTGTGAGGCAATTGCACAGGAGAAGGTTCCCAGTTCAAGTAGGGAGACCTCCCTGAGTATACTAGGTAAACACACTCCATGATCAGGGGCTGGATGAGGCTGGGATGGGTCATAGCATTGAAACCATGGTGAGGGTTCTCTCTTTTAAAAACTTAAAAACAAGGACCAACAGATGGTATAATTGCTATGCCACTGTACTCCCCACATGGCTCCGTGTGGTTAAAGTCCTGGACCTGGCAACTGAAAACTCATGCTGGGTGTGTGTAAATGCATGCTTAAAATCCCAAGAGGAGAATGGAAGAGAAGGGATTGTGGCATGGCCATGCCCTTGGGATTGATTTCTCACTTTCTGTCTCTCTAGCAAGCGCACATACTCTACAGCAAAAATCTCTCTTAAAAAAAAGAAAAAGAAAAAAAATCTTAAAAAAAAAGGCTGAGAATTTATGCATAATCTGTTCCCAAAATATAAATGTGATTTGCTTCAACTTTATTCTAATTTCTTCCAAAATGTTATAATACAATTGTTATTATTGAAATAAATTTTTCAAAGCCCTAAATTTTCCACTTTGTTTCTGTTCATTAAACCATAACTTTTCTTGAAACAAAGGCTAAGACTACATAGTATATTGTAATGTTCGTTATGAATGGACAGAAAATATGAGCTTACTAATGATCAAGTGCAGATTGACTAAATTACAACATTGAGTCAAGAGACTCATAAAATATTTAAATAAATAAATGAAAGAAAATTCTTACCAAGGCATTAAAAAAAAAGGATTAAAGCCAGTTCTCTATTACATTGAAGCAACTGAATACAAAGTCATAACTCTGGCCAAACTCATTTTTAAAAAAGTACCAGTAGTTTTGTATTTCTCTGATAATTTTTAAATTGCTATGTATTTCCTCATTCACTTATACTTTTTGGTATAACTCACTATTTAAGGACATCCATGGTAATATTAATATTTTTTCATTTCTGTAGTGTCCCAAAGCCTTCTATGTACAAGTTTATACATTCAAATAAAGGTACGAAAACATGTTTGGTGCACTTTTAGGTGGCAGAAAAACATTTTTAAAAAACAATTTATTGGTTTTCAAGGAGTCCACAAATGATTTTCTGGGAATTCTATCATTGCACAAATGAAATTCTGGTTTTTGTGCCAGATTTGAAAGAATACATATTGAGTATTTTAACATTTTTTCTGAAAATTAAAAAGCACACATTTGTTTTTAATGAGAATTCATTGATGATCCTATTACCATTTGGGGGTCTTGAAAGTTAAAGAATATCAAAAACATCATGGCAGTTCAAGGGCATTAATTCTGCGAGTTGTGGGCTTCTGTTTCCTACAGTCTATGTGGACCAGACCCATGTGTGAAAAGCAAAATTTCCATGCTTATCATAAATTGATCTGGAAATATTTATCAAGCTAGAGTCATATTCAAGATATTAGAATAGGCCCTGAAGAATTTGTTACAAAACAAGACAGTATACAAACAAACGAAGATGATGCATGGCTTTGTATGATTAGGAGAAGGGCATAGGTGGACAACACGAAGGTAAATACTGTGTGAACAATGAGGACATGGAGTTTATTACAGCAGTTAGAGATAGCTAGTCAGCCAGGTCAATGAGACCATGAGAAGAAGGAAAGGAAAGTTTAAGAGTCCCATGGCAGAGCTGTGGTTGGAGCTGAACCTGAAACTGAATGATGAGTTAGGCAAGGTGAGATATTCAGAAATGAAGGTGAGTCCAGAGACCTACAGCTGTGCAACCTCAAACTTCACCTGATGCCTGACAGTGACCCAGAGCTCTGAGGTAAGTGCTGTGTGCTAAAGAGTAGGAGAAGTGGACTTACATTAGGTATCATTCAGCACAGGATAAAAAAAAAAAGGCTTACATTAGGTATCATTCAGCACAGGGAAAAAAAAAAAAAAGCACCTTCCAGCAATGTTAGCGATGTTTAGCATCAAAGGATTTAATGTAGAGGGATATGTACCTAAAAATTACTGAAGTGCCTGAAGTAGTAGGCATCAGATGTGGTAGAAAGTCCAAGAGCACCACATAGGAGAGTTGTGATCTGAAGTGCTGCCCATGCTTCTTCCCTTATCAGGGGAGCCCATTGTGCCTCCAGAACAGTAGCTCTAATAATTCTAGGAAATTTGGTTTATAGCCTCTCATCCTCTGCATTAAAGGAAATCACTCTGGCAGTCAGAGGAATGAAGGCTGAATGAGCAAATCCATGGTATTCACCCCAGAGCTGTAAGGCAATTCAGAGTAATTTGGTTTAGAATTTGAACACTGGACAGAAAGTGAACAGTTACATAGTCGTTAGTGAACATCTGGCCAGGTGACAGCACCTGGGACACAGCTAAGGAGAGCCGAAGATGCTCTCTCCTTTGGTTTAGAGTTGAGTTTGGCTAATGAGAAGTGAAAGCAGGAGACTGCTGGGTAGGACATGGAAAACTGAAGCAGGGGTCGGGGTGGAACACAAAGTTTTGGTTCTCTTCCTGCCATGGCACAGGTTGACACTGACTGTGTCATAAGGAACATTGATCGGGGGTGCAACTTTCGTCTTTATTTTAAGACAAGGTCTTGCTGCCTCAGCCACCCCTGGTGCTAAGACCCTAGGTGGACACTGCCATACCTGGCCCCTTTGTAGACAAGGTCTCAGCCAGGCCATCCTCAAGCTTGGGGTCCTCCTGCCACAGCCTTCCTGAGTCACTGGGGTTACAGGCTCAGGTTACTCATCTTGCTTTTAGGTTAGACTGGAAATCAGACCTGGGCCTTCCATGTCATCCCAGCCTGAGGGGCCCAGTGTCATAAAAGAACGTACTGCCCAACCCTTTATTAAAGTTTCAGATCTCACCTTCTTGTGGTAATCATGCCCTTTCCTTGCATCCAGAGGAAGCTGTGACTCCCAAAAATTGTGAACTTGAGGATATGTCACCACATATCACCCCCAAGCTGATGTCCATAACCTGCTCATACCATGAGGTCGTCAGTAAAGTCATGATGTATATTTCCATGCAAAAATGTGTCATGACTATTCTGACAACCCAGTATAATGTGCCTAATTATTTCTCATAGTATTTTATGTGTCTTTGAATTAAATCCTCACATAGCATAGGTATGTCACTGAGATAGTCAAGAGTGTAACCATAGTTTTATGACAAGGTGAGAGCAGTCAAAGGACCCAAAGAGGCAGCATGCTTCTCTCTTTCTTTCCCCTCCCAGTGTCTTCCTGCTGGCCTCTGGATGCAGCCACAACCTTATCACTCTGCTCCCACTATGATTCATCCCAATGACCAAAAGAGTGATGCTTCCATAACAAAGCAGTAGCAATGTTGTCATGACAACTATTGGATATTTACCAGGCATTTATAAGGACTTTACATGTACTTAATCAATAATAATGTAATAATTCTTACATCAACCCTATGAGGTGTGTAATCATATTGCCATCCCTCTTTATGAATGAAGACATTTAGATGTAGGGCAGTTAGAAGAGTTTTACAGAGTCTACCCTGGAAATGAAGAGGTAGGATCCAACCGAGGGGATATGGCTTGAGAATCTCTTTCTTTGACACTGTATTAACATTTAGCATGACCAGGACCAGCAAATGGCATAATGGTTATGTCACTGGACTTGCACATAGTCGTCTGTGGTTCAAGTCCCAGACCTGGTGGCTTAAAACTCATGCTGGGTGTATGTGCATACATGACCCTAGAGGACAGTGGAAGGATAGTGGCATGGCCATTCTCCTTGGGGGTGATTGATCATTTTCTGTCTCTCTCTCTCTCTTCTCTTGTGTCTCTGGAGAGTGTACATGCCCTGTAACAAAAATCTCTCTCTAAAACAAACAAACAAACAAAAAACAAATGAACAAACAGGAAACCATTTAATGACCTATATTTATTTGTGAAGTCAATAGATAAATGGTTCCCTGACTAAATTGTGTTTTTATGTCCAACTTAGGACACAGAAATAAAATAACACTGTATAATCCTGCACCCATATGGGAAGGCTCTGAATTTGCAACCACAGATCTATCTGTACAACCTGAGAATGTGCAGGTGTGGCAGTGACCCAGGCTGGCTAGGGCTGGGGGTGGATGGCAGTGTGGAGACAGTTGGGGTTTCCTTATGGTATGGATAATAGTTTGGCCCCCAAACCTCATATTTGGGAATTTAGTCATAGTGGGCAGTAATTGGATGTTCCCTAAAAGTTCATGTGCTGGATATTAGTTGTACTGTACAGGTGTTAACCAAAAACTCAATTTCTTCATTGTGATGCTTTTGGGTGTCATTAAGGTGGGCTTCCTGAATGAGTTCTGGCATGTTAGTAAGGAGAAGAAATGAGGCAGAGGCCACATGAATTCAGAACCAAGAGAAATTTACAGGCAACTTCTCTGCTCAGGACCCTGCCTTCTGCCATGTGATAGCTTCACCGAAGATTCCTTCCTGGAGTCTGGACTTTGGACTGCCAAATTGTGAACTGCGTTAACCTCTCTTTCTTTGTAAATTCACCCAGTCTCGTTGCTCATTCCCATGAGCAATGCAATAACAGACTAAGACAGTACTTTTTTCCTTGTCTCTCTCATAGAAGAAATAAATAAATGTATAAATTGTGTTTTTCCTTTTGATTTTGCAAAATTCATAACCCATCGTCTGACCAAGACATGGTTATGTGAACGGCAGTTTGGGAGAGGGAAAAACTACCTGGAGAAGTATGCAAAGCTCCACCTCGCAGAGTAAAATCGTGAGTTAAAAAATATATATATTTGGTCTTTATCTCTGGCCTGGCACAATCTCCTAAAATCCTTGGAATTTCTTATTAATGAAGGTGAGAGGTGCATCTTATGTTCTTCACAATACCTCTCTTCAACCATCCTTACATTTATGCTAATGAGGAACCTCTTGGAGGATGGAAGCTGATTGGCAGAGGAAACAGCCATGTGATTGCTGAGTTGGAACACTTAGTTCCACCCTGATCTCTGGAGAAGGGGGAGGGGCTGGAGATTAAGTTTAATCAGCAATCACCAAAGATTTAGTGAATCACATGTATGTAATGGAAGCTCCCTGAAAACCACAAACAGGGTTGGTAGAGTTTCCAGGTTGGTTATCACATGGAGGGCTGAGAGGATGATGCCCAGAGAGGAACAGAAGCTGAACTGCTTCCATCCTGAGCTGTATCTTTTAGAAAAAGCCAATAATACAGTCACAGAATCTTCCTCTGGGTTCTGTGAGCCACTCTGACATATTACCAATCCTCAGGAGGGAGTCAGGGAACTGATTTAAAGCAGAACAGGTGGCAACCTGGATTTGTGACTGGCCTCTGAAGTGAGGCCAGTCTTGTGGAGCTGAGTTCTCGGCTTTCAGGGTCTATATGCTGGGATTTGGGGCACTCATGTACATGCACCCTTGTGTTTCTCAAGCAGTGGAGACCGTGACTCTAACTGCAGTTGGTTATGTGGAATTCAGCTCACCTAGTCACCTTTAAACAACGTCATGGGTTGACCTTGTTTAAAATCTTTTCAAATGAGTCACAGCAGCTCTTATAAGATGAGGTTTGGAAGACATACCCAGCCAAGATCCCACTCTTTGCATGATGGCAATTCATATAAATTATAGAAAACCTACTTCTTTGTGGAAACTAAGTATGAATGTCTGGCCCTAAATACCCAAATAAATCAACTGAAAACAAATGCTACATAAAATATTTTATCACTCTTATATGGTGAAATGCACTTAATATACTGAAGTTGTCCTACTCGACATAGAATATATGATGTGGTTAGACAATGTTAAAACTGATAACCTTTTTTTTTGGGGGGGGAGAGGTTTTTGCTATAGGGCGTGTGCGCTCGCCAGACAGACAGAGACATAGAGACAGAAAGCGAGAAATCACCCCCCAGGGGGATGGTCATGCCGCAATCCCTTCTCCTCCATTCTCCTCTCCGGATCTTGGGCATGCACGCACATGTACCCGGTGTGAGTTTCAAGTCACTGGGCCCGGGATGCGAACCACAATCGACTACGTGGGAGTCCAGCGACATAGCCATTACGCTAACTGCTGGTTCCCCAAACTGATAACCTTTTAAACAAAACATCTCCTGAGAATTGCCTAAAGAACTCGCCACTCACACCAATCAGTAGAGTTTTTGAAAAATGAGCAGCATTTCCTTACCTTAAATACTGTTATGAGGTATTACTTGCCTGTTTCAGAGCATTTACTAGTCTTTTTTCTCCAAGATTTTTGTTAGCTGCAGCTTTCAAAAAGCCATCACAATCACTGACAGGAGCTGTCAGATCTTAAGGCTCATGAGTCTATTAGTCTTCTCACCAATGAATGGAACACAGGAATTTGTTTGCAGGGGAAATAATTTGAAGGACTTGGGAAACAGAGACCCTTAGCAATTTGGCTTTCCGGAATCACTTTCTGTGCCCCTTTTCATGGCACCTTCTCTGTTGCATCAAAGTGCTGCTGTGTGGACTTGCTCACTACCATCCAATGCCACCCATCCTCGTAAGAGCAGTTCATTGGATTGTGGACACACAACCAAATCCAAGCCAATGGAACCCTCTCTTGAGATGGTTTTTCTGTTTTTTTTTTTTTTTTCTTCCCTGGAGGCAGAATCATTAAGAATGTGGCCTCTGAGTGAATAAAAACCACTATGCAGGAAGAAATCCAGACAAAAGTTGGAGAAAGACTGGCAGGATGGATCCAGTTCTAATCCCAGCAGTCCCAAATACCATTGGTTCTTCTTGTGATTATGCTAATCCAGGTCTGGTTTTCAAGATAACACAAATATTTTAAGGTGCTTGTTCAGTCATTCACTCACTCATTCATCATTATGGTCAGAAGCTATGTGTAACAGGTTTATCAGATATTAGTAGATTAGATCTGACAAGATAGAAATGAATTAATATTCATTTTTTTCTTTTTTAAGATTTTTTTCTTCCATGGGCAAGACAGAAATAGCACTTCCAACAGGGTCTCCACATCATGGTCTATCCCAACCCTCAGAGAGTCATAGATCATGGACATGAGGGTATCAGCTTACTCAGGGAGGTCTCTAGATGTGAACCTGGAACCTTCCCATGTTGGACTGCCTTGCAGAGCATCATGTTTTCCTGCTGTGCCACTACCCAGCCCAGCTCCCTCCTTCTTCCCCCTTTTCCTCCTTTCTTACCATCAAACTTGACTCTATGTACTTACTCTTCTTGCCTTCCAGATGACAACTTAAGCAAACTGAAAAGCTTTCCAGTGACTGTTAGATAATAAAATGTCCCATCTAATCTCACTTAATTCAAATTTAAAGTTTCCTTTTCCTCTGCTTTTTCTTGCTAGCCTGGATCAGCTTTAGAAGTCTGCAGTGGAGGAGTGGGAAGCAGTCAGTTATTTTTGCTATACTTCTTACAGTCCACCTTTCTAAGGAATATTTCTGACTCCTTCAGTGTTGAGTTAGGCAGAGATATGATAAGGAAAATAAGGCATGGTCTTACTTGGCCGTGCTGTTGAAGCCTGATCTTGGTAACCTGTAAATGTGAAAGCAAAATTTTCAATAGTTTTTCCCCCTTAAGCTGTTTCTATATATTTTTCAAAATTCTCCTTAAACTTTATGACTCACCAGCTGCATTGGCTTTTATGCTTCCTCAGACTGGATAACTTTGACTCCCTCATTGGCCAGCAGGCTTCTCCAAGTGCATTCACATGCTGAAGTCTTTTTGCCTCTCCAGAACATGTGTTGAGAGATCTTCCTCTAAGACACTCTTAGCTACTTCCTTCCATAAGAGTTCATGTGTACACACTACCAAACATTCTCTCTCTCTCTCTCTCTCTCTCTCTCTCTCACACACACACACACACACACACACACACACACACAGATACACACGGACTTGAGGGAAGCTCAGTTACCTTTTAATGCAATTACCTCCCTTTACTGTACAGATGTTCAGAGGCTCTCTTATTCACAGTGAGGTTATGTCCAGATAAAACTAACACAAGGTGAAAATATTACAGTCAAGGGATTTTTTAGACATGGTGAGATACATAAACACAGAACATCCTGGCAATGCACTGTAGAGTATTGGTTGTTTATCCTCCAGATTGTGTGGCTGACTGGGAGCAGTGACTTGCTGTCACTGCCTAGCATCATGAGAAGGTATTATACCACATATTGCCAGCCTGGGAAAAGATAAAAATTCAAAGTATGGTTTGTACTGAGTGCATACTGCTCATATACAATTGTAAAGTGTAAACATTCTAAATTTTACAAGAAACACATCTTGTTGAAAAAGATATACATAAACTGAAAATGAAAGGCTGGAAAAAGTCATTTTATGTGAACAGAAATGAAATAAAAAAGAAGCAGGAGTTGCAATATTTATATAAGACAAACTAGACTTCAGAATAAAAAGGGTAAAAAGAGACAAAAGATACTACATAGTTCTAAAAGGACTAATTCATCAAGAAGATATAACAATCATAAATATTTGTGTGCCCAAAGTCAGAGTACTCAAATATGTAAAAGAAAGACTGCTAGATCTAAAGGGAGATATAGATTGCAATGCACTAATTGTGCAACACTCCCACTGTCACTTCTAGAGAGGTCATCTAGACAAAAACTAAGTATAGAGACACAGGAAGTAATTGATAACATAAACCAAATGGATTTGAGAGAAATTTATAGAACATTCTACCCAGTGACTATAAAATACACGTTTTTCTGATCTCTACATGGAACGTTTTCGAAGATTAACCACATGATAGACCACAAAACAAACCTCTATAAATTTAACAGTATAGAAACTATACCCAGCATATTCTTTGGCCATAATGGAATTAAACTTAAAATCAACCACAGAAAGGAAATCAACCACATAAAATCATCAATGTGGGACCCTATAATTGACTCTACATAAGCTTAACAGGAGAAAGAATAAGACATAGAAAATACACAAAATTATGAAAAGTAAACAGACTTGAAAATACACAAAATTATGGAAACTAAACAACCTACTTCTGAATGACTTTCAAACTACTAAAGAAATTAAGACTGAAATAAAAAGATTTATTGAAACTGCTGATAATGAACATACTACTCTCCATCACCTTTGGGACACAGTGAAAGCAGTCACAAGAGGTGAGTTCAAAGATATTAGTGCTCATAAGGAAAAAATAGAAAGGTGACAAATAAATAACTTAACACCCCATATTAAAGAACTTGAAAAGCAACAAAAATAAAAGAATAAAAAGTAAAGCTTAGATTTGAAATAAATGAAATAGAGAATAAAATGTCGATACCAAAAAAAAATCAGAGAAACAAAAAGCTATTTTTTGAGAGGATAAACAAAATTAACAAATCATTAGCTGGACTAATAATGAAAAACAGAGAGAGGAATCAGATAGATAAAATCAGTAATGAAGCTGGTAATGTTATTACTGATATATCAGAAATACAAAAAAAAATTATGAGAGAATACTATGAACAACTATATGTCAACAAACTAGAAAACCTAGATGAGATGGACAAATTCCTGGACATGTACAAGTTACCTAGGAATGAAAAGGATGAAATAGAAAGCCTGAATAGATCAATAACAAGTGATAGGAGTGAATCTCCCAACAAAGAAAAGTCCAAATCCAGATGACTTCACTTCTGAATTCTATAAAACTTTTATAGAAGAGCTCATTCTAATTCTCCTGAAACTATTTGTAAATATTCAAAAGGAAAGAATCCTCCCGAACTCATTCTATGGAGCCTCCATCACATTAATATCCAAAGCAGATGTGAACATAACAAAAAAGAAAACTACAGAGCAATATCCCTGTTGAATAGTGATGCAAAAACTTTCACCAAAATACTAACAAACTGAATTGAACAGCACATTAAGAAGATAATACATCACAGCCAGGTTGGTTTTATTTCAGAGATGCCAGGGCTATCTCTAGTGGAGGTCTTTTGGCTGCACTGCAGCACAGCAGAAGGTAGAAAAGTAAGATCTGTGTTCCATGTCTTAATCCCTCTTCTGATAACCCACCAAGAGTCAATTATAGGGACTTCACACTGATTACTTTAATTATAATCTCCTTTGAACAGCTCCACCTTTCAACACCATAATTGGATCAAATTTTCACTCTCTTGACTCAGCAAATACATTTGGGGGAGACATAGCCAAACTATAATATTGGACAAACTCTTTATGAAAAATGCACTTCACATCCTCATCACTTCCTCAAGACCATACCACTAACACAAAGATCTTGCTCATCATTGGGGATACAAAAAATGTTTCTTTCCAGACTAACTGTACTTGGTATTTTTTATCACCTCAAGGGAGACATGGAGACATTCAATGAGACTTGGGAATTCCTGGGAAATGAAGTTTTTAATAGATGAAATCTTCTAATGAGGGTAGAAGTTACATCAAAACTGAAATGATGAACAACCACCAACACAAGAGTCAAAGGCTATCATTTTCCCCAGTTCTTGTCCAAATAACCCAAGCTCTAGAAGATAAAGATGTGCTACTTGAAGGTAACAGCTTGCTGCTTCTCTTTTTGAAGTGACCTTACTTCCTTCTCTAACATAAACTTTATATTCTAGTGTGAAAACCAGTTACAGGCTGGGGAGAAGGGCTTTACTAAAGTTCTCTGTGAGGTATACCACGTTAAGATACATTTGGCATCAGCTGAGAGAGCCACTGTGTCTTGTCACATCAACTCACATTGGTGGGTATGAGCGCAGGTCCTTCTTAAGTTGACCTCTGTCATGAAGTATCTACCAGAATACTAAGTCACCTGGGAGACAAATGAGGTAAGACAGCAAAGAGCCGCTAAACACATCACCAAGAAACAGCAAGATACACTTGTATCCTTTTGTTAATTTACAAAAATACAGGTGTATTTGGTACACATTTTATAAGAAAAAGACTAAAATAAAAAGTTGAATTCTTCTCCTTCCTCAGACCTCCATTTCTATTTTTTAGAGGAACTGCCACTACTTACCTCTAATGTATTTTTGATGTATCCTTTCAAAAATCACTAGCATTGGTTGGAATTTTATAATTTTAATGAAATAAGGTAAAAGTGTAGATGATGTAATTTTTAATTGCTTTTTAGTTTTGCTTATTGACATGTTTTAGCAATCTTTCCAAATCAGCATAAGCATCCTAAATGCATTATTTTTAATGGACCCCAAAAATGATAGGTAACTTAGGAAATCATTTCTACATTCCAGGCCCTTTTTAAAGCATCTTAATATATTACATTAATTCTTAAAACAGTCATAAGAAGTAGTACAATTGCATTACAGTTTTTTTTTTGAGAGAGATTTTTTGCTAGAGGGTGTGTACACTCCCCAGAGAGACAAAAAGTAGGAAGTCCTCTCCGAGAAGGGACGATTGCGTTGCAATCCCTTCTCTTCCATTCTCCTCCTGGATTTTGGGCATGCACACACACGACGGGCCTGAGTTTGAAGCTGGTGGGTTCGATAATCAAACCACAGTCAGTCATGTAGAAGTACTCCAACATAACTACTACATCATCTGCTGGCCCTACAGTTTTAAAATGAAAAAAAAAAAAAAGCAAAAGGAGGAAAATTAACAGATTCAAGATCACACCACACAACCATGGAGCCTGGCCCCATATTATAGTTCATCATAATCTTCTCTACATCTCATTAATGGACCACCAGTTTGGGGTGTGTGTGTGCGAGTGTGTGTGTCTATCTGAAAGAGAGTGAGAGAGAGAGGAGAGCTAGAGAAAAGCAAGTATGGAGAAAGAAAGGAGAAAGAGTGCATGCTCTTCCATTTTGCTATTATAAGTAATGTGGCAATGAGCTGTATGGTATATCTATTGAGTTCATTTTTAGCATTGGAATTGCTGGATCAAATGCATATGTATGATATATATGCTATGTACATAGCTTAATTACACATATAATCTAATTATGTGTCTCTGTAACAATTTGTATACACATATATACACACAAGAAATGTAATCCAAATATTGTACTATAGTACCACTTTATACTCCCGCTGGGAACTTTTATGATTATCACCAAGGTTTAGATATAATTTTGAAATGTTTCTAACCTGATAAATAATACAGGATACATGTTTTCTAATTCTATGTAATTACAAGCATGGTTGAGCATCCGAAGAGTACAACAGCACGATGAGGGGGAAGTGAAGGATGCCCAGCCATATCCTGCAGGAAGCCACCGCTTACAGAGCTAATGGAGCACCTGCGAGCAATGGACGATGATAGCCTCCAATAGCTTTGGAGGTTAGCTGGCAGATGTCTGGTGTTGTTTCTCTCTGTGATGGTAAGTAGATATTTTGTTAGGAAAAACTTCCCAAACAAAACATGATATGTTTACTGTAGCAAGATTTCCAATGATCTTTTTAGCTTAGGCCTCACTGATAAGGAACTGCTTGTGCTGTCTGCTTCTCTCTTTTCTCCTGAGACTAACACAGTTGCAGATCACGTCTGCTTCTCTGCAGGGTCAGGCCATGACACATGGCACCTGAATGGATGGAATAAATGGAATACCAATGGAACAAGCCCTGTTTCTCCAGATGGTTCAAAGAAACCAAGGTCCCTTGGAAAGAAGGTAAGAATAAAGGCCCCAATCCTTGAAGAAGTAAACTGCTAACACATGCTCTGATCAGTCTGATATGGTGAACAACAGAAGCAGCTGGCAGTCAGAGTGACTTGGGATAGAAGTCTAGTGAAAATAGATTCTGCCCAAGCTGGCAGTAACCACGGCATGCCTGCCATGGGACAACTGTTCTATACTGAGAAGTTCAAGAAAGAGATTTGTGGGATTTCAAATTGGAAGATGGGGTTAAAAAAAAAATCCGAATAAATCACCTTTAACAGAGAAATGGCCCAATCAGCCCAATCTCAGTGCACTGAGATACACTTTCAAAGAATTCCAGTGTTTGCATATTCTTATTTATTTATTTTAGATAGAGTTTTCCTATAGGGCATGTGCACTGTCCAGGGAGACAGAAAGCAAGCAATCATGCCCCAGGGGGGTAGATGCACCACAGTCCCTTCTCCTTCATGCTCCTTTTGGGATTTGGGCACACATACATACGTGCCTCGCGTGAGTTTTAAATCATTGGGTCCAGGACTCAAACCGCATTTGATTATGTGGGAGTTCAGTGATGTAATCATTATACCACCTACTGGTTCCAAGTGTTTGCATGTTCTAGTATGTATGTATCTGGCTAAGAGCCCCATGGTTTTTACCTACTTGATAAATCCATGGCTGCTTTCTTCTTATAGTAAATCGTTTTCTGTCTTAAATTTCTAATCTTATTTCAGCCTCTCACTATTTCATGCAGTATTTCATGAAGGCATAAATCATAAGCATTTACATAACTGGAAACAATTTTCAGTTTCAAACTATTAAGTTTCCCAACCATGCCTGGTGTAGGAAAAATTGACTAATAATCCTCACTATGTTTCTAGAGGAATTATTGAATAATTCAAAGAGATTATTTAAAGCAATAGATGGAGGAAGGTGGTTAAGTGACTTGTTGATTCATTAGCCTGTAGTTTCTCATCACTGCATAACTGCATATGCAAATAGTGGAGAGAGAATAATGCCATTTTCTAATGTCTGCAGAGGAGATTCTTTTCCAGGCGATGTCACCCAAAGGCGTTAATGACCAGAACACTTTGTCTTGTTATGTTGTTAGATCGCCTTGTAATAATTCCATTGTTAAAGGAGTAAGTTATCATTGAAGATTTTTTTTTATTAAAGTAACTGCATGGAAGTCTGGAATTTTTCCTTCCCCAATTCCAGAGAGCCTCACAGTCTCATTTGCTGTTCCCATGTTTCTACAAAGTTACCTTCCTTCCCTAATAATGACTAACCTTTTTGTACAGTGAGTTTTGCCATTTTCTTTTCTACCTCTATAGATTATGTGTACTCCCCAGTAACTAGAGAGAGAGAACCTACCAGTGGGGCATAGTGACTACAATCTTTTCTTCTCCATTTTTCCAGCCTATCTGGACTTTGGGAATACATGCACATGTGCCCAATGTGTTTTCCAGCCTTCAGATCTCTGGGACCAAGTTTTGAACCGCTGTCATCCACATGGGATCCAGTTCACAACACACAGTGCACTATGGGGCTGGCCCAAGTTTTCTCATTTCTAAACAACACTCAGGGTCAGCCAGAAGTGTGGTGGTTAAGGCAATTAGATCCCACATGGATGACTGTACAATTTGAGTCCTGGGTCCGGAGGCTTGAAACATGGAAGGTATATGTGTATGCACGCCCAAAATGCTAAAAGGAGGGGGAGATGGAGGAAAAGGGGCTGTGGCATGACCAGGCATGGAGAGGTAATGCAACCGTACCCACAGGGAAAGGTCCTGGATTTGTATCTTGAGACATCCCTGTGCATGCTGGATGTGCACATGTGTGCCCATGCTCCAGGCTGGTGGAGGATGAAGATGGACTGTGGCATGAAGACTTTGTCAGTATACCTGTCTCCCTCCCTGTATCTTTCATGGAAGAAATAGGTGAATTAACTTCAAAAAGAAAAGAAAAATAAATTTATTTATTACAACCTTATTAATAAAACCACTTATTTTGTGGAGATGGATTTGTTAAACTATATAAACCTGATAGTAATTAAAATTCTACTCTGCATCCATTCCTTGTTCAGATTCCACATAGCATTCTAATTATTATTTGGTTTCCAAGCAGTCTGCCATCAGAGATAAAATAACAAGAATTCACAAACTTCAGACTGAATGACAATTATGTTTTACACAGAAAATTTTAAATTAGCATTCATGTTGATACACCAGTGTCATAAGATTGTTTAATACAAATTTTAACCCAAGAAATTTATCTACTCACTCAATTTAGTTCATTGATCTTGTGAGCTTGAGGGGTAAGCACTGGGAATTAAGTTAATCACCACCTGATAAAATTTTAACCAAAAATGTGCAAGAACTTCCTGAAGTCATACATCCTACCTCTTCTTCTGAGTAACAATATTTGAGCAGCTAATGAGTCCTAGATGTTGAACCAGGTGTTCACCATGTATTACTAAGTTTCATAAAAATTCCAGTTGAAATATCTGGTGTCTTATAAATGAAGTAACTGAACATCAAAGACACCAGGAAGATTTGAGTCCTTGTGGCTTTTTTTTTTTTTTTTTGAGAGGTTTTTGCTATAGGGCACGTGCGCTTGCCAGACAGACAGAGAGAGACAGAGAGACAGAAAGCAAGAAACCACCCCCCAGGAGGGATGGCCATGCCGCAATCCCTTCTCCTCCATTCTCCTCTCAGGATCTTGGGCACGCACGCACACGCACCTGGCGTGAGTTTAAGCCACCAGGTCTGGGACGCGAACTGCTGTCGACTACATGGGAGTCCAGAGACATAGCCATTACACTAACTGCTGGTCCCAAGTTCTTGTGGCTTAATACACATTTGTGCTCTTTCAGACCACTTCGTCCTTAAATTCATGAGTCTAGAACCTGCTTCTTTTAAGCTGAGGATCTTGAGATGAGATCATCCCGGACTATTGGGCTTGGGTTCTAAATGCAATGACTATTGTCTTTTTATTTTCTTTTGTTTTATTTCATTTTCTTTCATACATTCAATCCCATTATTTAGCTTACAAAGTGAATATTTCAATATGTAAACATTTCTCCCTAGTCCAGTTTGATTAAACTATAAAATAGCTTCAACAGATAATATCACATTTCTTTGTCCCATTAATGCTTTGCCTCCGTATTTTTCTTCTAAATGTCCTTCCTCAGACAATTGTCTTTATAGAAGACACAAAGAAGACACAAATGGAGAGGACAAAGAAGTGACCATGGATGTCAAATGACCACAGTCCCAAAGAAAGTAGCAGCCACCAGACACTGAAAAAGGGAAAGAATTGAATCTCCCTTACAATACCCTCTAGAAGATAAAACCTTAATGATGACTTGATTTCAGACTTCTGACCACAAGAACTGTGAGAAAATGAATTTTATTATTTTATTTCTTTCTTAAGAATTACTTATTTTATTTATGATTTTAATATTTTTAAATTTTCTACAGGCATGTGCACTTACCAGAGAGAGACAGAGAAAGGGAAAGTGAGAAAACAAACCACCAGGGCCAGGACTCGAGCCACAGTCAACCAGGTGGGAGTCCAGCCCTTCACCACCATGCCATCTGCTGGCCCCAGAATTTCTCTTATTTTATGTCCCCAAATTCATGGCAATTTTTTTTCAGTAGCCCAAGGAAACTGATAGCAGAGAGCTCAGCCCTTTACCTGATGTTTAGGAGACATTCAATAAACTCCACATATGGTGACAAAGATGGTGATTAAGATGATCATAATTCAAAGTACTCATTCAATATGCATAATCCTATAGGAAACCTGTTTTTAGATTGCTTTGACAGGCTTATGAGATAGATTTTTAAAACATTTACATTACTATGCTTTCCAAATCTGTTGGCAACTTGATCTGGGATGTTTTTAAATACACATACACTCAGCTTTATCTACTAAATATGTTTTATTTTGCCTTTTTAGTAAAATGCAAGAGAGAGAATAGAAAGGGGATAAGAGGATTAAAATTATTTAGTAATGATGAAAGCATTAGAAAAACTTATTGTGAATGTCAATGGCTGGGGCATGGAGGTAGACAAGGGCATGTGTGTACAACTCGCCAAGTTAGAGTGCAGGAATTAGTTAGTTCAGAGCCAAGAAGAGCTGATTATAAATATAATTAACATTGTTTTCCATGAGCTCACAAAAACTCTTCAAGGTTGACATTCGTACAATTTCCAGGGAGCTATTAGAAAGAGTGATCACATACTGTCAAGGCCACTGATATTTCACATTAGGCTGAAAGAACTGTTGTCTAAATGATGTATTCGAAATTTATGGGTGTAAGATTTCAAAGCCTGGTTCTAAACCTTGGCATTGAAACTTGAAAGCTTACATAATTGCAAAATTTTGTTAGAAAAATACTCTGCTGGCAAGGAGACTGAAATGAACTTTGAGATTTTTTTTTTTTTGAAATATTTTTGCTATAGGACATGCATGCATGCCGGAGAGACAGAGAGAGACAGAAACTGGGAAATCATTCCCCCCAGGGGGGATGACCATGACCAATGGAGGAGACCATGTTCTCCTCCATTCTCTTCTCAGGATTTTGAGCACACACACACATCCGCCTGGCATGAGCCGCTGGGTCTGGGACTTAAACCATGGTTGACTACATGGGAGTCCAGCGACATAACCATTATGCCATTCACAGGTCCCAAGATTTTTTTTATGAATTCAAAGTTTTTGGTGTTTTTGTGTGAGACATTATGAGTTTTTTTTTAAGAATTCAAAGGTTTTGGTGTTTTTGTGTGAGACATTATGAGTAGATTTAGATATATCAACAGGAAGTGCTTAAAGTGTTTTTGAATAATGAAAATTATTTTACCATGTATATTGCTAAATAAAGAAATTAATTTCTTGGGATTGGGAATGGGTTATCTATTAAATAATGATACCTACCTTAAGTGTATATTATAAATCATAAAACTTTTCAAAATCTTGCCCAAATTTCACATTTTCATGATCACCAATTTTAAAGAAATAATGTCTAATATTTACAGGGCTTCAAACTCCAAGATTTCCATTCCAACAGGTGAAAAATTTAAACTACTCACTGTCTGACAGGGTTAAGAGTTACAGTGTTATATAAGCTTGGATTATGATTCAGAAGCTGGTAATGGAGGGTGAAAAGAGGAAGAATGACCAGAAGTAAGTCCAGTGAGTGACGGCGTGTAGCTGACCCTCGTTCTCTGGGGTAAACAAACCAAGTATCTTGATCAGCACCAGGAAGTAATGTCTTCAGGACAAAGAGCAGGCTGGTTCCAAATCTATCACTTGAGAATATTCTCTACGTATTCCCATGGAATTTTTTCTGTGTTCCCAGGAAGATCTTTAATAAAACATGAAGCTAATTCACCTCTTTGCTACCAGGGTTCTGCCAATCCACCCATAGTGGTTCTGTTTAATACAAGGGGCTTCTTTCCTACTCTGGGGTCAATGGCTGGACTAGTCTAGTCCATATGGAGGCTCCTGAGTCTGTGGGTTCCAAGGCGGTTATTCGTATACACTAATGAGGTGAACACTATAGTCATACCACTCAGCAGAGGTCACTATATTTGCCATTGGCAATGACTCAAAGTGTTCATTTTTTCTAAGATTATTCATTCATTTAATCAGTAATCTTTATTTTGTGACCATGTACTATTCTAGGTGTCATGGGTTCAACAATAAGTAAATTTTTAATGTAATATTAGGTAGTGATAAATGTTTTATCATTTATAAAATAAGGTGTAGTGAATGATAGGCATGGTCAGAGAAATCCTTTCTAAAAGTAGGAAGGTGGCTATTAATCTTATTTTTTATTCATAGTATATGTAAATATAAATAAATCCTACCAAATAGTCATCCTGAAAGAAAACAAATTTGATTTTCATTACCTTTTAGTTCTACCAGCTGAATAAATAAAAGATTTGAGAAAGTTTGAATTCCTGAAAGAAATATTGTATGTGTGTACGTGTGTGTCTGTGTCTCTGTTTTACTAAGTGTTTGCATTTATGGATAACAAACAAAACCAGACAAACAGCCATCCCAGAAAGCACCATCTACATACCCAAATTGTGGACAGAGAGATAACTAGTGATTTCAAATATAAATCCCAATTCAAACGTACTAAGGCATATAACTTTGATTCAGAGCTGAATTCCACCACTAGTGTCAACATCTGAAATGAAAAGATGAGCTAAAAGCATAAGTTACATCAATGGAAAGTTTCTATTACTGTCTGTTACCAGTTCGCCAAAGTCATAAAAATCCTTAATGGAGATAGTACATTGAAAAGGGTTTGGGGAAGGCTACAAATACCATCAAATGAAGAACAAACATAGAGAGGAGGAAGCATTTATTGTTCACAGACCTCTTCACTTTCAATTACCTGCTGCTCCCATATTTGCAAGGCCTGCTCCAGCCGAGGTGGGTTGAGGCTCGTACACAGGAAGGCAACACGGGTGAACAAAAATCAGACTGAGACCTCAAGGCCCTTCAGCATGTTCTCAGCCAACTACAGTCAGAGCCAGCTCAAGACTGCAGCATTAGTGGCTATTAAACACACGTATTTATTGAGGGATGTTTTACAAAAGTGTGTGTGGGGGGGTGAGGCAAAAGTAAAAGATTTTACTGTAAAAAACAGAGTATTCAAAACATGACAATAATAAAATCATAATGTTTGTTCTGTTTGACCAGGTAAAAGCAGTTACAGTCCCCAGGGCAAAAAATAAGGTATTCAAAACATAATTATAAAACATGATGTCTATTCTATTTGACCAGTTATAGACAGCCACAATCCTTTGGGCGAGGGAGTCCACTTGTCTTCTTAAATTTTGATTACCAGGTAGAGTCTTTTGGGTGAGGGGGATTTTAGCAAGCTTAATAACTTCAGTCCCAGGCCTACTTAATAACTTTAGTCTCAGGCCAGAGGCCTAAATAGAAATCTTATTTAATTAAGTAAAAACATGGTTAATATATACTAAAGTAGAACATCTATATTATCTTTGGAGTAATCCACAGCTAAGAGGGTGAGTTTAATGTATACATGGAAAAGAAATGTAGTCTTGTGAGCAGCTTGACTGCTCTGAGAGGAGCTTCAGCATTGTTATTTTTCAGGCAGGTAAAGTGAATCTCAATCCCAGCTCTCCGTTGCTTTTAAGAGTCCGCATTCTTTTTAGGATTATTAGTTAGTTTTACCTTAGTAAGGCTTGGGGTGTTATTTTGCCCTCATGGGGTACCGGATTACCGTAATGGCAATAAAGCCCATGGCAGCGAAATACAGCAAACACAGTTTAAAAGCCTGAGCTCACAGCTGTAGTCCTTGCCAGCAACTTTGCTCACCCAAGCCTTGCGTAGACATGAGAGACAGCTCTTTGACTCTGCCTGTGTTGGCTGCATGGCCTTGTCACATATTTGCCATTACTGGGGTAGGTCACATTTGGCCCTCTGGATAGCAAGCATTGATTTGTAATTGAGTTGCTATTCATGAAACTACTGTATGTACCATGCTCCAGGGTGACTGACAGCCAGGATTAAATCACAAGACTTTGAAGAACAATAATTATGGTATAAAGCTAGATTAGTTATAAAGTAGAAAAGTTTTACAGCTCTGAATTAATTATTATAATTATAGAAAATTATTGAAAATCCAACTATTTGTTTCTGTTAAGTGTTTCAGATGCTTAGTAATTATTATAAGGAATGTTGGATAATTCATCTAGTTGTAGGTGAAATTAAAAAGTGTCAAAATTATATACATATATATCATGAACAAATTATATGTATATTATATACATATATATCATGAATAAAAATTTATTAAAATTGCATAGAAAAATAGTTGGAAGGAATATATTAAAATAGCTTAGCTGTAGAGATTTCTGCTTCTGGCTATTATGCAGTCAGTAATTCTAGACTACTCTTCTATAATTAATTATAAAATAAGATAAATTATATAAGTCAATTAAGTCCAGAGATGGACAACAAGCATCACAAGGCTATAATTCTTAATAACATCGAAATGCTCAAGATAAGCCCCAGGGTTCTCTGGACATGAAGAAAATTTTTAATTCCCATGAAGCAATTCAAGTAGACCTGAAGTCCAGAGTTGCAGAAGGCAGAGATTAAAGTTCAGAGAAAGGGTGAAATATTTCAATTTAGCTAGGTGGCATGAAACAAAGAAGAGAGCTGAGCAGAGGTAGGCCCCAGAATTCAATGTGAGAATTCCGCACAAGCTCTTAGCTGACTGGGGACCATACACATGTGGTAGGTTGGTAAACATCTTGAGCGTTTCCAAGCCTATACAAGTTTAGGCAAGCATTTCGTAATCGAACTGCCTACTAAAACAAAAGCTAATATTCCTCACTGAAAACAATAGAATATCTGGTCTCCAATATATGTAATTTATGATGTTTAATATATTCAATAATACCAAATATGCAATGAAACAGGAAATTATGACATAGTTTATGAAAAGGTAATTGATAAAAAAATAGATTTCCCATAAAGGCATAAAATTAGTTATAGTGGACTGGGACATTAAAACCAATATAATTATGTTTTAAAAACTGAAAATATTGGGACCAGTAGATAGCATAGTGGCTGCATTGCTGGACGCAGGAGAAGGGATTGTGGTGTGCCCCTGCTCCCACCCAGGTGGGGAGGTGATTTCTCACTTCCCCTTTCACTGTCTCTGTCTTTCTCTGGTGAGCATGTGCACCCTAAGGCAAAAACCTCTAAAAAAAAAAAATTGAAGTATTAAGAAAGACTAGAAATAAAATTTTACCTTCATGAATAATCAGATAAATATAATAGAAAAAAGTAGAAACAATGTAAAAATAATGATACAAGAATTCTAGAACTTAAACTACAAGTGAAAAATTTAAAAATTACTGGATAAAATTAACTATACATTGAAAAATGACATAACAGAGGAAGTGCATGTGAGTCTATGTGAAGAGAAAATAGTTTACTACAGAAATATTTTAAAAACACCAAGATATCTGAAATACTATCAAGTACACATGTGACTTGAGTCCAGAAAGAAAAGTGATAAGCAGAAAAAATATTACCAAAAAATTTATGCTGGGCCAGCCTCATAGTCTAGTAGTTAAGGGAGCCAGATCCCACATGGCTGACAATTTGAATCCTAACCTGGCAGCTTGAGAAATAAACCAGGCGGGGCTGGCAGGTGGGATGGTGGAAAAGATGCTGGATTCCTACATGGTCAACCATGGTTTGAGTCCTAGACCTGGCAGCTTGCTTTCTCACTCTTTCTCTGTCTCTCTCTCTCACTCTGTCCCTCTCTGATCAAATTAAAATAAATAAATAAACAAATAAAGTTGAATACAATAATTTTTAAAAAAGGAAAAACAAAACATAACCAGGCATGAGTATGCATGAGATCAAATCTCAACAAGATGGAGAAATGGAGAAGGGAATGCATCATGATCGTGCCCTATAGGGGAGGGAGGGTGCTTTCTCTCTTTCCTGTTCTCTGTTCTCTCTTGTGAATGAATATGGTTTTTGTTTTGTTTTGTTTTTGGTAAAATGTTTGCCCCAAAGTTTCCACATGTGTTGAAAAACATGATCTAGAGATTCAAGGAACTCATCAGTCCTTAGCAATGTAAGTTCAAAGAGAGCCTACTTCTGTAAACTAAACTAAAGCTAAAATCTTGATATCAAGCAGAAAAGAAAATGAAAATTACATTGTATAAGGGAAATAACATGAAAGACATCTAATGTTTTATCAGAGGAAAAGAGGAAATCTTAACAGACAACGTGATGGTCTTAAAAGCACTGAAAAGAAGAAGTAGACTGCCAACACAGAATTCATTATTCACAAAACTACATTTCAGAAACAATAGTGATAATATTATATATTAAAATATATATACCCGTGTATGATATATTGTGTTGTCAGAAAAGTCATATTTTTTCTATGTTTTTCAAATTTCTTTATATAAAGAACAAAGCAATCAGTGATGTATTGACACTTTTGTTTGATAACATTTGCCATCTTTCGGTGAGCTTCATAACTCCTTGTTCTTGGACTTGTCTTTATTAGTGAAAAACTGAAGAAGGTGCTGATTTGAATTGAATGTTATCCCATCTGAGGAGGTTTTTTTTTTTTTTTATTTTTTGAGAGGTTTTTGCTATAGGGTGCGTGCGCTCGCCAGACAGAGAGAGACAGACAGAAAGCGAGAAATCATCCCCCAGGGGGATGGCCACACTGCAGTCCCTTCTTTTCTGTTCTCCTCTTGGGATCTTGGGCATGCATGCACACACGCCCAACATGAGTTTTAAACCACCGGGTCCAGGACTCGAACCACGGTCGACTACATGGGAGTTCAGTGACATAGTCATTATGCTAACTGCTGATCCCTCACGCAAGAAGTTTTGAAGAGAGTGAAACAAGTAGAAGTCTGACGGTACATGGTCAGGCGAGTCATCAGGTGGTCTTGCATTGTGACACAGTTCCTTTACAATCAACAAGCTCTGGACATTTCTGGATGATGGATTCATTCAAACTGTCCAATTGCTGGCAGTACATATTTGCATTGATTGGTTCCTTGGTGGGAACTTGAAAAACACTACACTTTTAGGGATCAGTAGTTAGCGTAATGTCTATGTCGCTGGACTCCCATATAGTCGACTGCGGTTTGTGTCCCGGACACTGTGGCTTAAACTCACGTTGGGCGTGTGTGTGTGTGCGTGCCCAAGATCCCGAGAGGAGAATGGAGGAGAAGGGATTGTGGTGAGTTCTCACTTTCTGTCTCTCTGTCTCTGTCTGTTTGGCGAGCGCACATGCCCTGAAGCAAAAACCTCTCCCCCCTCCAAAAAACAAAACAAAACAAAACACTACACTTTTAAAATCCCACCACACTGAGAACAAAAACTTCCTCTGATGAATGTTTGCTTTTGATGTTGTTTGAGGCAAACCATCACATTGAAACCAAGACTCTTTGCACACCACATTGTGGTAAATGATCCACTTCTCACCAGCAGTTATTGGTCGCTTCAAAAAAGGATCATTTTCCTCATGATTAATGGGCTTCTAGGTGATGTTTACACACGCCATCAAGCACTTGAGTAGGATCCAAATATTGAGCATGGTTACATATCCCAGCTTCTTCAGGTGGTTGTGAATGCTTGAATGATGAATATTCAATGTTTCTTTTTTTTTTTTTGCTGTAGGGCACGTGCGCTAGCCAGACAGACAGAGACAGACAGAAAGCGAGAAATCACCCCCCAGGGGGGATGGCCACGCTGCAATCCCTTCTCCTCCATTCTCCTTTCAGGATCTTGGGCACGCACGCGCACGCGCCCAGCATGTTTAAGCCACCAGGTCCGGGACTCGAACCGCGGTCGTCTACGTGGGAGTCCAGTGACATAGCCATTACGCTAACTGCTGGTCCCTGGATATTCAATGTTTCTGCAGTCTCTCATGTCAGGTAACGTGGCTTGACCAACGCCTTTATTTTGTGATCGTCAACCTCAGTGGGCCTCCCTGATGAAGAGCCTTTTTGAGATCAAAATCACCAGCACGAAATTTTAAGAACCATCATTGTCACTGATCTCCTTATAGAACATTGATTGTCACTGTAAACTCTACACAACTTTTCACGAGCTTGGCATGCATTCTTTCCTCTACAGAAGTAAAATAGTAAAATATGGTGGAAATGTAGTTTGGTCCTCCATCTTCAACTTGTAAAATATCCAAACTGCTGGGAACCAGCAGTTAGTGTAATGGCTATGTCGCTGGACTCCCACGTAGTCAACTGTGGTTCGAGTCCCGGACCCGGTGGCTTAGAACTCACGCCGGGCATGAGTGCGTGCGTGCCCAAGATCCCAAGAGGAGAATGGAGGAGAAGGGATTGCAGCGTGACTATCCCCTTTGGGGGGTGACTTCTCGCTTTCTGTCTCTATGTCTCTGGTGAGCACACGCGCCCTATAGCGAAGCCTCTCCAAAAAAAACACAAAACAAACAACAACAACAAAAACAAATAAAATATCCAAACTGCTTAACTTTTTTTTTAGAATGAAGTAGAACTGTCCGCTATCAAATGACATAGCAATAACATAGATGCAAATGACCCTAGTACTTCCAAAAATGAACTAGCGCCAGCTGTTGAAAAAAATGTGTCATAACTTTTCCAACAGTCCAATATTATATATGGTTATAATATAATTATAATATATGTTGTACATTTATATGTTATATTAAACATAATTATGTAATAATTATATTAGAAAAATATATAAAAAATCCTAATGAAAAGTTTAGTCACTAATACTAAAATAAATTCAAGAATATTTAATGAAGACTGAATGTATGACAAATATTTAGAAAAATGTTTGTGTGTGTGTGTGTGTGTGTGTGTGTGTGGTCTTAATCCATTCTGTGTTGTTACAACAGAATACATGAGACTGGGAAATTTGTAAATAATAGAAGCTTATGGGAACCAGCAGTTAGCGTAATGGCTATGTCGCTGGACTCCCACGTAGTCGACCGCGGGTCGTGTCCCGGACCCGGGGGCTTAAAACTCACGCCAGGCGCGTGTGCGTGCGTGCCCAAGATCCCGAGAGGAGAATGGAGGAGAAGGGATTGCAGCGTGACCATCCCCCCTGGGGGGTGATTTCTCGCTTTCTGTCTCTATGTCTCTCTCTGTCTGTCTGGCGAGCGCACGCGCCCTACAGTGAAAATCTCTCCAAAAAAATAAAAATAAAAATAATAATAGAAGCTTATTTGGTTCACAATTCTGGAGACTAGGAAGTCCAAGATCAAGAGGTCACATGTGGTGAAGGACTTTGTGCTGCAACACCACATAGAGAAGGGTAAAAGGGTAAGAGAGGGAGATAGCAGCAAGAGGGAAAAAGGAAGCTAAACTCACTTTTATAACGATCATTCTCAAGTAAGATAACTAACCCACTCCCATGATAGTGATACTAATCCAATCACCTGTTATTAATTCTTATTTGGCAACACTGTTGCATAGGGATTAAGTTACAACACATGAAGTTTGAGGGGGCATATTCAAACCGCAGCAATATATAAAAAGAATATAATGTCTAACTTTTATGTACTATTGTACAGCATCAAAATAAAGAAAAACTACCAACAAAACAAGGAGAGTTTGATATATTATTTAATGAATGGTGCTTTGAAAACTGGTTATTTTTATGAAAAAGTACCACTTTATTACTTCCCACTATGCAGAAAAATGATTCGAGTGATAAAACACTAGTGTATAAGTAGCAACGTTTTTTATGAGAAAGTCAACATTTCGAAGGTAGTGGAAGTAAGAAACAATTGATGAACAGTGTTGGAATAGCCATGTACCACTAAAATACAAATTTAGATCTCTCACACTTCACATGAGATGAAGTCTCTAATGAATTAAATATGTGATCATAGAAAACATTATAAAAGTATGATTTTGAATAAAGGGAAAACTTTTGAAATACAGAAGAAGATAAAAGAGATTTATTTGGGACCAGCAGATGGCATAATGGTTACATTGCTGGACTCCCATGTAGATGACTGTGATTTGAGTTCTGGAACTGGAGGCTTAAAACTCATGCCTGGCCTGTGTGTGTGTGTGTGTTTGTGTGTGTGTGTGTGTGCATGTGTGCCCAAAATACTGAGTGGAAACCAGAGGAGAAGGGATTTGGGCATGGTCATCCCCCCTGGGGAGTGTTTTCTCACTTTCTGTCTCTGTCTTTCTGTCTGTCTCTCTCTCTCTGATAAATTCATGCACCCGATAGCAAAGAACTCTTTAACAAAAAAGAAAAGAAAAAAAAAGAATTAACTACATAAAAACTAAAAACTAATTAATGGCAATGGAAGAAAAACTAAATGCAAATGACAAACTAGAGAAAGACAATATTTTATTTATTTATTTTACATTCTTTCACTGAACATCACCACAGCATAGAAAATGCAACTTCCCATCCAGAATACACTGTAAAGTGGCTTAATCATACATTATCATCAATAAATAATTTTCCATTTCTTGTTTCATATATATATACACATACACATTTTCCCCCCTATTTCTCACTCTCTGCCATTTCCCACCCTTCTACTACACTGTCATTGGTATCTACAGATACTTTTTGTTCCTTTATTTTTTCCCCACATTTCATTAATTCACAAAATATCCTAATTAACCTAAATATTTTTAATAGCAAATTCAGCTGATATATACATATCTGTGAACACATGTTGACTTTAGCCATGAAACTCTGTGGGAGTTTCAAGAAAGGCAGTTTTAGCTTTAATAAATAATAAAAAAAATTAAAAAAAAAACTGTTAAGAGAACTTGCTTAAGACTTAAAGCCAGGAAACAGTTTAGGAATCTTTTCAAATAGTAGGTACATGGACCTGTTGACAACTCAAGAGAAGCCAAAAATCCTTAACTCTGAAAAACAAAGCATAGGAGATCAGTAATATTTTAGTCAAAAGTCATAAAATTCTATTTCACTAGTTCAAACTCATGTACTTAATCTATCTTCTGTTGTGGTCTGTCTTTCCATTTAAATCTGGAAGATAATGTTCAACTCTCGACTTGTCCTTACCATTAAGCTGGCCCTTTTCTTAGTTGTTTTAGAACTCTTATTTCTGTGTCTGACTTTAGTTTTCCTGAGATAGCACTCCCTTCAGAACTTCTTGGAGAACTGGTCTGGTGTTGGTAAATTCTTTCAGATTTTGTTTATCTGAGGATGCTCTTGTCTTCTCTTCCTATATAAAGGATAATCTTGCTGGATATAGTATTCCTGGTTGAAATTGTTTTTTACTCAACACTTTGAGGATATTTTCCCATTCTTTCCTTGCCTGCATTGTTTCTGATGAGAGGTCTGCAGTTAACC
Organism: Tupaia belangeri chinensis; assembly: GCF_000334495.1. NCBI lineage: Eukaryota > Metazoa > Chordata > Mammalia > Scandentia > Tupaiidae > Tupaia > Tupaia belangeri. Next base: position 54,725 of record NW_006160067.1, read on the forward strand.
TGATGGGATATCCTTTGTAGGTAATTCGACGTTTCTCTCTTGCCAATCTTAGTATCTTATTTTTGTCTGGTTTTGGCCATTCTGGCTATGGTGCAACTTGGAGAAAATATTCTTGGGTTGATCCTACTTGGGTCCTTTGTATTTCTTGGGTCCAGATCTTTGAATGCCCCTATAGGTTTGGAAAGTTTTCTTTCAGGATTTCATGGAATACATTATCAATGCCGAAAATAATTTCTTCACCTTCTGTGATACCAATTATCTGGATGTTCAGACGTTTAATGGTATCTAGTATTTCTCATATATTATTCTCATTTTGGGGGGCTATTTTCTGAGTCTTTGTGGTGGATTTTACTAGTTCAGTGATTCTGTCTTCTACATCTGAGATTTGATTTTGTGTATGATCTAGTCTGCTTTTAATACTTTCAAAGGAGGTTTTGACTCCCTGTATTATAGCCTTTATCTCCAACAGCTCCATTTGATTCTTTTTTTATGGTGTGTATTTACTCTTTCAGCTCTAGCAAGAACTTCCTCATCTCCTGGAACTCATAGGCCCTTTTCTTCTGGTGTACATTGTCTCTCTTCTCTTCCATCTCTGTTAGCTTTGTCACTATGAATACTCTAAATTCCTTGTCAGACGTTTTCATGAGTTCCATTGTACTGTGTGTGGATGAAAAGGAGTTATTCATTTCCCTTAAGGGAGTGGTATGTTTTTGGTTTTTCATGTTCCTTGTGCCTCTGCAGTGATTTCTAGTCATATTGGGTTATTTGTTCCTTCCTCAATTCTTGAAGTTCAATCTGAGCAATCAGAGGTGCAAAGGAGGAGGGAGTTTGCAAACTCTTTGCTGTTTCTTTTTTCTCTATTTGTGTTGCAGATTTAGTGAGAATTGAGGAATGTGTTGACCCTAATAGCATTCAAATGCTTGGCTATTTTTCATTTTGACCTGTCTAGACACTCAGCACATGGAAGCTGAGCAGCAAAGTGATGAGGTAAAAGAAAAAGTATAAGAAAACAGAGAAAGAGAGAAAGAAAACAGAGAAAAGCAAACAAACAAATATTATTTTTTATTTATTTCTTTAAAAAATGAAAGGGGAGGGAATTATTACCAAGATAAAGGAGGATTTCAGAGGCAAGAAAATACTTAATTTTTTAAAAAAAATGTAAAAGAAATGAAAAAACAGAGTCAGAGAGACAGAGACAGACAGAGAGAGACAGAGAGGATAGAGGTGGTTCTACCAGGGTGACTTCTCAGAAGAACATTTTCATTACTTATTTACTGAAAGCAGTAGATCTCAATTCTCAAGGCAGATGTGGTCTTCTTCTAAAGAGGCATTATTTCTGAAAAATATATTTTAAATGATCTTTTTTTCCAAAAATTGGTAAACTGTTTGCCCAGGACTAACTGTGGCTCCAGGGCTGGAAGTTCTATGTGTGCCCTCTGTGTAGTCCACCATCTCTGTGATCACCGCCCAGAGCAACAGCAACCAGAGGTAAAGGAGAGCAAAGGCTGGCCTTCCTTGTGGAGGCTTGTGCTACATGTACAAAGGGAGAGTACTGTGTCCAGCCGGGCTGTTTTGCTCACTTGGATCATGTCAAATGGTCCTAGTGGCCAAATCAATGCAGATTTGACATGTAAACAGTTGAAGCAACTTTCAGTGATCTGTTTAATCCAAGTGAAACAGAACGCCAAATTTGAGAAATTTCTGTTTAAAAGATTTGTTCAGCTGAAGCTTTGGTAAATGGACATAGTGATTCCTTTCACCTGAAATCTGAAAGAAGGAAAATATAATCACTATTAGGGCAGATACTGTGGTCATATTTTATGTATTTAAAAATATGTATCTTTGCTGTGCCTTTCTTAGAGAGGAATTAAATTCTTAATTGTAAAAATAGGAGAATATAATTAGAGATTTTTTGAGCTAATCCAAGTCATTCATCCAGAAAGTGACTGGTACTCACAGCTTTTTTCTTTAGGTTTTGCCATAAGGCATGCACATTTGACAGAGAGTGACAGAGAGAGACAGAGAGAGGGAAAGTAAGAAATCAACCCACCCCAGAGGGGATGGCCACACTGGAGGAGCCTGACCCAGCAGGGCCCCAGGATCTGTTTGAGCCTTTGACCTTTGAGCACAGCTTTGGTCGGCTCAGCACATTGGCAAGGCCACAGCTGCACAGCTGTACAGCCTATGAGCAAAGCTTGGGTCGACTCACATGTTGGCAAGGCCGCATGCTGTATGCTCTGGAGACTGTGGTAGCCTTGCTGGGAAGCAACCCCCTTCTGACTTCCTAATATACTACTATAAAAGAATTACATAGCTCTCTCATACTTCCTGAGTATGTGATAAGATTTCCTGAAAGTCCCCTGACTGCTCCCCTTTGCCCTGACCACCTACTGTTAATTACAATGCTTCATCCCTGAGGTCACAATGGAGGGTGTGCTGAAGTTCCATCTAGGCAGAAATCTTCTTGACCTTTGGAAGGCCCTTCAAGACACAGTTAACATAAGCTTAAAAATAACCTTTTCTTTACATAAAATAGGATTAGGCCAAAACTGACCCAGGACACTCCTGCCCCATGGTAGCTAATGTTCTAACAAAATACGTAACAGTGGCACCACAAACACAACAGAACACTTAGGTATATCACAAACCCGTTTTAAAGTTTTTCTTTAACTTGTTAGTCACTTTACTTTTGACTTAAGAAAAACCAGTACCACCAGTTGAAGAAGCTGTTTAAAGTATCCCTGCCCTCACCAAGTGAACAATAGGCTCACCCCTTTAGAATAGATAGATATATTAGGATTCCTTGAATTACATTTTAGGTCCCTATAAAATTATATAAGTATCATTCTTTAATGAGATCCATAAAATCTAATACTTGAGTTTTTTTTTCTTAGCATCATACTTAATCGCAAGACGGCTGCCGCCGAGCATTGGCTGATAACTAACTCTGCTTGCTGGAGCTGCTTTCCCGAAACTGCATTCCTTAAAGTTCCCAAAAACCTGCTTACATCAAACAAACAATTGTTAAAGTGTAATAGACCCACCCTTAATGCAACCCTGAATGGAATCTATGATCCCTATTGTTAAAACTTTATAAACTGATAATTAGAACACATAGCCCCTCACCCATTTACTTGCATGTATTACATTTTCGATAAAAAGGCACCATGATTCCTAGCAGTTGTCACTCTTCAGAGAGCAACTCGATCTCTGGGGGTGTCCAACGGAGGACATGCATAAAAAAGGCACCGAGGCCTCAGTCTTTCCTTCCTGAGCTGCCTCCATTGAGATAACCCAACCCTGCTGAAGCTGGAGCCCAGCACCACACAGCAATACCTTCTCCTCCATTCTCATATCAAATTTGGGCATGGTGACCAGCAGATAGTATAATGGTAACATTGCTGGACTCCCACATACTTTCAAGGGAGTTTTGAAAGTCGATGGCAGTTCGAGTCCCACACCCAGTGGCTTGATACTCATGCCAGGCACATGTGCTTGTGAGCCCAAAGTCCCGAGAGGAGAATGGAGGAGAAAGGATTGTAACATGGCTATCTCCCCTGGGGGAGGGTGGTTTCTTGCTTTCTGTCTCTCTGTCTTTCTCTGTCTCCAGCAAACACATGTGCCCTGTAGCAAAAATCTCTAAAAAAAAAAAAAAAAATAGAAGGCAAGGAAAAGCATTTGGGACATGCATGATGTGTGCACATACTCCTGATATGATTTTTTCTCGTCACCTGTGCTGTGAGTCAAACAACAGTCAGCCATGTGGGAATCCAATGTCTTAGCCACCAAGCCAACTGCTGGCCCCTCTGCACGGTTTCATTTGAACTTCCTTGATCTTTTGATGCTGAAAAAAGGAAAGAGTAGGAAAGTGACTGGTGTGAAAACAATCGTCTTGGTATTTTCCTTCAAGTGGGTGAAAAGTCCATCTTCTTGATCTTGCATCTCCTTTTATCTTCTTTTTAAATTTCTTACATTGTCTCATAAAGCTGAGAAGCCTATTTCTCTTAGAACTTGCCTGAAACTTCTGTTTCAGAACTAAGCAGCCTAGGTTAGAAGAATCTCAGGAGGAGCTCACCACCAGAACATGGAAGAAAGAGCACTTTCATTTCAAAACTGTTTCTGAAAGATCCAGAAAATGGCTGTATGAGATTCTAAATCTTTAAAAAAAAAAAATAAAGAGAATAAGAGACTTTCCTTAGTGCTGTAAAAAGTGGGTATCCACCTTCAGAAACATAAACTGGACCCCTATCTTCCACCACTAACAAAAGTCAACTCCAAATGGATCATAGAGCTAAACCTAAAACCTCTAACTATAAATTTACTGGTGGAAAACACCAGGGAAGCTCTTGGAGACATTGGAGTAGGCAAAGACTTCTTAAATAAGATTCCCCAAAGCACAGGCAATAATCCCTGAAGTAGAGAAGTGAGATTCTGTCAGGTTAAAAGGCTTCTGCAAAGGAAAAGAAACAATAATTAGAGTGAATTGACAATCCTTTGAATAGGAGAATATCTTTGCACACTGTGCCTCAGATAAGGGACTGATAACCAGAATATATAGGGAACTCAAGCAACTCACCTGAAAAAAAGAAATGATCAACCCAATTAGAAGATGGACAAATGAGCTGAATAGACAACTCTCTAAGGAAGACATTTGAACAGACAAAAGCCATATGAAAAAATGCTCAACATCCTTTATCATAAGGGAAAAGCAAATCAAAACCACAATGAGATTCCACCTCACCCCAGTCAGAATGTCTGAGATTAAAAAAAGGAAGTCTGTTTTCTGTCTTTAGGTTAATCTAAAGAATTATAGCATGTGAGAACATATACAGATTTTGAAGTTGGCTCAAAGAGAGAGCCCAGTATTTATTTTTACTATTATATTTTTAAATTCAGTATAAGGCAGGCGCGTTCACCAGAGACAGAGAGAGTGAGAAAGAAAAGCATCAGCTCTGGGTTTCGTACCACTGTTGGTCATGTGGGATTACAATGCCTTAACCACCATGCCATCTGCTGGTCCTGAGGCCCATTATTCTGCTGGTTGTATCATCTGCATGTTTTATTAAACTCCTAAACTCTCATTCAAACACCTGTAAAATAGAAATATTAATGTCTACTTAAAAGCTATACATATAAAGGCATTTTTAGATGCTCAGAAAATGTTTACCCATAATAATCAGAGGAGATAAACATTTCTGTTCTATGGAAACAGGAACTGTAGAAAAGACTTCGTTGTCAGAGACTAAGTTCAGTTTTAAATACTCAGAGAAGCTGTTTCTGTGTCTATCAGCCAGAGGACTTTTTTATATTTTTGTACAACCTGGTGCTATCAACAGAATTGGCTATTATGCCATGGTAACAAACAACCCCCTCCGACCAAATTTCAGTGGCTCTTTAACAGCTCAGGTTTATTTATGGCCCTGTCTTATGTATGTCGTGATTCTACGAGAGCATCTGCTGAAGCTCCTCACAGCCTATTGAAGTAGCCACTATTTTCCATTTTGCTGGTGACCATGGCAATAGAATAGAACAGTACAGAAAATCGTCCCCTGACTCTTAAAATAGTTCAATTCTAATGACACATGTCTCTTCTGCTTACATTTCTTTGTCAAAAGCAAGTTATGTAGCCGCGTTCAACCTCGGTGGGCCATGGAAGTTCAATTCTACATTCAGAAAGCGAAGAGCCAAGGAATATAATTAATAACTGACTGTACTCTTGATCTTATTATAGAAAACAGCACAGACCTGACCTTTTTCTGAAAATTTAGATTTATATCTCCTATAAATAATCACTGTTGGGTGTTATCACTGAGGTTTATTTCATTTTTTCCATGTTATTGTACTTTTCATCAGTGTACATTTTTGCAGCATACAAAAGAAAATTTCCCAGCATGAAGACACTGAATATGAGCCTGGTCAAAAATATTACCATACACATCTTCCCTACCCCATAAATTTACACTTTCATGTCTGTTAAATGTTTTGCTTTTCTTCCCCTCCCCCCATTCCATCTCTTCTGCAGGGTTTATTTTTTAAAGATGCTTTATTAAGGTATAAATAGCATGCAGAAAGCTATATGTATTTAATATGTGTACCTTGATGGAGTTTGGAGAGGAGTATGTCCACACGGAGACATCACACGGTAAGGACCATGGACATACTCATTGTCTCCCTGAGTTCCCTCTACCCCCTTACTTATTTATTGTTTTTGTTTCCTGTGATAAGAATGCTTAACATAAGACCTTCATTTTAATTTAATCACTGTTTTGAAGGACATATTTTCACACACAGTTAGTCTGAGGTACTAGAGGTTGAGATTTCAACATGTGAATTTTGAGAAAGGACCTAATTCAGCCTTACAAACACCATCTTTCCAATCCTTTCTATGTTAAAAACTTCAGATTTAAATTTCTGTCCTGTACCTCACTCAGCAAAACAAATCCCCTACAGTTAACCAAATGCACAGTCTTAACTAAATTATTAAGAAACCATGCTTTGATACTCCAATCCACAGTTTTTAAGAAAAACTGATATAGAATCTGTATACATTTTCCCTTGATCATACTCTTCGTATAATCCCAGCCCCAAATCCAAGGGATTCATAAAAAATATTCATCCATCTTCCTAAGGGAAATGCTATCGCTACGAGTTTTTCTTCATTTATTTATCATTTATTTATTTTTACTGCAGTATACATATTTTAATTCAAGGTCAATCAACAGTAATATGCCATAAATTCTTTTGTCGATACTCACCAAAACAGTCACCACTTTTTGTGAAAAAATGCATAGTGCCTGGTCACATTTAAATCACTATTGTTTTAACCTTCTCTTTAAAAAAAATCTGCTATCTTTCTAATGTCTACTGCAAATTTTCTTTGTTCGGAGGTTATAAATATAGTATTATGTCAGTCTTTTTCAAAACAAGATCTCGCATTCCCTTGTCTCTCTAATATCTTTCTCCATTTTCTATCAACTACAGTTTAAACAACTCTTTATATGGGCTATAAAATTCACCACTCTTTGGAGTCCCTACTGGGTTTCATTATTATTCACCTAAACTATTAAAATCACTTCCTCTTATTTTTGTCCTCTGCGTGTGCATATTGATAAGCTGTTTATCACATTCAGTTAATTCAAACTAATCAGCATATGGGTTTAATTAAAAATCCTCAACATGATTTCGTTTTGCTTTACATTTCTCTGACATCCACCAACTAATAAAGGTAACATTGGGGCCAGCCTATGACCTGGTGGTTAACACAGCTGGATCCCACATGCCCAACTCTGCTGGTTCAAGTCCCAGACCCAGTGTCTTGAAAAACACGCCAGTCTGTGTGTGTGTGTTGGGGGGCTTGCCTTCTCGCTTTTCCTCTCTTTCTGTTTCTCTGTCTCTGGCAAGTGCACACACTCTCTGGCAAATTTTTAAAAATCAAAGCAAACCAAAAAACCAACAAATAAATAAAAGAAAGGTAACAATGGCGATCAAGTCACTAAATCTTTGGTATTGGTATATTTTCTTTTTCTCCTAAGTCATTGACTAGTATATGTTCTATCCAATGATTGACTTTTAGTGTACAAAGTTGCTGAATCTGAGATATTTTGAAGTCACAGAATGAGAAGAAAATGCAGAGTGCATGTGATTTGTGCTGACATAAAGCCGCTTATTTTCATATCTCTTTCATTCCATTGTATTTATGATTTATGTAATTCGGTAAGAAACTTCTGGAGGTTTACAGATTAGCCTGAAATTATACACAGAGTTTAATTTATGGTATAAAACATAAAGATATGGGCCAGGAGGTGGCACAGAGGCAAAGGCAGTTGCATTCTACGTGTCTAGCTGTGAAGTTCTAGTCCTGGACCCACATGCTTGAGAAACATGCCAGGTACGTGTGTGTGCATGTTTGCCCAAAATTCTGAGAGGAGAATGGAGCAGAAGGGATTGCTGAGTGACCCTCCTCCCAGGGAGTGATTTCTCACTTTCCATCTCTCTCTCTCTCTGTCTCTGTCTGGCAAGCACATGCAACTTAAAGAACAAACAAATAAACAAACAAAAATCAAGATACTAAAAGCTCACAAAAATATTTTCAAGATGATTATTGTAAAATTAGAATCAGTTGTATATTAAAGAAGGAATGATTGTAGTCCAGGGTGTTTTTAGGGGGACAGGAATAAGCCAATATGAGATTTGGAGGGGCACTCTCACTTCTTTGATTAATATTTCACCATTCCTGTCTGAGTTTCAGTACTGGAATGCCAATAAAACAATTCTACAATTCTTTTCTCCAAAAGAGTTTGGAATTTATTTATTTATTTTTTGGAGAGATTTTTGCTGTAGGGTGCATGCACTAGCCAAACAGAGAGAGACAGAGAGACAGAAAGCAAGAAATCACCCCCCCAGGGGGGATGGCCATGCCACAATCCCTTCTCCTCCATTCTCCTCTCGGGATCTTGGGCACACACACATGTGCCCGGCGTGAGTTTAAGCCACAGGGTCCGGGACTCGAACTGTAGTTGACTACATGGGAGTCCAGCGACATAGCCATTATGCTAACTGCTGATCCAATAACATTACTTTTTAAAAGTTAACCATTTCTTTAGGAACTAGCCCAATCTGGTGCTGTGGAAGAGAGGACAGGATGATCACAGTGGAAAGTCCCACAGGGGGGACCCATCTGCCCTACACGTTCCTGAGATGCAAACGAGGTCTGCCTCCACTTTCCAATCCCCAAGTAAGGAACTCAGTGCCTTGGAGGTTTTAGCATCCTTACGCCTTGTTTGGCGAGCTGACTGCATGCACATATACACTACAATCCGAGTTGCTATGTGAACTGTTCAGTATCTGTTTATTTAAAGCATCTTAGTAACCATATTAGAGTTAATCTTTTGATAATACATCACAAATCTGGAAAGCAGAAGAGAGGAAGAATTGTGCAATGCATAATATTATGGCTGTAATGTCACGAGGAAAAGTTCATATCATGCGCTGCTACTTATGTGCTTCAGAAAGTTATATAACCTCTTCAAAATCCACTTTGTTCCCCTATAAAAAAATAGATGGTACTATTCATTCATTTTGGTTTTAGTGAGAATTAAATGGAAGGACACATCCTTCAATATCACCTGCTAAAAATTCCCTCTCCCCCATTTTTGGTAATCAACCATCAAATCTCATGAGCGTCATTGTTACTTTCCTCATGACTTTCTTGTTTAAAACATATTTAGAATGAGAAAATAAAGTGCTTAAAGATGGTTATCTTAGGAAGAAGTAGGAACAGTAGCACACAAAACAACTCCTTTTCAAGAAAAAATAAATACACCCAGACAACTTAATAGGGAAATCTTATTACCTTTTTAAAGATCAGATGATTTCAATGACATTATCATTTCCATAGCAGCCAGATTGGCACATGGTCTTGGTCTTTAAAAATGAGACTTTAAATGTCTCTTTAACATGATCATGACATTGCTATTAAAATGTGACAGACTGCACGTGAAGAGACAATTATGAATTTAGGTTACTTATAAGTAACCTAACTGCATGATAAATCAATCCATTGACATAAATCGTGAAACCACATGCTTTTATGTTAAAGGGAGTTTTGTTTTGTTTTGTTTTGTTTTGTTTTGTTTTGTTTTGGAGAGGTTTTTGCTATAGGGCGCGTGCGCTCGCCAGACAGAGAGAGACAGAGAGACAGAAAGCGAGTAATCACCCCCCAGGGGGGATGGCCATGCCGCAATCCCTTCTCCTCCATTCTCCTATCGGGATCTTGGGCATGCACGCACACACGCCTGGCATGAGTTTTAAGCCACTGGGTCAGGGACTCGAACTGCAGTTGACTAAGTGGGAGTCCAGCAAGCGACATAGCCATTATGCTAACTACTGGTCCCAAAAGGAGTTTTTTTAAAATGCACACCCAGTGTTAATTTTATAAGTCCCAGTAAAATAAGAATTGATTGTTTCCTTAACATGATAAACTATGTGTATCTTGAAAAAAGAACCAGTATCAGGGACCAGCAGGTGGCATGGTAGTTAAGGCTCTTGACACTCCCACATGGCTGACCCCAGTTTGAATCCTGGACCTGGTGGCTTGCTTTCTCACTTTCCCTCTCTCTCGGTCCCTGTGTCTCTCTCTGGTCAAATTAAAATAAATGAACAAATAAATAAATAATTAAAAGGAAAAGAACTGGTGTCATGCTGAGAAACTTAAATTGGGAAAAGAGTAAAATGCTGGCCACCATCCATACTATTTAGCATTGTATTATGTTATTAGCCAATAAAGTTAGATAACAGAAACAAGTTAGAGGCATAAGAACTGGAAATAAGAGGGATCAGCAAGTGGTGTGATGTGATGGTTGAGGTGCTGGACTCCCACGTGGTCAACTGCAGTTCAAGCCATGGACCTGGCAGCTTGCTTTCTCACTTTCTCTCTGGGAAGCACATGTGCCCTATAGTAAATTAAACTATTAATAGTAAATAAGTATTATTGAATAAATAATTCTTTAAAAAAATAAAAAGGAATTGGAATGGAAAAGACAAAGTGATCTCTATCAGTAGATGAAATGATCATGTGTATCGAAAACCCAAGATAATTGGATAAAAAAATTAAATGATAGGAATTCAATAAGGTTACAAGCACTTACTTCCAATATATTTTCTCCTCCATTAAATTTTGAAAAGATTTCTAGTTAAGCTCTGTTGTAGTCCACTATTGTGCTAACAGAAATACTGGAAGTTGAGTGAATTATAACAGATAGAGTTTTTCTGGCTTATGATTCTTGAGCCTGGAATGTCCAATGGCATGAGACTGGCATCAGGCTGGACTCTGGTGCCATGTCCCACCATGGTCAGCAGAAGGAGAGACAATGGTGGGTGTGCAGTACTGGACTCTCGGTTCTTCTCCCTAGTCCACCATCTCCTTTAAGAAGCTGAATATTTAAGGATTAAGAGAGAATGATAATGTGTATAGTAGCTTCGACTGGATTGGTGTGAGGTGTACTTGTGCTGGCTAAATTCACGTTATAAGCCAACTATGTGCCGTGATTGAATGTATAAAACAAACTAAAAAAAAAAAAAAGAAAGAAAGAAAGAGAGAATGGACATGTTGCTGATATTAGCAGTCATCTACTTTTGATGGCCTAGTCATGTCATGTTTGCTCCCAAACAGAAAGTGAAGTTGTAAATGTGGTCTAAGGGACCAACACGAAGGCATGAAGGGTGCTGGAATTGCTAGATAAAATCAAAGAACCCACTCAATTTGGTTTCTTAGCTTTATCTCAAATTCTCTCTCATTCTACATGAAATACAAGTTGAAAGATTAAAGGATTGTGATTTTTTTTTAAAAGAAAGTTCTTTAAACTTTCTTTTCTTTCTTTCATTCTTTTTTCTTTTTAGATGTTTTTGCCTTAGGGCACATGTGCTCACCAGGGGGAGAGACAGAGAGAGGCAAAGAGAGAGATAATGAGAGGGATAGTGAGAAATCACCCCCTGAGGGGATGGCCATACTGCAATCCCTTCATCATTCTTCTCCCAGGGTCTTGGGCACACACACACACACATCCTGTGTGGGTTTCAAGCCACCAGGAGTCCAGTGATGTAACCACTATGAAATCTTCTGGCCCCCAAAAGAGTTCTCTAGAACAGTTAGTTTGCAATTTTTCATGGAATGTTCTATAATTTCTACAACTTTTGCTAATGTCACAGTATGGACACCTAAATACGTAGACAAATATCTTGGCTATGCTGATTGAAACAATATAATAAACGTATACACTTCCGATGATACAGAGGACTTGTGCTGCCTGTTATGATAAATTAGATACCATGAGCAGGAGTTTCTTAGATTTCTTTCATTTAAGGTAAATCATGGAAGTAGATTAGAATGAAAGATTTCTTGAAGAAATTAAACTTTATACAATTTTAGGAAACATGGGGGAATTTTATCAAATGGAAATTCTTGTGCCGTTTCTACTTCATAGTGTTATTAAAGGATCTATGTGAGTTCCAGGAATCGTGCAGAGGTGGTACAGTGCTGCTGCAGGACCCTAGAGCCACATGAGAAGGCCAGGGTTAGGATCTCTGGCCAATCTGAGCAGGCATGGCTGGCGCCCCTCTATAAATTGTTGTCTGGAAGACTGGGGGAAGGACCATGGCATGGCAAGACCCTGTCAAGGGTACTTCTCTTGATTGCTCTCTTTCTCTATCAATGAACAAATACACATCTATATATGTGTGTGTGTGTGTGTATATATATATAGTTATTCAAAAGAACTGATAGAGAAGCAACTCAAAATGGCAGAACAAAAATACCAGTCACGTTCTTTGAGTTAAACGTTTTTAAAGGCTGTTTCAAGAGACAAGCTACAATGCCTTTGAAATATGTAGTTATTACACAGAAAAGGATCAAGGTACCTTTCTTTACTCTGAAATTTTAACATTTAAATTTCTAGTTAAGGATATGACCAGCAATCCCTTCTGCTACTTTCTTCAAATATATCCCACTCCGAGACAGATCCAGGTTTTGTGAGGCCTCAAGCATTTGCAATTTGTGAGTGTCTCTCTGAGAAAAGGAATGCAAAATCACAAGCATAAAAATAGGTTTGAAAATTAATATTAATGTAAAAATTTAAAGGATATTAAAATAAAGTACTGTGGGCTAAATACACAAGTCCCTTTCTTCTCAGACTTCTTCTAAGAAGAAAGCAATTTATAACTAATTCCTAGACAGAAATGTTTTCTGTGGTTATTTAACTTAGCTACCTGAACACTATGGCAATCTTAGCAAACTCCAGCACTCACAGAGGCGACACCATGTGGGGACTCTGAAGCTTAAGTTTCCACAGGTTTATGGCAAATCTACCTCTGATTCTACTCTAAATAAGTCCAGGTCACATCAAACCAGCAAGCAATAAATAGCAAATTCAGCCCACATTGCATTTTCATCAAGTATTATGCATTAAAACCAAATTTCAAATGAATGGTTAACCTAGATTTTTAGTAGCTTAGTCCTTTTGGAAAAAGGTGTTTTTCAACCTTATCTATACATCTGAATGATCCAGGCACTGTTAGAAACTACCAATGCATGGACCTCACTTCAAGATTCTGATTTTTTAGTCATTCCTGGGGCCTGAGCATCAATAGATTTTAAAAGCTGTTGAAGCATAACCAAATTCACTTGCAGGTATGTCCATCATCCTGGCAGGCTGGAGGGCTAGGGGGATGATCATGGCATGGTGAGTTACTGTTAAAGGTCTCTGTCTCTGAATAAGTAAAACTCACTCTCCAAGTCATTCTAACGTGTACCCCAAGTCAAGAATCATTAACCTAAGCAGTTGAAAGACTCTAAAATATTTATCATATTAATCTAATGAAATTTGCATTCTGACTGGTGGTTGAAAATTACCCATACATTTATCTCTTAATTTCAATTGCTGAAAGGGTCAAACCTTGTATAGACATTAGGTGCCCACTTAATGGCCATATGTAGAGGAAAGAGGAGAGTCAGAAAGGGAATAGGGAAAATGTCAACTTTTCTTTTTGCTAGAAGAGGAATCAGACAAATAAAAAGGGATATGATACACTTCTGTCAACTATAATAATATATCAAATGAAAAAAAAAATGAAAAAAAAGTACCAAGCAAGGTAATGGAGTATAAGTAGATGTTAGATATTCCTGGATGATTCAAAATTGCTAGTTGTAGCATATCTGTAGGTGGGGGCTTTTTTTCAGACATCAAATTAAAGATTCTGACAGCATGACATGTTATGACATGATAAGTTCTGTCATTTTGATTTTCCTTTCTTTCTTTTCTATCGGTTTTATTTAATAGCAAGCATGAATTTTCTGGACACTATTGTAGCAATTATCATTCAGCCATTCAGTGTACCAAGGAGAAGGAAGAATGGCAAAATAAATAGATAAAATGAAATAAAATAAGATTGCAGATACAAGGTAAGAAAGAAAATCATTGCTCCACTTTGAATAAAAATAGAAAGTGTCAGTTAAGGAAAAAATGTTTCTTTAATCGTATATTTTGATATTGCATGTGATCCCATTTAACTCTAGAGCTGGCACGAGCTGAAAGCAAAAGCTGTATCTATTCAGATCAAAAAGAGTTGAGGGCTAGAAAAATGACCTAATTCAGTTGTTTTTAAAATCCTTTTGCAGTGGAATCCTTTCTTCCAACACAGTCTTACTCTGAAGCTGAATATGGAAACAGAAATAGCAGAGCTGGCCTGGGTGAGAAGGAACCTGAGAAAGTTCAGATGAGCCCTTGATCGGCTAGGATGAAAGTGCCTCATGACTTTTCTTACACTTGCAGCCTCCCCGGTAGCATATCCTCAGAACCCAAAGAGGAATGTGGGAACAGCCTAAAAACCAGTAATTCAGATCTTAGATTCTGTTAACAAAACAGATTTATTATTATTATTTATAAAATGCAATGGATCCCATTGGTAATAGACATAAGAAAATAATGCTTTATTTCCTATCTTATTAATGTGCAAATTCGATGGCTTTAAAACAAAATTAAAATGTGTAATACAATTGATTTCATGATACACTCACTGAGCTTCTCCACATATAAAGAACTTTACCAGAAGCTACAGGTAAAGGACTAAACAAAATGAGAGAGTGGGTACAAAGGAAGAAAGATCTTTTTTGCTTCTCTTTAATGGTTGAAGGTTGCATGTGCCTGCCAGAGAGAGAAAGGGAGAGTGAGAAAGCACTCCTTCACCAGAGCATGGTCACACTACAGTCCTCTCCCTCCATTTCTCCATCCCATAAGTACTCTGGGCATGCATGCCCTTGACCCTGGCATGTTTTTTAAGCAGCCAGGTTTGGAATTTTGTTCCATAGTCTACTATGGAGATCTGGCTCCTGATACACCCTTAACCACTGCACTGTAGGTCCAGCCTCAACCAATATCTTACTTTTTCAAGAATTATTTTAACTTTATTCATTATTATATTCAAATTTGACCAGAGAGAGAGAGAAAGAGAGGGAAGATGAGAAAGGAAGCCACCAGGTCCAGGTCTTGAACCATGGTTGGCCATGTGGGAGTCCAGCATTTTAAACCACCATGTCACTTGCTTGCCCCTCAAGCAGTATCTTTTAATCAACTTTATATTTGGACTATTGTTTGAGCATCTATTATGAGCCAGACACTACTGAAAACATAAGCGACCAAAACAGAAATGCATTTAAGCACTCCAAAGCTCTTACATTCCAACAGGGGAAGAGAGAAAATCAGTAATAAGCATTGGAAATAACTAATGTGAGAGGGTGACATGAACAAAGAAAGAGGGCCTGGAAATATTTGATGTGTAGTTACAAATAGTAATGGAACTTTCTGGCCAATTGAATGGTTGGATAGAATGATAGAAAAAAAGGATTATTCTAAAGTTTTGGCCCATGGAAATAATGGGGTTCACGTTGACTAGGATTGGTTTAGTAGCTTTTGGGAAGATCAGAAATTCAGCTTGGAACATGTTAGGTTGTGAAGTCTACTGAATCCGAGTAGAAGTCATGAGTGAGTTGAAGAAATGCATCAGCAGTTTAAAACAGGTCTTCAATGGGGACTGTATTTTTGGGATTCATTGTCAAAAATGTAATATTCAATGTCTGGAGTCCAATAAGATCATCAAAAGATGAAACCTAAAGAGAACAAAGGTGTGTACCCTGGGGCAACATTGAAATGAAAAAGGTTTAAGGAAGAAGAGGCATTTTAGAGGGGCCTCAAATACTGATCAAAGTTTTTATTGGCATACACATTAAAATAAAAGCCTGCTTTTGATGATTTGGTTTCCAATAACTAATTATGTAACTGATATGGAAAGGGTCAGGTTTTCTCATTTTACCACTGTGTAAGTATTGGCTTTGCAAATGTTCAAAGGACTGTGTTGACCTGGATCATGGCGTTCTCAGTCCAGCTGTGTGGGTCACCTACAGCTCAGAGTATATGAGAGCTACCTTTAAAAACTATATTAAAAATGTGTATTATATAAAAACTATGTTTGCATTGCAAATTTTTTACACCAAAATAAATTTATGCTTTAATTCCATTTTTTTTTTTTATGAATTCTTAAGTCTCCTCATATGGGCAACCTCAGTTTTAGAGAGATTGACTTCAGTCAAGAAAGAGTCATTTAGGGCCAGGCGGTGACATGGCAAAAATCTGGCTGGACCTACATGGGAAAGTTCCATATCCCAGGCCCTCTTTGAGCACGCTGGGTACACATGCATGATTATTCTCTCAGCTGGCTGAGAAGGTAGATTGTGCTGTGAGAACTCTGTTGGGGATGCCCAGTTTTCTCTCTATCCATCTCTCTCTCTTTCTTATGGAAAAAAAAATAAACAAAAAATTAAAAAGAGAGAGTCATCTCTAAGCCAGTCATTTCTAAAGGTAGAATTTGTTGTCATCTACTACAGAAAGACATATTTCCAAATTTAGATCAAGGTCAAGTCAAATGCCTCCTAGTATTTTAAAATCTATTATCGTAGTACTCTGAAGTCATAATGCACATGTGCAACTAACCTTCTCCTTGACTTCTCTCTCCTAGTATGCCGTTTTCTCCAACACAACTGAATTCTCACTGCTCTAAATGAACCCTCTGCCTGTCCCCACCTCCCCCTGCCCAGTGCTTTTGTTTGTGGTACTATTTCCACACACGATGCTCTCCTTTCCAATGTCTCCATTTCCAGTGCTGTTAGTTTTTTATGCCATAGCTAATATGCTAGCTCCTTGTAGAATCCTCCTACACTGGTCTCCCAAGACAAATGATTTTCCTTTCGTCAATGGCGACACTTTGTCTATGCCTCTTTCATAGGACATGTCAGTGTCAGCTTTATACTGGAACTTTGTATGATGGTATCTGGCCTCCTGTTGGAATACCAATATTTTGAAGAGAGGAATTAAGAGTTACTTGAACAAGCATAGATAGACCCAGGAATGTAGGAGATGTAACAAAAATATACAGTATTAACACAAAAACATGTTTTCCTAGAATGTATCTGTGAGTCAAAATTTGGCCTTTTTCTTTATTTCTTTTTTATCTTTCAAAATTTAGTGGAAAATGGAATTTAATTTAATCTAATTTAATTAAAGTTTATTTTGGTGCAAAAACATTCTGAAATCCATGCACAGTTTTTTCACAGTAGACACTTTCCATGACATTTTGAAGACCTCGTGTATAGATGCAAAGACAATGAGGATTAGTTAATAAGGTTAATAATTTAACAGATCGTTATGGTGGCGATTTTTATTCTGTGAAGGAAAGAACAATCATGGGACCATGGAGTAAGTTCTATTTTATTGGACACTTACTGCTACACGTCAAGTGCTTTGTAGCTGATCCTCCTTAGCCCTCCAAAGAATATATAAGCTACACGCTTAATATTTCCATTTGGTGGGTGAAAGAGATGAGATTCCAAGAAGTGAAATAATCTTCCCAAAGTCACTTGACTAATGTGGTACAGAGACTGAGGTTCTTTGATACCTAACTCGCTACCCTTTCCTCTTACAGTATTACACTGCCTCCCCAGATCTTTGGCTTTTATTTCCATGCTATAAGTTCAATGATAACGTTTTGAAGATTTCTTTCATTTAAATGCAAATGTACGGAAAAATTAAAAGTCAAGTAAACAGCTCTACAACACAAAGTCTGGGGCAACTGAAGATTACCGGAGAGCCTGTCTTGAAGGGTGCTGAAGGGTTAAATCAGGAAGCAAATGTGCAAGACCCTTTGGTACCTGAAAAACAAGGATTATTGAAATAAGCTGCTCCCCTCTGTAACATGGCAGGGGGACTACGTCTAATTAGAAGTATTAAAATGGACCTTAAGCAGTTGACTTGTTTTTCACACTCCTTTCTAGGAAATATCTCTAGAAACACGGAAGTTGTTTTGATTCTAAATGTGTTTATCTTAATAAAGTACTTTTTAAATGATCTTACAGAACAGTCAGTTCTGCAAGACAGAGCCTGTGCTGTCAGAGCTCTGAAATTCAAAACAAAGCCTAGCAATAAATTGATAATTCAGAGAACGTATAAAAATAGAGCCTTGGATCACTCCTGGGCATTAGTACACATTTTTTTTTTTCCTAAAGAAGAAAGGAACTTTCTGTTATCTCACAGTCTCTCCATTAGCAGCTGAGATCAAAGGGGGAAAAAAGCTGTCGTTTTTATTGTTGTTTAAGATTCTCATGGAGTAGGTAGCCCGAAACTTGGCCCTTGGTCTAGGGCTGAGGTCCAGCCAAGATTCTGAGGGTTGGGGAAATTTGCTGTGCTCTACAAACTCAAATTAAAGAAGAAATTCATTATTTAGCTAAATGCCTAAAAGGGATACCATGCCCTGAACCCTGCAGGAGATAACTGGGGATATGGAGAGAGAAACAGCAGCCCCCTCTTCAAAGGGCTCAGTCTGTTAGGTGAGAGGGAGATCCAGTAACAGATGAGGGTGGGGCAAGATCAGGCTGGAGGCCATTTAAATTCCCCAGGTTCCATGAAATAAGGCTAACACTGCATCAGAAGAGAAATGGAGATAGTCCAATCCCGAAGGGCAAGGAAGACGTTAAATGTGTATTTATTATATTGAATGTGTAAATATTGTCTTAAATAGATAATTTAGCATTTGGAATCGCACAGCTAATAGAGTTAATGTTGGGTTGTGGTCTGGTCAGCATGAGAGGGAGTGGCTCTCACACTGACCGTGTCATAGAGACGGAAACAGAATCCCACAGTGTGGCCCTGGTATCTGCACTTCTAGAACTCTCTCAGGTGTTCATTAGTATATCAGATTATAGAAAGACAGGTAAATCATTTCCCGCAAAGAAGGGATGGGTAGATAGAGAAAACATTTTCAGTTTTAGCTGGGTTGTAGAAAAGTTGGAAAAGAGATAAAAGAAGAAGTAGGAGAGTGAAGAAAGACAGGAGGAAATCTATAAATGTGTACTCCTGCTCCTGAGACCATGGCAAGATTGTTTCTGATCCTCCGTCCGGCTGTGGGTCATCTAACCAAGCAAAGTACTGTATTCTGTTAAAGTTAAACCCAAGTTTACTCTGCATGCCTATCTGTTTCGGTTGTAAAGGGAACAATTTATCTCTATTTACCTTTCCTTAAGAGTAGGAATTTGCAATAGACTTGTCTATACATTTTTTTTGGTGAGAGGCTTTTGCTAGAGGGTGCGTGAGCTCGCCAGAAAGACAGAGAGAGACAGAGACAGAAAGCGAGAAATCATCCTCCAGGGGGATGGCCACGCTGCAATCCCTTCCCCTCCATTCTCCTCTCGGGATCTTGGGCACTCATGCACACGTGCCCGGCGTGAGTTTAAGCCACCGTGTCTGGGACGTGAACTGCGTTCGACTACATGGGAATCCAGCAACATAGCCATTCTGCCAACTGCTGGTCCCCAGTAGATTTGTCTTTGAAGTCCTTCTCTTTTTCTCTCAGCTCTCCCAGAGAACAGCAGATTAATGGGGCACACAAGGCACTCTTTCAAATAATGATCTATATATTTTACACACACTCTCTCACACACTTACCTGTCTATAGAATGAGAGAAAGTACACACCTACTATGTGTTGGCCTGAACCCTTTTAGTATGAGTTGATGATACATTGAAATCCTTATTTTTTGAACCTGTCGTATTAGTCAGGTTTCCCTGCAGAGACAGAACCAATAAGAGGTCGCTAGACAGACAAGAGAAGAGAAGGGATGTGTTAGGAGAATTGGCCGAAGTGATTATGGGCCTGAGAAGTCCCACCACAGGCTGTGTGCAAGGAGGAACAAATGGGATGCTGGTGGCAAGGACAAGCCCAAGTCCAAAGGTCTCAGAGCAGGGAAGCCTATGGTGCAGCTGTATCCAAGGCCCAAAGCCTGCAAACTCGGGGGACCTCTGGTGTAGGCCCTGGATCCTGAAGGCAGATGAACCTTAAATTCTGGTGTCAAGGCAGCAGCAGTCTATTTAGCACCCCAAAAGGGACCAGTCTGCCTTCTGTATGTGTTCTTTCCAAGACCCCAGGCCACTAGATGGTGCCTGCCCACACTGAGGGCAGGTCTTCCCCATCTGGTCCACTCAGACTCGCATGTTAACCTATTCTGGAAATACCTCACAGACAAAGCCAGAATAATGCTTCCCCAGATTTCTAGGTATTCCTTAATTTAGTGACGTTAACACCTATAATTAACCTTCACACTTGTGAATATGACCTTATTTGGAAATGCGGTCTTTGCAAATGTAATCAAATAAGGTGAGGCTGTTAGGGAGGGCTCTAATTTAATATGACTGGTGTCCTTTTAAAGAGAGGAAATGGAGACAAAGACACAGAGTGCCATGTGATTACAGAGGCAAAGACTGAAGTACAGGAGCCACAAGCCAGGGAGCAGCCGGGGCTGGAAGCTGGAAGGAGCACAGACGGGCCTCTCCTAGGGACTTGGATGGAGCGTGACCCTCCAGCAGCTCAGTGTCATACACCAGTCTCTGGAACCGAGAGAGAGTATCTTTCTGTTGTCTCAAGGTCGCCAAGCTTGTGATCCTTCATTACAATAAGCTAACGTACTTACCTTACACATGGTAGGCATGAATATCATCTACTTTATATATGGCAGGTGAAACGTATAGTGGTCTATACTCAAAAGGAAGGAGATAAGTGCACTCTTCTTTTCTAGTCTGTCATGTGGAGACACCGTGAAACAATTTAACAAGTAGTCCCCTAAGATGAGATGTTTGTTGAACGGAAAGGAACTGACATGTATGTACCATGGTAGGTACATACAGCAGTGACCCCTAATTTAGCTGGTGGGGAATGTAGTGGGCAAGGAAGGTCAAAGATAGGGTTCCCCGAGGGGGGCCTGGTTCACATGTTCTTATAGGGCTCCTCAGGGAAATGAGCACATGTTACCGGGTAGTGCTTCGATGCATGAGAAAATACAACAGGGCCAGGCTGGAGTTGGTCAGCCCTGTGAAGAAATCCTACTTGAACACTTACTCTCCGAAAAACAGCAAGGGGAAATTTCAGGTCAGTGTCCTTTAAAATGTGTTTCTTTGGATGAATTCCTTAAACCAGTTGGTAGTAAATTTTTCTCAACTTGGACAGGCAGAATGTGGTACTCAAGTAATCCAGATATTTGGGTGAAAGTCTTCATATTTCCATTATTTGATAAAGATATTGTTTTGGGTTAAATTACTTAACTTCTCTAATATTCAGGCGTTCATACCAAAAAATGAAATGCTACAATGAGGATTCTGTTGGAATGTCAGAAAACCTGGCCTAAACTGGTTTAAGATGGAGAAAAAAAAATTTTTTTTTTCATTTTACATGATGGAAGAGATGAAAGATGGATATTGACCAGATAAAGCTTGATCCAGGACTCGAACAAGACCACAGGGATCTGATTTCTCTAACTGTAGTTTCATATCACCACTTCGGGGTTTTGTCCTACACAGTTTCCTTTCTTAAAGTACAAAACCCAGCAATTCTCAAGAATATATCACCGTTAGCCACAGAGGAAAATAGGGATCTTTCTGTGAAGTTCCAGGAGAAATATCACCATCGTTCGTATTGTTTATGACAATGCTAATTTTTTCAGACTTGCTTCACCTATACCATCCATCCACGGAAATTCAATTAACAAGTAGAAAAGGGATGACTCCCCAGAAGGAAATTGCAATTTATTAAGGGTCAGAATGAGTGGACAGCCACAATAACCCAGGTTTCTATAAGGTGTAGAAGTAAGGTGACGCAAAAATGGGTCAGAACTGCATATGGCATATAGAAAGAAATGAGCCATTTCTTTCTATGTTTTTAATTTCTAAAGAACAAGTACACCTGCCATAGAGAGATGGGGAGGCAGAGAGAGGAGAGAGTATATCCAGTGGGGCATGGTTATGTTGGCATCTCTGCTCCTCCCCTTGTCCCTCCTGTAAGAATGTGGGGCGTGCACACCTATGTGCTTCGTGTATTTTCCAAGTTGCTGGGGCCGGGAGTCAAACCATGATCAACCATGTGGAATTCAGCTCACATAACCACTATGCTACAGGGCCAGTCTGGAATTGAGCCATTTCAATCACAGCCTTATTTTATGAGCGCATAATGTTTAAGTATGCCCCAGATTAAAAATAACCACTGACATCAAAGACAAGAAGATGTGCTAAAATTGTGCCTCAGGGCTAAAACATGAAGCCTTCTGTGAACCATGTGAGGTATAAAAACGCATGCCTGTGTGACTGTGAAAGTGCTTGATTTTTCTTTGTGAACTTTCTTTTGGGGGATTATCATCTTGGTCTGTCTTCTCTTAAGTGCCTAGTGTACTAAGAGGGGCCGTGGGTCTCCTGCTTGGACAACTAAGTCCTCTCTCCCATCCCATTCTGAAATTGTATCTTAAGAACTAGAAAGGAACCTAAGGGACAGAGATCTGGGTCTGTTTCCTTGACTTGCCTATTTTGTAAAAAAATATTCCTATGGGTTTCATGAGATCTCTTGCAGTTGATAGCCTATGCTGAAACGGATTGCCTGATTTCACCTATAAATGCAGAGTGTTCACAAGCCTGACACACCCTTTTGGTCTCACTCTCTTTCTTGCACATTTACAGCATTCTAGGTTCTGGTCACTGTTTAAGAAACTTACATTGCAGTTATTTCCTTCTTAGAAACCCAACCACCTGGAGAGATACCTTTCCCGGCCATGAGAGGAATGAGATTCGTACACCAAGCACAGGACTAGAAAGTGGCAGTTTCCTTATGTCTCCAGGCCTTACTTTAAACACAAGAAAGGGCATCTTGGCAGTATCTGATCCCAGCCCAGGAAAGGGAGCAGGAAGGAGAGATCGGTTACATGGAATCATTTTTCCTGAGAAGGTACAGCTCATCACACAGTTTGCTCACCAAACTGAATTTTGCTACCAAAAAAATCTGTGTAACTATATTAGTCTGATTAGGCTACCATAATAGAATGCCACATGCTGGATGACTTAAAAAAAAAAAACAGAAATTAATTTTATCACAGTACTGAGGATTCGAAGTCCGAGATCAAGGTAGAAGGAGAGTTGTTTTTCAGTAAGACATGCCTTCCTGGCTTGTAAATGACAGCCTTCTTGCTATGTCCCCATATGGCCCTTTTCTGCTTGAGCTCTGCTGTTTCTTCTTACAAGGACACTAGGCCTATGACATAAGGACTCCATTCCTGTGACCTTATTTAACCTTAATTACTTCCATGAAGGCCCTGTTTACAAATATAGTTACTATGAATGTTAAGGCTTCTAATATGTATTTTTGAGATCCACAGTTCACAGTTCATAACAGAGTAGACAAGGAAAACCCAAAGTTACTCAAGTCTGTTCTGACAAATCATTCTTTGGCTTATCTTTATGCGGTAAAATGGGACTGCCAATCAAAACTTTGTAGAAGTAGACACATTTCTAAAAGAAAATTATGATACCTTTTTGACTGTTCATGGCATCTGAAAATTTCCCAGAAAGAGAGTCTCACAAAATATGTATTGATATACTCTACACAGCATGATTCTTCATCAGCAGTCCCTACAGTCCAGCAAAAGTCCAAGACTCAGGCATGTCAAGGTGGCCATAAGGTGCTTTTCATTTCGTTTTTCTGAATGTATTTCCAAGGACCATTGAGGCCCTCCTTAAAGGAGTGCCATTTCACCCCTGCCTCCTACCCCGGTTTTCTCTCAACACCTGCTCCATATTGTGAAGGTGCTTTATCTTTTTTTCTCTTACTCAATTAGAAGTGAGCACATTATACATTAATTCATGTCTTTTTCATTTTAATTGGATAATCACTTTTACTTTCAGATTAACCATATTGTTTATAGACACAATCTGCCTGCTTATGCTTAATTTAGGGGTGGGTATCCAGTAGGAGTAGGCAGGGACTCTTATCTGAGACTGGCCAGCCTTTTCAATGCTTTCAAATGCTACTGGGGTCCAGAAAACAGCATACAACTAGGCTAGTGAAGAGACTTTTATTATTAAAATGCAACCAAAAATTTAACAGGTCTTGAGCACTAGCTGCCTTTATTTTTCAGGATTTGTTCATTATGATTCAAACGGGAAAGAAGAGGATGAGTTAGACTGTATCGGAATCTTACCACATGCCGGATATAAACCAGACACTGACGGCACTGTAGGACGAGCGGTCGACCCTGATGGAAAGGGTGTCACGGTCTGGTGAGGGATGGACAAGAGAACATTTGTCATCAAGTCTGAGATGAGGTCAAAACAGGCGCAAGTCCTATTCATGCAATGGTCTGCGCATGGACATTGAGGGGGCAGAAGGAAACCTCCTGGAGGGTACCTGCTGAGAAGGTAACATCTGGGCTTATTTCCTTCCATTGCTACCACGTATTTCTGTGGACATGCTTATATACTTTTTCTTTTTTTTTTTTTCTTTTTTTAAATGTTTTTGGAGAGGGTTTTGCTATAGGATGCGTGCCCTTGCCAGAAAGACAGAGAGAGCCAGAGAGACAGAAAGCAAGAAATCACCCCCCAGGGGGGATGGCCACGCCGCAATCCCTTCTCCTCCATTCTCCTCTCGGGATCTTGGGCATGCACGCATACGTGCCCGGTGTGAGTTTTAAGCCACCGGCGTGAGTTTTAAGCCACTGGGTCTGGGGATGCGAACTGCGGTCGACTACATGGGAGTCCATGTCTGGGGATGCGAACTGCGGTCAACTACATGGGAGTCCAGAGACATAGCCATTACACTAACTGCTGGTCCCCCTTATATACTTTTTATAAAAACAGAAACAGGTTTATTATGTGTGTATGTGTATTTATATGTGTGTATATACATTTGTATATATACATATTCATAATTACTGTTTATATTTAATATTTTATTTTATGTAAAATGATTTTTAACTTAAATTTTAAGCAATCTTTAAATATTATTATTCTCTAAATACACTATTAAGTAAAAGTTTGTAAATAATGTAACAAAGATTTCTTAGTATCCTTTATGGATGGGATAGTCCCAGCTGTAGAGGTGAAATAAATCCCCCCAAGCTAATTCACCAAAGGAGGATCACCAGAACTTGTCTGTGTCTTTTACTATGTGCCAACTCCTTTCTATTACATTCTATTTTTATAATTTATTTATTTAATTTTGGGGCTGGCAGGTGATGTGGTGGTTAAGGGCGCTGGACTCCCACAAGGCCAACCGCAGTTCAAGTTCCAGATCTGGTGGCTTGCTTTCTCACTTTCCCTTTCTCTCTCTCTGTCACTCTCTGGTCAAATTAAAATAAATAAAGTTAAAATAAAAATAATTTAAAATTATTTATTTATTATTATTATTTTAAAATTTGCTATAGGACACACCTCCTCAACAGAGAGAGACAGAGGGAGAGAGGGAAAGTGGGGAAAATGAGAAAGCAAGCTGCCAGATCTGGGACTCAAACCATGGTTGACCATGTGGAAGTCTAGTGCCCTCACCACCATGTCACCTGCTGGCCCCTATTACACTTTATTTTTAAAATGATTTTTAAAGATGTGCTGGAAAGTTTTCTGTCAACTTATGATGAATTTTTACCCTGTTGTTGGATAACTTTAAAATATTTTTACTCTGATTTTCCTAGTAATTCCCTTTAGAAGCTTACATATGAGCATATGAGAGTCACTTTGCATCGTTTTGAGTTTTGTCTTTCCCATTCACTCCCTGTACAAGGACAAGTTTTCTTCCTTTATCTCAGATTCCTCGCTGGAAAAATAAGAAAAATAGATGCAGCTTCATATGGTTGCTATGGGAATCCTACAGATTCCTTTATATTGATTTCCTCTTGCTGTGTAACAAATCGCCAAGGTCTCACCTCTGCCAGCAGCACACCACTGTTATCTCGTGGTCTTCGCAGGTCGGAGGTTTGCAAGGCATGGTTTGTTGCCCTACTGGCCTCAGGATTAATATCAAAGCACAGACCAGACTGTGTTCTTGGCGAGGATCTGGGGAAAATCCTACTTCCAAACTCGTCCTTGCTGCTGATAGAATTCAGTCTCTTCTGGTTACAGTACTGAGGTCCCTGTCTCCTGGCTGGCTGTGAGTGGAGGCCTTGCTCTGCTCCTAGAGAGCCCCCCCCCATATTCTTTGGTGCATTCCTTCCTCCATTTTTAAGCCAGTGACAGTACATCAACCATTTCTTATGCTTCATGTTTTTGATTTGCCTCAGGAACTAACTAGAGAAAAAGGTTTGCTTTTAAGGGGGTCATGTGCTTTAATGGTCGTGCCTACCTGGAAAATCTTCCTATGTTAAAGTCAACAGTGCCATATAATACAGCCTAGTCACAGGAGGTAAGATCCATCCTGTCGACAATCCATTCCACTACGCAGGACAGGAAACCATGGTGTGGTAATATCCAGGGCCACCTTAGAGTCCTTTCTGTCATTGCATGCTTACAAAGTGCTTAGAAAATTTGTTTGCTAAATGTGTGATACTGCTATATGATACCTACAGAACCAATATATAGCATTCTTCAGTATATGGAAACATCAATAATCAAGATCAATGCATAGTAAAATTGAAACCTACGCACGTATTTTCATTATTTTGTTGGAGAAAATTCTGAATGAGGACAAAAATACTCAATTAAGACTCAGCAAAGCATAAGTAAGATGTTCTCTGAAAGGCTGCTTTATGTAACGGAATCAGAGCTGGCCAGGCACTCTAAACACAGGCATCTTCTGCCTTCTTCTGGTGCCTCAGAGCATGGCATGGGAAAGTGTTCCTCTTAAAGGAGAAAGCTAAAACAGGCTGATTTTCTGTGTGAATACCTCCGAACCTTCGTGGGTCTTTTACGTATTCAGAATTCTCAGCATTACTAGTCATACTCATTCTAGTTAATGCTTTTAAGTAGTAAAGAAAATCCGTAGCAGGTGGCGTGGTGATGAAGGGAGCTGGATTCCACATGGACATCGAATTCTAGACACAGTACTTTGAAAAGCATACCACGGATGTGTGTGTGCCCCCAAAATCCTGAAAGAGGGAGAAATGGAGAAGGGGTTGTGGCATAACTGTCCCCCTACTAGAGGTGCTTTCTCACTTTCCCTCTCTCACTCGCCCTCTGTCTCTCTCTCACACACAACCACATACACCCTCTGACCAGATTTTAAAAATTATATATGTATGTGTAATTATATATGTATATGTAATATAGCATTGTCTCCAGTGTCCACCTAATTCAGCATCAATTCGCAGCTGCTGCTATCATGCTCTCTGAAGGCACCTAAATTGTGTAAGCAAACTAGCAAGGATTGGTGCGGTCCACATGGTGGGACTATCGGTCTGCCAGAACACACTGAGTCTCCAAAGACGTTGTGGAAATCAAAGCAATTTCCCAAGAGGATCAGACGCTTCCTGAGATGAAATAAGGCTTCACCCTGTTCACAACTGTTTCCAAAGTGATGCTTTCTTGGAAGACTTTGTTGGACTAAGATGGACTTAGACAGCTATGTGCTACTACAGTTGCCTCAGTATTGTCCCTTTGTGACGCTTCTGTTCCATGTACTTATTTGCATCCTGGTCATTGAGTTATGGGTTCTTTTGCTCTTTTCTTCTTTCCATGTAGAGATGCTTTACGACTGGCTTGACATTTTTATTTCCCGCATAGCCCCAACGTAATCACGGCATGGAGAAGTATCTGGTTAATACTTTATTTGTTAACTCAATGTTTACAAAGGAAACATTTTATAATAAAAGGGCTGTTGTTGAGGTCAAATAGGAAAAGAACCTTAGAATCTCAACATCTCATTAGAAATGAAATGAGAAAACTAAGTATTGAACAAGAAGCTGCTATGGTTCAAATCCCATAGCAAACCATCCAGGATGTTTTTTCCTGTTAATTTCCTCAATTTCTGTGGATTGCAGTGAGTGGTTTTTGTTTCATTTGTTTGTAGGTCATTGAGTTTATCATCTGGTGGTGTCTCCTTACCGGAGCACTTTGCTCCTGAGAATGCAAGGAAATTCTAGGCAGACAATGTCTGCTTGCTTACAAATTAGTTTGGTAGACTAGACTCACAGCTAGTCTCCCTGGACTAGGAGGCCAGTAGGTATTAAAGCTCAGAGAAAACAGGTGTGTGTGTGTGTGTGTTGGGAAGAGGGAAACACCTCAGCTGGGAGACCCAGGACAATTCCTTTCTTGAGACTGAGTCTTCCCTAAGCAGCTGCTATTTTATAATGAGATTTTTTTTTCCCCTTTGATTTCTTTTGGGAAACAAAGTGACTCTTTAAGTGAATACCACTTTGTAACAAATCTCCTTTACAGTTAATGGCTTTTCCCACAACCATGATATTCACGTGAAATGAAAAGGACAAGGCAACTCATTGGCAGTGTGTTCTTAAGTTTCAGTCCTTGTTTTAACAATAAGATGGGATATACAGGTGTGGAAGGTGGGATTTGAGCCCCCATAATGCCTCACTGTCTGATGTCATGCCCATGAATATATTTTGTTGCTTGTCCAATGGAACTTGAAGGTTTCTAATTGGCTGAATTTAGAACACACATAGATACAGTGAGTCTAGTTGGATAATCTGCCATTAACCAGTTGGATCCCATGCAATCAAATGGACTCTTAGACGTAGATGAAGGAAGAAGAAGAGAAAAAGAAAAATATAAAATGGAAGAAGAAAGGCAAAAGAGTCAAAGCATGAAGGAGACTCGACCCCTCATTGCTGTCTTTGAAGACAGAAGGAAATGTCTTCTGGAGCCTCTGGAAAGGGCAGCCCTGTGTGACACCTTCATTTTGGCCTTCAGATATTTACTGTCAAGAAACAAGCTGACCTACCATATCACCCACCTGTTGTTAAGTGGGTGTTGTTTTAAGTCACTAAATTCATAGTAAATTGTTATACAGAAATAGAAAAACCATCAGTTCTGCCTTAGGACATGAGCTTTCTCTGGGAGTCAGAGACAGTGAAAGAGAAAGTGAGAAATCATATCTACTCCTAGAAGGGATAGCCATGCTGCAATCTCTTCTCCTCCATTTTCCTCCTTGGATCTTGGGCACGCACATACATTCCATGTGTGATTTTTAAGTCATTGGGTCTGGGACTTGAACTGTGATTGGCCATGTGGGAGTCCAGCAATGTAACCACTACACCATCTTCTGGCCCCTTCCATTGTATTTTTAATGTAATTTCTAACTTACATATAATAGTTGTACATATTTGTGCAGTACAATGTGGTTCTTCAAAATATATGTCTATGTGTATAATGATGGATTGGGCTCACAGACTACCTACTGTCTCCATTATTATTATTTTGCATTGTGCATGGTGGCCAAGTGGGTTTTAAGGATTTTTCTTAAGAGGATTGATAAATTACTTTTGTATGAACATCCTTGTCCTTCCATGCTTGCCCTTTCTAGATAAGAATCAATACTACATGTAGCTGGTTACAAAGAAGGAAGCACAATGATTTGATCTCCAGGAGATAGACTAAAGCACCAGAATACAAAGCAGGCCCCACGGTTTTCTTCCACTGTGAGCTCAGCTTGTCAAGTACAGTCTCCCTCAAGCAGATAAGGATGAACCCAGTTTCTTAGATTGTCCATTTTATTCTATCAAACTTTTCTCGGTAATCGGCACATGTTGGTTCCTTTCTATATTGATTCTAACACCTCATCCTTAGGCCTGACTGGGAATCTTCTCTTTTCTCTCCCAGCATGGCTCAAGAAGATGAGAAGAAGCATTTGGGTTCGCTTCTATCACACGCCATCTTGTGAGCGTGTGTTCCTGAGGTGATGGAGAGGCAAAGGTTTAAAGTACTGATTATAGTCAGAATCCAGAATTTAAAAGGTAAGTCCTTAATTATATGATTAGATACAATAAGATTTCTATGAATATTAATTATTGTAGAAGAGATACTTAGCATATATAATTGGTCAATCATTTGAGTAGCCATGCATATGAATTAGGTACAAATACCTTTGTTTTTTGTTTTGTTTGCTTTAGCATGTGTAAGCTTACTGGAGAGGGAGGAAGACAAAGAGAAACAGAGAGTGAAGGATCATTCCCCAGGAGGGATGCCACGCCACAATCCCTTCGCAGACAGTGAAGGATCACTCCCCAGGAGGGATGCCACACCACAATCCCTTCTCTTCCATTCTCCTCTTGGGATTTTAGGCATGCATGTGCCTGGCATATTTTTCAAGCAGATGGATCAGGGATTCAAACCAGCAGTTGGTCATGGGTATCCAGTTGCCTCAACAACCATGTCACCAGCTGACCTTATTCTTTTCTAGAGAGATTTTTGGCATAAGGCGCATGTGCTCACCGGAGGGCAAGAGAGACAGAAAGCAAGAAATTACCCCTGGGGGGGATGGCCACACTGCAATCCCTTGTCCTCTATTCTCCTCTTGGGATTTTGGGCAACCCTGCATGTGCACCTGGTGTGAGTTTTAAACCACTGGGTCTGGGACTTGAACTGTGGTTCACTATGTGGGAGTCCAGCAAGGTAACCATTACACCATCTGATGGTCCCTGCCTCTTGTTAGTTTTAAGGATTTTTAAAAGTTAATCATCTTTATTTCATCATAGCTATAGTTTTACAGAAAAACTGAGCAACAGTGCAGTTTCCTACCACCCTCTACCCACTCCTGACCTGCCACACACACAGTTTCCTTATTATTTGTATGATACATTTGTTACAATACATGAATCAATACAGTATATTATCATTAACTGAAGTTCATAATTTATGTTAAGGTTTACTCCTGTGTTCTATAGCTCTACCTGTTTTTTTTTTTTTTTTTTTTTTGAGAGGTTTTTCACTAACGGGGGGGTGCCAGACAGCGACATAGAGACAGAAAGCAAGAAGCGAGAAATCCCCCCCCAGGGGGGATGGTCACACCGCAATCCCTTCTCCTCCATTCTCCTCTAGGGATCTTGGGCACGCACGCACACGCGTCCGGCGTGAGTTTTAAGCCACCGGGTCTGGGACACGAACTGCAGTCGACTACGTAGGAGTCCAGCGACATAGCCATTACGCTAACTGCTGGTTCCCTATAGATCTACCTGTTTTGACAAACCCACAATGTCCGGTACAGCCATCACAGTCTCATAGAGTCTAGTGTCATAGTCTGTAACATATTATAAAGTATGTAACCTTAGAGTGTAGTGTCATAGTCTGTAACATATATAGTATGTAACCTTAGAGTGTAGTGTCATAGTCTGTAACATATTATATAGTATGTAACCTTAGAGTGTAGTGTCATAGTCTGTAACATATTATATAGTATGTAACCTTAAGAGTCTAGTGTCATAGTCTGTAACATATTATATAGTATGTAACCTTAGAGTGTAGTGTCATAGTCTGTAACATATTATATAGTATGTAACATTAGAGTATAGTGCCATGTCTGTAACATATTATATAGTATGTAACCTTAGAGTCTAGTGTCATGGTCTGTAACATATTATATAGTGTGTAACATTATAGTGCCATGTCTGTAACATATTTTATAGTATGTAACATTAGAGAGTAGTGCCATATTCTGTAACATATTATATAGTGTGTAACCTTAGAGTGTAGTATCATTGTCTATAACATATTATGTAGTATGTAACATTACCAGCTCAGGCTCCTCACACGCTCACACCTGTCCTTCCTCCCACAGGAGCCGGAGACATCACTCTCTTTTTATTTTCTCCATAAATTTTCCTTTTCCAAGTGTCACATGGTTGGACTTGTACAGCAGGAAGCCTTTCCAGATTGGCTTCTTGACATGACAATGTGCATTTAAGAGGGCTACATGTCTTTGCATGGTTTGGTTCATTTTTAAAACCACTGAATAATATTCCAGTGTAAGGATGTCTCACTACTATTTGCCCACTCACCTGTTGAAAACACCTTGGTTGCTTCCAGTTTTAGGGTATCTTGAATAAAATTGATATCGAAATTCGGGTGCCAGTTTTTATGTGGACAATGTCTTCACTCTGCAGAGATGGGACTGCAGCGTGGGGAGGGATGTTTTCATCACAGTTGGAGGGAATCTCAGGGATGTGGCTCTCTGGCTTTTCTTCATTCTTCTCTTCCTCTGTCTCTGAGAAACAGAGGGACGTGTCTGATTATCGTGTCCATGGTGTGATCAACTCAGCATCCCCTGTCAGCCCGTTTCACAATGGAGTCTTCTGTATTGCCAAGCCCCCTAGGACTAACAGTCTTTCAGGCACATCCTAAATCCTGACCCTCTATTAGTGATTAAAGTCCTGTTATGGCCCTGACATTTAAATGTATTACTTTTTATAACTTCCTCAAAACTTGGGCAGCAAAGTAGCAGAGCCAAAAGTTAAACCTAATTTTGTTAAATTCTATAGTCTGTGTTCTTGCTATTATGCCATCATTTTCCAAAGTACTTTCTACACTAGTTTCTCTGAATATTTATCATTACTACGGAAGGAAAAAGGACATTTTTGTATTGAAACAAACTTTGAAACATCGGACTGGTAACAACGTTACCTCGACTTGTTTTCAGTACGGTCACTCTCTTCCTTAGCGGAGGTGTGATGTGCAAGGCTTCCTAAACGAATACAGCCCTGGAGCTTCCTCAAAGAGCATTTCATGGGGCTAACGTTTCAGTGTCTGAATTTTTTGATCAGTGTTCCCTAGACTGGTCCATTTCTGAAAGTGCCGTTTTGTCTACGTTCCTTCCTGTGCCACTTCAGAGTGATGTTTTACGTAGCTGGTGGCACTGCATCCTTCAGTAGGATGGGGCTAACCCATTCGTAAATAAAGAAGTCAGGCAGAAAGGCCAGGGTAGACAGGCACTGGGACGTTTAGTTTAAGTTGGGAATAAGGATGCTTCCTTACTGCAGGGTCTCTCAACGCTTTACCAAACTACCCGCCTTTCAATGTCCGGAGAGGGAGCAGAGAACAAAGCATTTCTCAAGCATATTTTCAACAAGACTTTTTTTTTTCCCCCTTATGAGACCATCTTCCATTCTGTCAAAAACAATTTGGAAAATGCTGCTTTATAGCAAAATTACCATTTGTCCTAGTGGGACCATATATTTTCATCTCTTGGCAAAGGAGAAATGAATTGAAACTCCCAGTGGTAGTGGCTTTTCAAAGTGTGTCATGAGGCATCTTGACCTTGACTGCAGATGACCTTGTCCTTAAACTATTCCTCACACAGAACCACTTTGGACTTAGAAAGTGATTCTGCCTCCAGGGATGTAATGAAATGAAAGTTGTGATGGGAACTCTGAGAGCCAGATTTGCTGAGAGCAGTGGGTTTTTACTGTTGTTTTATTCTTTGGGGGTGGAGTTCTATCACAAGCCACCTTCTGAGGAGCATTTGAAATTGAGAGGTCAGAACTGAAGAGAAGGGAAGGCCTCATTTTGAAGCCTTCCTCCATACTGTGTGTTTTTGTTTGTTTGTTTGTTTGTTTGGGGGGGATGGAGTATTTCTTTTTTTAAAAAGAATTATTCATGTATTTTACATTCATTCACTGAACATCTCAGCATACAAAATGTGAATTACAAATTTATTTATAGGAGCTAGCAGACACTTTATGCTTCTCCTCTCGCTGATAACATGCTTCGTGTTCGATCGCTCGCATCTAGGAACTAACTCTCTTTTAAGTTAATTCATTTAAGTCATGTCTGAATTATGCAAGAGTTTCAAACCTTGTAAAAAGTATTTTCCCTTTTTAAATAAAAGGCATTGGCAGCAGGTGAGGAGAGTTCTTAAATACCTCAAACTGAAGTGGACAAGCACCAGAAGGGAGCGGGTCAAGGTGCAGGTGAAGTTCTGGACATCCATGCTCAGCGGTGGGCAGGCATGCTTGCTGTCTGTCTACAGCACTCCGTGTGTGCTCGGCGGTGGGCAGGCATGCTTGCTGTCTGTCTACAGCACTCCGTGTGTGCTCCCAGCACATGGTGGATGACGCCGAAGGTCCATGAGGTTCGGTATTCCGTGTAGTTTGCCGAGTACTAGTTTGAATTTCAGAAGGAGGCTGGCATGTGGGGCAAGTCACGTTGGGGGTGGATATGTCTGCCTCTATCTGTTTTCTATGGCTAGCCCCATGGGGAGTGAGGCAGGGCTGAATAAATACCCGCCTCCCCTCAATATATTCACAACCTAATCATCCCTGGAACTCGGAATGTTACCCTAAATGGCTAAAGGGTCTTTGCAGGTATGACTTCATTACAGATCTTGAGAGAAGGAGATCTCAAGTCTATCCTAGATTCCCTAGGTGGGCTCAGCACCATCACAGAGTCCTTAGGAACGACAGAAGGGGTCAGCATCAGAGGTGAAGATGCTCTGATGAAGCAGAGACTAGACTGATGTACTGCAGAGTCACAGCTGGGGAGGACAGGGAGCCAGCAGAGGATGGAAAGGGCAAGGAGACAGTACCTTCCCTTCTAGACTCCAGAGGAACCACTCTGAGGACATCTCGACTTTAACCAGGTGACACTGGCTTCAGACCTCTGACTTCCATAGGTGTAAAAGGATAAACTAGTTATCATCTTAAAGCCACTAAGTATGTGATCATCTGTTACAGGAGGCATAGATTTAGTCCGAGGACCAAGGCAACAGCACAGTGAAGCTGGCTAGGTTCGAGGGTTCGAGGTCCTGGCTCCAGCATGACCATCCTGCCTGAGAGGCTGCATCTTGGCCCTTCAGTCCTTTCTCCACCATCTAGAATACTCTAGAAAACATCAGTATGTATCTAAATCACAGAGATGCCGTAAGAATCAGTGTGCAGTAAGTATAACGTATGTATTCCTGGGCTTATCACAGAGTAAGGACTCAGGTATCACTCGTCATATTTTGTTGTTAAATAGTTATTGAGAAAGAAAAACTCGCTCAAGGCTGGAAATGCTACTTGCTTCTGACATGAGCATCTTCACAGGTTACACAAGCTACTCTGAATGACTGCATTCAATGCAGGCCAAAGATCAAGGTGACGATCCTGTTCTTGGTGCGATGTTTGTTGATCCTTTTAATTGATTAAGAAGGAGCCATTCCCATCCGTAATCCATGTGCAAAGCGCACTGCTCTAAGTAACTGCATATTCCTGGCCTGAGCGACATGTTCTAGTGAACAAAGATAATAAACAAGTAAACGAAAGAACGGACGAGGTAATTTTATGAGCATGGGCAGTGCTGGAAAGAAAACATGGCAGGCTCACGTGATAGAAAGAGGCCATGGAGTCTAGACCGGGAAGACCGCAGTGACCTGAGACCTGAGGAAGAAATGGGACCCGGAGCCAGTCAGCCAGAGGAAAGGAGTGCCAAGCAGGAGTGACTCAGCATCCAGGCCCCAGCGAGTCATCGAGGACTGTGACTCACAACTCCGAAGTCAAGGCCGAGCCTTGATGACCTTTGCTGGAATGTTACCATGCCGGACGTCTGGGGACACTAATGCCAGGCTGGTGCACATGGAAGTCCTCATGAATTAACGGCCATGCTCAGGGGGCTCCTGGGGCTGCACGCTGTCAGGACACCAGGCACACAAGCCCCTGGGGTGGGGGTCCTGGTTTTGTGTCTCTTGTGTTTTGTTCTGTTTTTGTTTGTTTGCTTTTTTGTTAAATATCATGTATTTTTGTCAACACCAATAAATTTTTTTGATTTGTAAAAGCGGGTGCATGAACAGGTGCCACAAGAGGGCGAGGAGCTGCTGACCATGGAGTGATGTGCAGGTCATGTTCCAGTTTGGATTTCCTTCGAAGGGCAATGATAACTCTTTGGAGAATCTTAAACAGAAGGGTGACACTACATGCACTACATTCTACACTGTCACTGTGGTTTGTATGTGGAACACGATTGCAAGGGAACAAAAACAGAAGTAAGGAGCCTAAGTTTTCGCGGTCATCCCGCGCGAGAGGATGGCGACTTGAACAGCAAGGGCAGTGAAGATGGCAATAAATGGAAACTCTTGTGAGGGGTGTGAGAGGTACAGGGCATTTATGACGGATGGGATGTAGAGTAAGAGAAATAAATGATCTCCACTGGACGTGCGGCGTAGGCAATGAGGGCTATCACTGGTTTTTATTATCTGAGATGGCGAAATCTTGGGAGGTATAAGATTTTTTTGTTTTGTTTTTTTGGAGATGTTTTTGCTATAGGGTGCGTGTGCTCGCCAGCCAGCCAGAGAGAGACAGAGAGATAGAAAGCGAGAAATCACCCTCCAGGGGGGATGGCCACGCCACAATCCCTTCTCCATTCTCCTCTCAGGATCTTGGGCATGCACGCACACACGCCCGGCGTGAGTTTAAGCCACCGGGTCTGGGACGTGAACCACGGTCGACTACATAGGAGTCCAGAGACATAGCCATTACGCTAACTGCTGGTCCTGGGAGGGACTGTGACTCACAACTCCGAAGTCAAGGCCGAGCCTTGATGACCTTTGCTGGAATGTTACCATGCCGGACGTCTGGGGACACTAATGCCAGGCTGGTGCACATGGAAGTCCTCATGAATTAACGGCCATGCTCAGGGGGCTCCTGGGGCTGCACGCTGTCAGGACACCAGGCACACAAGCCCCTGGGGTGGGGGTCCTGGTTTTGTGTCTCTTGTGTTTTGTTCTGTTTTTGTTTGTTTGCTTTTTTGTTAAATATCATGTATTTTTGTCAACACCAATAAATTTTTTTGATTTGTAAAAGCGGGTGCATGAACAGGTGCCACAAGAGGGCGAGGAGCTGCTGACCATGGAGTGATGTGCAGGTCATGTTCCAGTTTGGATTTCCTTCGAAGGGCAATGATAACTCTTTGGAGAATCTTAAACAGAAGGGTGACACTACATGCACTA
This sequence comes from Tupaia belangeri chinensis, assembly GCF_000334495.1. Taxonomy (NCBI): domain Eukaryota; kingdom Metazoa; phylum Chordata; class Mammalia; order Scandentia; family Tupaiidae; genus Tupaia; species Tupaia belangeri. The sequence goes on from NW_006160067.1 coordinate 91,483, forward strand.
CATTCTACACTGTCACTGTGGTTTGTATGTGGAACACGATTGCAAGGGAACAAAAACAGAAGTAAGGAGCCTAAGTTTTCGCGGTCATCCCGCGCGAGAGGATGGCGACTTGAACAGCAAGGGCAGTGAAGATGGCAATAAATGGAAACTCTTGTGAGGGGTGTGAGAGGTACAGGGCATTTATGACGGATGGGATGTAGAGTAAGAGAAATAAATGATCTCCACTGGACGTGCGGCGTAGGCAATGAGGGCTATCACTGGTTTTTATTATCTGAGATGGCGAAATCTTGGGAGGTATAAGATTTTTTTGTTTTGTTTTTTTGGAGATGTTTTTGCTATAGGGTGCGTGTGCTCGCCAGCCAGCCAGAGAGAGACAGAGAGATAGAAAGCGAGAAATCACCCTCCAGGGGGGATGGCCACGCCACAATCCCTTCTCCATTCTCCTCTCAGGATCTTGGGCATGCACGCACACACGCCCGGCGTGAGTTTAAGCCACCGGGTCTGGGACGTGAACCACGGTCGACTACATAGGAGTCCAGAGACATAGCCATTACGCTAACTGCTGGTCCTGGGAGGTATAAGATTTGAAGAGGGAAATTGAGCTGTTTGACTGCTGAAGTGTGAGGAGGTACTTACTAGACATGTGTGTGGGAATATTGCACTGTAGGTTATATATGTGCCCAGAGTTCATAAAATTAGGACTTTTAATCAATCCTTAATGAAAAATTGGACTTCACACCCATGTATTTTATGGGGACCCAGGTTGCATGAGTTCTTACCATCACTGGACTTCTTACTGAGATTGCGATATGTTGAAGTGAGTGAGACTTTTTAAATGACTGTGGGCTGTAGTTGTGGTTGTGTTTTAATTGTGTTCGATGTGTGATATGAAGTTATCGTTTTCCAAGATAATTTCTACTCCTGCAAAAAATCTTTTTGAAAAATCTTTTTGAAACCTGTGGTAAAGGTGGATATTATTTATTTCCTGCTGCCACCTAGTGGCACTATGCAGAAATAAAAAGAGAAATTGAACAGAGTGAAGATTCAGTTGAGTAGAAGTCAGGAGCAGCTATTTATCCAACCCTGCCTTATTTTACAGATAATAAAAAGTAAGACCAGCCTGGGCTCTGCTGCCAAAATCTACTTTAGTGATTTCTACATGGACCGATTTCCAACTAGCTTTAGCCAAGTGAATTAACATTTGTTTGAAACTTCATCTCAAAATGTACTCATCTTGGGAACCAGCAGTTAGCGTAATGGCTATGTCTCTGGACTCCCACGTAGTTGACCTCAGTTCACGTCCCAGACCCGGTGGCTTAAAACTCACACCGGGCGCGTGTGCGTGTGTGCCCAAGATCCTGAGAGGAGAATGAAGGAGAAGGGATTGTGGTGTGACCATCCCCTCTGGGGGGTGATTTCTCGCTTTCTGTCTCTCTGTCTCTGTCTGGTGAGCGCACGCGCCCTATAGCGAAAACCTTTCAAAAAAAAAAAAGTACTCATCTTCAGCAATTTAGAAATATGTTAGCTATTTTGTGTGTGTGTGTGTGCGGGGGGGGAGAGCGGCTTTTAAAAATCCCCATCAATTTTCCCAATTCTCAACCCCCGAAAGGAAGTAGATTTTGTTGGCATTATTAGGGAATGCTTTGAGAAAGCAGATAGATGAAATTAAAACAAAGATAGTTTGAATCAATGTTTTAATGCTCAGGCAACGTTCTAGTTCTGTCTCTTTCTGTCTCTCTTTCTCTATGAAAGCTCATGATTACAGTAAGAAAATGTAAATGTCTTTTAAGTTCATGGAAGGATTTGTTTTAAAATACAAGTTCTAGGGGCCCAGTAGATGGTGTAGTGGTAACGTCGCTGGACTCTCACATGGCTGACCACAGTTCAAGTCTCGGAACCAGGCACGTGTGCATGTGTGTATAAGATCCTGGGAGGAGAATGGAGGCAAAGGGATTGCAGCGTGGCCATCCCTCTCGGAGTGATTTCTCTCCTTCCCACTCACTGCTTCTGTCTCCCCTCACCCCCAAGGAGTGCATACCCCCTAAGGCAAAAACCTAAAAAAAAAAAAAAAAAATACAGGTTCTGTTATATTCAAGTAAGGCAAAGAGGACAGCTCAGAAGATTGAAAAAGTCGCTGTTCTACTCACTGATCCCAAGGCAGGGGTCGGGTCATACCTAGAGAGGCTGCACGGGAGCACCAAGGTCCCTGCTTTTCCTCCTGTCTCCTCTGAGCTTGGAGCAGTCAGGTGGCAGTCAGGCTACGGGGAAGACTGAGGAAGTGCACGCCAGCCTGCAGCATGGTGAAGCTCCTCGTCAACAGCAGGAAATACAAGGCTGGAGAAAGTTTTGTGTCAGGGCATCCATTTCACCCCTGTCAATGCAGCACCATTTAGATTACAGGAATTTCAGGACTTCGAAAGTTTGTGGAAAAATGGAATTGAAGTATGAGTTAATTTTGGTGTAATCGATTTCAAAATCCATGTCGACTTCTTTTGTTTTTTATTTGTCGACTTCTTTTGTTTTTTATTTTATTTGTTTATTTATTTATTTATTTTTGACCAGAGGGCAGGTGCACTCACCAGAGACAGAGAGAGAAAGGGGAGAAAGCATTCGGCCTGGGGGTCACACTGCTGTACCCTTCTCCACGTCTCCCTCCTTTCAGGATCTGGGGAACTCACACGCAGCTGCCTGGCATGGTTTTCAAGCTGTCAGGTCCAGGACTTGAACCATGCAGCTCGGCATGTGGGACACACCTTTCCTAACTATTGGCTGACTCAATAGATTTTTTTTTTTTTAATTCACAATATGCATTTCCATGAACCTTTTTTGGTGACTTCTCATATATAAAATTCCCCAGGAAGAAGTGTGGAGGGAAAGGGTGAGGAAAGGATGGGGAAAGGAGAAGGTAAGAAAATTAAAGACAAGAAGGGAAGATTAAAGAAGAGAACGTGAAAGAAAACAAGAAATGAGGGAATGGAAGAGAGAGAAAAGATAAAAGCAACAGCCGAGTGAGGGAGAAAATGACTTCACAGGGGCCAGCAGGTGGCATGGTGGCTAAGGTGCTGGATTCCCACAGGCAACCATGGTTTGAGTCCTGGATCTGGTAGCTTGAAAACCACACTGGGTATATGTGCGTGCATGCCCAAAATCCCAGGAGGAGAATGGAGGAGAAGGGACTGTGACATGGCCATCCGCCCTGAGGAGTGATTTCTCACTTTCCCTCCTACTGTCTCTCTCTGGAGAGTGTACTTGCTCTGTGACAAACACCTTAAAATAAAAGAAATAAGAAAAGAAGATGTCTTTACAAATTACTGCAGAGAGGTAAAGAGAAGTGAGGAACAAGATGAAGCTATCTTATTTTAGGAGTTTCTTGAAAGAGTATTTATAGATCTCTTTAGAGCAATTAAACTTGAGTCTCTAGATTTTAGGAACTAATGTAGAATTGAGCCCTGTATGCTCATGAAAGCTTATAGATGAAGACTCGAGCATGTACATTAATCACTTCAAGATTTAAATGAAGAGGAACCAAAAAAGAAAGCGAAATATCTGCTATTAATGTAGACAAAGAGTTTTTAAGACCATTTCTTTACTACACCCACAAAGAAGATAATGCAAAAACACTTCCCGTCTGACCCTCAAACTTCAATTTGTATGGAAAAGGAACAGCTAGTAATTAGGTGGTCATTATGAGCTAGTGGAAGGTCACTACTAGAAATGATTACATCAAAAAGAAGAGTTGGGTAACACTTTATAGTTTACACCAAGCTTTTTCATGTTAAACACACGGCCCCATTTACGCTAACTCATAACTCTTCTTGACAACAAGAACTGTTTTCTTATTGTTGTATCTCTAGCATTTGTCAACCATGGGACAGGCCCTCAGGAAATGTGTGTTCGGTAAATTTAAAAGAGACAATGAGATGTTTATAAACATTTCTTATTGCCTAATCTATTTTATTCTAGAATATCTAGTTTCCAAATTTAGGTGGTCGTGTCACCCAACATGCACCTCTTGTGAGTAAGACTGATAAGAGTTAGGAGAGGTGTAACCTCTGTTCACTCTAGGGATACTAATGTCCCAAGCACGATCAAATTCAGAGAAGCAGTTTAGAGGAAACTCTATTCCGCTAACTCAGAAGCCTCTGTCTTCTCTCCAGTGCCACCCCTTCACCATGTTCTCTAGTACCTGAACAACAAGGTTCTCTTTCTTCCTTTCTCCGAAACTCACAAAATCCTCAAAGCAGCCTGTAGGAGGTAGCTGTTTGTGTTTCTGTCCTCTGCTGTCCTGGCCTCCTATTTTGAACTTGTGTTCTTCTATTCTATTAACTTTCCTCTATTATCAATCCTTATAGATACATTTCTAATGAACAAAAATGTTTATTTTTAGATTAGTCTCATTCATAAAAATAAATAAGCTAGTTTTGTGTTGGGTTTAAGAGCACACCCCATTCTTCCACCCTCATATGGCCATATTCATTCATTCTGTAAATATGCTTACCATCTCTTATATGGCAGGCTTGTTTCTTAGTGTTAGAGCTATTTCTGTGAATAGAATATGCAGGGTCTTGTTAAGATGAAGAGGCAGGGACCAGCTGTTGGGGTAATGGCTATGTCGCTGGCCTTCCATGTGGTCAACTGTGGTTTGAGTCCCGGACCGGGTGGCTTAAACTCACACTGGGCGTGTGTGCATGTGCTCCCAAGATCCCAAGAGGAGAATGGAGAAGAAGGGATCCTGGCATGGCTATCATTCCTGGAGGGGGGGGTGATTTCTCATTTTCTTTCTGTCTGTCTGTCTCTGTCATTTTGGCGAGTGCATGTGCCCTATAGCAAAAAACCTCTTAAAAAAAAAAAAAAGATAAAGAGGCAATGAACCAATTGTTTTCTGATAACTTAGAAGTTGTATGTACTAGTCACCTACCTGTCACTCTCTGACCTGTATTACAGAGAACTAAATTTCTCAAGTTCCCTGGCTTTCTGACTTTGGGGTAGGTTTTTCCAGTATGAAACAATGGAGCTTGGGAGATAGAAGTTGGTGTTTCTCTTTCTCTTTCTCTCTGCTTCCTGGGGCACCTGGCCAAATAGTGCATTTCCTATGGTCTTAGCTATTGCTTGGCAGCCTCCAGATCATTTTAGTTCCCATCAGAGAACACCAGATTCAGGGTTCTAGTAACACACTTCCCTTTGCTAATCCCTCTGGTCTGCAAGGTTGCTGGAGATGTTTCTTGCTAATGTCTGAGTTGCCTCTCCATACTCTTTTTTGGCTTCTCAGTTCTTCTGTCCACTTTGTCACCAATGACCTATAATAAATGTTTTTTTAGAGCTGTAGCGTGGTTACTATTTCCTATCTGAATTGTACAATGGCTTAGTTTGAGGAACACTGAATGTCGAACTTGACGTCTTAGATAGGCATGGTTGAGTGGAATCTATCGGAAAATTAACGTTATAGCAGTCTGGAGGAAGGTGAGGTAGTGAGGCATGTGGCTATTTGGAGGCAAGAATTTTAGGCAGACAGGCAAGGCTATAGAGTTTTTAACCTGTTGTAGTTTGGCATATATTTGCACAGTAAGGAGTCCAAATTGTGTAGTGAGAAGGGAATAGAGAAGATGAGATATGATCAAGAATAGGGGTTCAATTCTTACAGGATCTCACAGGCTACTATAAGGTCTGTGACTTTTATTCTGAGTGCCATGGAGGAAGGCTGCAGTGTTCTGAGCAGAGGATTGGCATGATCTGGTTCCATCTTATGTGATCATTTTGACCATGGTGTTGAGAATGAACTGTAGAGGGGCAAAACTGAAAGTAGATAAAATAGAGGAAAATCAGTAGCAATAATCCATGAAAGCAATGGCCATGACTTAGATCAGAAAGTGTGGAGTCATGTGATTCTGGACAAAGAATGTAACTGAACATGCACGGTGAAAGACCCTGAGAAGACGATGATTGTGGCCTGAGAAAATGGAAGAATAGAACTGTCTGCTTAAGTGACTTGAGAAAAGTATGGGTGGAGTAAGTTTGGGGGGGGGCTGTGAAATTGAGGGTTCTGTTTTGGACACCATAGCTGGGGGATGTTCGTCAAGTATCCAAATGGAAATGTCAAGTTGAAAATTGAACACATGAGTTTGGATTTCAGGGGCAGCAACCTGACTGGATATATTAGAAGTTCAGAGGACACAACCTGACTAGGAGGCATTAGCATATAAATGAGCTCTCCAGCCAGGATGCTGGGGATGATTCCTTTCTGGTAGTGAATATAAATACTATTGAGAAGAGAGACAGTCCAAGAATCAAATCCTTGGTAACATCAAAGCTAAAATGATAGAGAATAAACGAGGAACCTGCAATGCAGATGAAGGAGAAACAGATGAGTGGAAGGACGAGAACCAAGAGTGGGTGGTAACCTGGTAGGAGAGTAAAGGATTTACAGGGCAAGAAAGCAATAAGCTGTGACAAATGCTAAAGACAGGTCTAGAAAAATGAGGACTGAAGAGACAGACTGGACGTAGGTGGAGATGATTAGCGAGCTTAAGAAGAGCAGTTTCAGTTTGGTGGTGGAGAGAGTTTGTAGGAGTGGGCTTGACAGGGTGGGAGAAAAGAATCTAATGGGCAAAAGCAATATTTTTGATGATTTTTCTATAAGGGAGCATAGGAAAATGGATAATTAGAAGGAACTTGGAGTCAGGGGACTTTAGTTTCACAATTAGAGCTTTTTCTGACTTGAACAATGACTTTCTTTCTAACCAAGAATTCATCTCCATGTCTCCTGATATGATTAGTGTCTTAAAAGTTACTGGGAGGGCTTGGATTAAGAACTCTGAATTGACACTGTATTTTCCAACATTAAAGACTTTTTAAAGTATATTATTCTTAAGTAATTGAGAGACATTTTATTATTTATGTAAGGGCACAAAAGACAAATAAGACAAAGATATAAGTAAATACAATTAATGGTACTCCTTACCATAATTATCTACTCACAGAATTGACCTTTGTAATCTCATTTTATTCTCCCAGTGCCTTGTTTTTGTATGATAAGCTGAGGCTTGTATGACTGATATGAGCTCACTTCCTTAGTGACATTCTCTAATCTGAATGTTAAAATGCTATATATGAAGAGACTATAGCAAGAATTATACTCGATTTCCCTTTTGTCAAGTGATCTTTGAAAATAAATACATTATTTCCTGTGTATGACTTTAAAAATTATCCTGTCTCCCTTGGCTCTATTGTCAAAAGGCATTTGGGGGGAACCAGCAGTTAGCGTAATGGCTATATCCCTGGACTCCCACGTAGTCGACCGCGGTTCGCGTCTCGGACCCGGTGGCTTAAATCTCACGCCGGGCGCGTGTGCGTGCGTGCCCAAGATCCCGAGAGGAGAATGGAGGAGAAGGGATTGCGGCGTGACCATCCCCCCTGGGGGGTGATTTCTCACTTTCTGTCTCTATGTCTCTGTCTGTCTGGCGAGCGCACGCGCCCTATAGCGAAAACCTCTCCAAAAAAAAAAAAAAAAAAACAAAATTTGGGAAAATCTTTTTAAAAAAAAAAAAACAAAAAAAAACAATAAAATCAGTTTATTTCTTCAGAGACAGTGGGAGGGGCACTTCCAACCAAGCCTTCAGGTTATGATCTGCCTCCAGTTCCAGCCAGCCAGAACACATGCATATGCCTTGGGCTTACAGGACCCTGGAGCCTTCTCATGTAAACTCAGCATCATGGGGCATTGTGTCACCACTGTGCCACCACAAATGGCAAAGAAGCATCTTCCTGGGGGCCATACTGAGGTCTTTAAAGATGCACTTACATGTGTGGCATTTATTCTGCATGACATGATAATTCTCAGACAGAAGAAGCATAAAAGGATTTGGGGTTACTTTGAACTGTCAGACTAACTTGATTCCTTATGAAACTGGAGAGAAGCCTCACACAGGTAGAATTTTCAGAACAACATTTCAAAATGTTTTTTTTAGAATTATTTATTTAGTTTTATTTAGTCACTCATTTATTTTAATTTGACCAGAGAGAGACATAGAGAGACAAAGAGAGAGAGAGGGAAAGTGAGAAAGCAAGCCACCAGTTCTGGGACTCAAACAGTAGTCGGCCATGTGGGAGTGTCCAGTACCTTAACCACCACGCCACCTGCTGGTCCCCCAGAACATCTTTTTTTTTGTTGTTTATTTAACTTTTATTATTTTCCAGTTTGACTAGAGAGAGACACGGACAGAGAGAGAAAGAGAGAGAGAAGGAAAGGGAGAAAGCAAGCCACCAGACCCAGGACTTGAACCGTGGTCGGCCATGTGGGAGTGCAGCACCTTTAACCACCACGCCACCTGCTGGTCCCTCCCCAGAACATCTTTTAACCAAAGCTGATTAGGTCAGAGAAATAAACATCTGAAAAAATTTGCATAATCAAATAAAGTAGGAAAATTACTATAGTAGACAACAAACTACTAGAATAGAAGCTTTTAAAGCTAATCTTAGGACTTGTGTTTAGATTTTTTAGGTTAAAGTATATGCTCAAAAGTCATTAAAAATAATGCCTATGTAACTCTAACATTTTACTTAAATGTGACACATACAAACATGCATTTATTTGCATCCAGTCTTTTTCTGTAAAACTGAAGTTATTTATTTAAATATAAGTTCATTGATTGAAATGTCAATCATTTTAGAGCTTCAATTTCTTATAAGGTCAAGTGGCTTTTTTTCCCAATTCTGTGAAACAATGTCAGCCAAAAATATTCTAATTTTTACAATTACATATTCCCAGCATTTTAGACTTCTCCTTTAGGACTAATTTATTAGCTATTTTTATTTGCCAATAAGGCATTCTTTTTACCAAGGCAGTCTGCTTAATTTGCATGAAATACCATTCCTTTCAAATTTGAATATATTTCACAGAAGGGTTACAAAATAATATCTAATTAAATGGTTATTTAATTACAAGAGCAATTACTACTGACATTAACAGTTTTCTCTTCCCCTCTCTCTGTAGTGTGCACATGCCCTTTGGCAATTAAAAGCAATCAGAGTTTTTTTTTTAAGAAAACAAATTTAGGAAACTTATGCTTTAGGCTAAGATGAAGTAAAGACATTACCCTTGCACCTGAAACACCCCCAAAAACAGAAAAAATAAAATGAAACAATGATTTTCAAGACTCTGAAAATCAGAGAAAAAAGGCCAGAACTCCCTGAGATGTGGGAAATAAAATCAAACCAAGATTACCACAGCTTTTTGCTTCAAAACTATATTCAGAAAATATACATGAGATATCCCAAATGGAGCCTGGAAGCGTGCTGGAGATGAAAAGACAAAGAGGAATATAAGCTTAAATTTGCAGAGCACAATGCTGAAAAGAAGAGAGTTGCACAAAGAGACTGTTCCAGAGAATCTTAGAGGGTTCTCATTATTCAGTATAATCCCATTCATACACATATCTAGAAAACTGAGTATGGGAAAAGAACCATTGGGAAAGATTGGAGGATATAGTTTCTGATTTCCAACATGAGATCCAGAATATTACCTGTGTCCTTGAAACAGACTGGACAATTCAGGAGGTTCCTGTCTCAAGTGGGTAATAACTCCAGAAAAAACACAGCTTTTCACTAAGATAAAACCTGCATGTTGGACCCATGGCCTGGTGGTGAACGGAACTGGATCCACATGACTGACCATGCAGTTCAAATCCTCGCTCCATCAGTTTGAGAAACATGCCATATACTTGCATGCTCAAAATCCCAATGGGATGGATAAACGGAGGAGAAGATAAGGCATCATCATGCCCCATTAAAGGGTGCTTTCTCCTTCCTTTTCTCTCTCTCTTTCTCTCTTTGGAGAGTGCATGCATTCTCTGGCAAATAAAAAAAAAGAAGAAAGAAAGAGGGAAAGAAAGAGAAATAAAAAGAAAGAAAAAGAAAAAAGAAAGAAAGAAAGGAAGGAAGGAAAAGAAAGAATTAAAGAAAGAAAAACTTAGGGGAAGAATATGAAAGGATTTAATAGACTTCAAGTACCTTAGCTACATTGCTAAACAAAGTTCAAAATATTATAAAAATACAAATATACCAACAACCAACAGTACAAAAATTATAATATCTAGCATTTAGTCAAAATTTACAATACATGCAAAGAAACAGGAAAATTATATCTACAATGAGAATAATAACTAATCACAAGAAATGGGAATAATCATAGATGTTAAAAATAATAGATGAAGACATAAGATGAAGATATAAATTTTCCTAATAATATTTATCATATTAAAAAGCTAAATAGAGACTTCAGAGTTATTTTAAAAAGCTGACATTGAATTATTAAAGATGAATATAGAGTGTGTGACATGAATAATACACTAAATGGGAATAACAGCTGATTAGACATTATATAATAAAAGATTAGTGAACAGAGACATAAAAATAGAGGCTATCTGAAATGAAACACACAGAGAAAAAAAGTAAAATGAAGAGAACATCTATGAGCTTTGGGATAATGTTAAGTGACCTTTTGTAGGTATAATTGGAGTCTCAAAAGGGGGAAGAGGTGTGTAATTAAAAAACTACTTGAAGAAATAAAGACTAAAAAATTTACAAATTAAAATGCAAAGTAAAACTTCACAGATCTAAGAAGTTCAATTAAACTTAAACATAAAAACTATAAACTACATCAATGCACATTGTAATCAAACTGCTCAGAGAATAATATAGAAAAAATTTTCAAAGCAGCCAGAATAAAAATAAACATATACAGAGGAAAAAAAAAGTCAATGTAACAGAACCTCGAATAGATAGTAGATGATAGATTGATAGATTATAGCTGATAAATGGTTGATTGGTTGATAGAGATGATACATAGATGATAGGTGGTTGACTGATGGCTATATGACCAGATAAATTTTAGATTCACATTCTCTAAATTGCAGTTCTTTCCTTTTACTGCTTTTTTCAATAGTAAAACAGACCTAAAATAACTATACCTACTTAAAGTGGACAATTTGCTAAGTTTGACATAGGTATACATCTGGGAAACTATCATCTTTGTATGTCTTTCCATTTAGCTATCATTTGGTAGGTGAAATAAAAACACAATGTAATACCACTGAAAGGGCTAAAATTACGTAGGTGAAAGGGAACTCTCATATACTTCTGGGGTGGCATGTAAAATGACTCAAAAACTTTGTAAAAAAAAAAAATAGTTCCAAGAAGTTCAATATGTATCTACCCCATGATTTAGCTATTCCACTTCTTGGCATTTATCCCCCCACCTTCAAAAAAATTTAAAACTTATGTGCACACAACACTTTGTGCACAAAGGTTTACAACAGTTTTATTTTTAATAGCATAAAACTAAAATAAAACAAATGTCCATCAAAAGGTAAAGCAATTTCTAAAAATGTGATCTATCTATAGAGTGAAAGTCTCCTCAGTATTAAAAAGGAATAAACTATTAAATCATGCTACTTTATTGGTGAATCTCAAAATAATTATGGTGAGCAAAAGAAACCAAACCCTGACACACACACACACACACCCACACACACACACAGAGAGAGAGAGAGAGAGAGAGAGAGAGCGAGAGAAGCACCTACTGCACGATTCTATTTATTTAAAAATCTGAAAATGTAAAACAATAGCTACCGACAGAAATCAGATAAATTGTCACCTGAAGGCAGGAAGAAGTGGGGAGGGGTGGGCAGACAATTGTGCCAAGGGGCACAGTAACTTAGGTTGGTGATGGGTACCTTCATTATCTTGATTATGGCCAGAGCTTTCCACATACACACTTATGTCAAAACTTGTCAAATTGTCTCCTTTAAATACGTGCAATTTTTGAACGTCAGTTACACTTCAATAAAGCTATAATGGTAAAGCATTGCATTTGGGGAAATGTGATTTTAGAGTGGTCTTTGAATCATTCCAAGCTTATTCACTGAGCAGACTTTCTCCCTCCCGACCATCCAGTGTCTTGCAAAGAGAACAAGTGTATAGATCGAGACAGGTCTCATGGAATCAAACCTAAGGCAGTGGGACCAGGTGCTCCAGGACTCAGGAAGGTATCAAACTGCTCCCCTTCCTCTGACTCCCACTCTCTCTGTGCACCGTAATTCTTTCTCCTATCTGCTATGTAACTGCTTTGCTCCGAGGTACTTTCACAGATCACATTCCAAAAACTGAGGTGATCACTTTATTCTACCAACAGGAGAGTCAAAGAATGGAAGTGCTAGTGAGTGGCCAGGGAATCCCCAGAAGCCAGGTCTCTGGCCTCCTTACCTTCCAGACTGTCCTTACCTTCCAGACTGCCTCCCAACACCTTTCTTTCTTGTGTTGGTGTGTCCCTCCCCCTTTTCTCTTCTTTTCCCTTTTTGCTTTCTGTACAACTGAGACAGTCGAAGGACATGGAGGAAACAGACCTACTCAACAGCATTCTCTCAGAAGAAAGAAAAACAGAGAATGTGAGTTTATGGGATGTCCATTGGCTCCAAACCAGTCAACCCACAAACAACCTTCTTGACATTCAGAGTCCGTAAGATAGAATTTTAAAAGCAAGAATTATAAGACAGTGTGGTGGTTAAGGTTCTGGACTCTCACATGGCTGACCATGGTTTGAATCCTGATCCCAGTGGCTTGAAAAATCATCCTGGGCATGCCCCAAATCCCAGGAGGATAATGGAGAAGGGATTTTGGCATGGCCATCCTCACTGGGAAATGATTTTCTCACTTTCCCTTTCCCTCCTTCTCTCTCTCTCTCTGGTGAACACATGAGCCCTGTGTCAAAATCCTTAAAAAAGAAATAAGAATTATGATCCCTTTCTTCAAGAACACTCGTCACCACACGTGCTTGTGTATTCTAGCAAAGTGCCTCTGTTGGATTCCGCAAAGGAGAAGCTTAGACTGTTTAGCTGCTTCCTGAAATTTTTCTTTAAAACTATGAGAATTCATAAAGTCGAGGTCTCCAACATTGGCATCCCTTCCTGCATAGCATGTTAAATTCAACAACTAACAGGTTATCAGTAACAGATAAAACAGAAACTAGGTAGCTGAAGGCAGGCATGTCAAATGTAAATAAGGCACACGTTAAGGAACAGGGATTTACAACGTAAAGACCAGAACAGTCTCTGTTAACTACTGTTAGGAACAGGTTTTTAGAACGATTCGTATATACCACATACTCATCTTCCCAGCTCTCACACCAAATGAAAAACAGAATTACAAAAATATAAAAATACACATACTTAATAATCACAAAACCTTACACACCATCTGTGCTCAGTAAAACAGCCCCTCCCTAAATGCAATCGCATATATACTGCCTTCTTGTTGGGGAGCAGGTTTGAGCAACAAGCACGCTTCCTCCCTGTCCCCTATTCCCGTCCTCAGTATAGAACACGAGGTACGGTCAGGGCATAGTGAGCATGAAGACATGTCTACATGGAGAAAATGCAAATACTGGGTAACAGACAGGGGCAGATATATGACCTCTTTAAATCAAATGAAAAGAAAATTTATTTTATTTGTAAACCTCAGGGAGACCTCCTCAGTTATTGATTTCTGATCAAACCAGATTATTTTCCAGGAGATCTTGTAAATATATTTAAAGCAAGCAAACAAAGTGACATTAGTTAAAGCCTCTTCAACTTACTCCCTTATTTTGAAATTTGTCAAATGCTTTATTTTTTCCCATGAAAAATATTTTTTTTAAATTAAGGATATAAAAACAATTCTGGAGGCCAGCAGGTGGCGTAGTGGTTACAGTGCTGAACTCGTCCTGGACCCAGCGGCTTGAAAATCACACTGGGCATGTGTGTATTGGTGCAGGAAATCCCAGAAGGAGAATGGAGAAGGGATTGCGGCGTGGCCATCCCCCTGGGGAGTGATTTCTCCTTTCCTGTCTTTCTATTTCTCTGGGAAGCACACACATCTGACAGCAGAAATCTCAAAAACAAAAAAAAAGAAACCAAAACTCTGAAGTTTACTTAAGAGATGAGCTGGTTTATAAAGCATCAGAGGACTAATTATATGCAAATTTTGCTAATTACTGATGAGCCTCTCATCTACTCCATTAAACATCCCTCTAGGAATGTGAGAAGCACTGTGTGAGCATTTACAAAGAACTTTTGTCTAGGCTTAAAATTGATAAAATAATTCCTTTGGAACCCTCTGAAGGAAGTTATTGCACTTTGAATGGACTCTCTTGTGGTAGGTCAACGAGAGTGGGTTAATCATTCATAACTGAAGGAGGTGGGGGGTTCACCGAATGTCGGCTACGGAGAGGAAAACAGAGAAGCACCATCTCTTGTGGAGCTTGTAGTCCTGTACCCTCTGGTCCTCGTTTGTATGACAAACCTTCTGTTAGTTATTTTAACTTCACGTTCTTTCAGCCAAGCAAGCTATCTTTTTCAGCTCCTTTCAGTGCATTGATCTCATTCTCACCTTCTGATATTTGTGCAAATAACCCCCTTTGCACAAAGTGCCTTTTCCTGTTTTTCACCGAGCAAAATGCTAATCAACTGCAGATGTGACCTCATGCCTCTTTTCCAAGTCGAAGTTTCACATAATCCCTGAATCCCAAAATCATGCTACATAGTGTGTCCAGCTACACAGCAAGTTTGTTTACACTAGCATCACCACAAACAAGTAATTTACAGTGTGCTGCAATGCCACAGTAACCAGTGTCACTAGTTGACAGGAATTTTCAGCTCCATGAACATCTTTGGAAGCCACCATTTTATGTGTGTCTGTCATTGACCAAAGTGTTGTTATGTGCACCTGACTACAGTTATGAGGTGGCATCTTATTGTGGTTTCATGTTCCTGATGACTAATGATTTATAGCATTTGTTGATTTTCTTGGTAATTACTTATGCATCTTTAGAGAATTATCTATCAAATTCTTTGCCCATTTTTATAAATTTTGTTTTTTTCATTATTTTGTTGTAAGAGGTTTTCATATATATTCTAGATACATGTCCTTGATGAGATACATGATTTCAAATATAATCTAATCCATAGGTTGTCATTTTACTTTCTTAATAGTGATCTTTAAGACACAAGTCTTTAAATTTGACGAAATCCAATTTTGGTCATTTTTTGATGTGTCCTAAGAATTCTTTGTTAAAATCAGTTATAAAGTGCTTAGCCTTATGAAGTACTTAGCCTTAAGTTTTCTTCTAATAGTTTTATAGTTTCAGCTTTTGTATTTATGTCTGTCTTCCATATTTCTGTTAATTTTTGCTTATGATATGACATAAGGGTCTAAATACATTCTTTGTGTGTGCTAATTATTTGTCTAATTATTATTTTTGAAAAGACTGTTCTTTTTCTCACTGAGTAATCTTGACACCATGGTCCATATTATTTTGGGTTTATTTCTTCACTTTCATTTTATTCCGATGAGCTATACACCTATCCTTGTGCTAAATATACTGTCTTGATTACCAAGCTTTGTAGTACATTTTAAAACTGGGAAGGGTAAGGTTTCCTGCTATATTCTTCTTTATCAGTATTATTTTGGTTATTCTGGGTCCCTTATAATCCCATATAGATTTCATACTAAACTTTATACTCTATAAACCTGTAAGCTGGGTTTGATATGGATGCATTGAATCTATAGACAAGCTGAGTTAAAGATGCTGTCTTTCTCTTCCAAAAGTTCTATTTCTTTAGGTACTTTCTGACTTTTTTTTCTTTCTCTGTTTGATCACCATAGAAATTAAGGTATATTCCTTTATTCACTTTGGTAAGTGGAGAATGTCCTGTATAATAACAGGGGTGTCTCTGGTCATTTGAGCAGGTCAATAACGCTCTTTATAATCTATGCATGTTATGGATGGGGAAGACTCAGCCTCATGCTGCTCTTTCTAAGGCATTTGGGGGTCAGGAAGATGAGGAACACTGACACTAATCATCAGTGATTTCCTCCTCTCCCTCTCCAGTTTGGTTTCTAAGAGAAAAGTCTGGCTTCTCTCCCCCCAGAATTCTGCTATACTGGTTTTAGGTTTATATCAATACTAGGCAGAAGAAAGCTCTCATCTCTGGATTACAACTTCTGGGCTTTTGCTTTCTATTGGCATCAGCTGCTATTTAGCTAGTTAGAGCAAGTGAGATATCTCCTGTGGAAGACAAATTGGAAGTGAAAGACAAGCTACTAATACATTATACTAATATCATTCTAATACTAAGACATTATACTAATATTCTAGGTTTCCATTTATACTTTTTAAACATATTTTTAATTTTAGAATGTTTATAAATGATTTCTTTGTTTGTCAGGAAAATAAGAGAATTTAGTGAATGGAGTAAAGTAGGAACCCTGAATGTCTAGCTGTCTGCAGTTTCAGCTCTCTACTTAATTGGCACTTGCCCTGAAATCTAATTTTCCTTAGACCCTGATCTACACAGCTTGTATCCCTTGTTGCAACATCAAAGTCAAACAAGCAAGCTCAGGAGGGAAGCCACGGTGCAAGCTCACTGCAGCTCTCCATCGCAAAGTGCTAACATTTCTTGTAGCACAAGATTCATAACCTCATTTTCCACCTATTAACTGAATATGAGCCATGGATGATTTTTAACTAATCAGTGATGCGATGCGGATTGCAATGGCATTGCAACTAACATGCTTCAGCCTTGCCTCATTCCTTACTCAGTCCCTAAACAAATCCTTCCTTCATGTTATGGTTAGCGTGATTTTTCTGAAATGCAAACCTCATCATAGCACTCTCCAGGGTAAGACCCTAGAATGCTTCTGCATAGCTTTAAAACTCTTTAGTTGTCTTAAAAGGCAGGTATCTGATTTTTACTGAACTCCCTAGAGCACCTGCATTGCCAGAATACAATTTGCAATTGATATTCTATTCATTCAACAAATAGTTTGTTGAAAGCAGTGAGAGCAGCTTTTCTCACTTTGAAGGCAGGAGCTGTGTCTAGCATCATGTGTCCATCATTGAACTTGACACATAGCATGTGGCCCATAAATATATACTGAATAAATAAAATATGTATAAATATAGATTTTTGATTTAAACCTTGAGGAAAATTATCCTCCTAGTGGTATAACATTTATATTTGCTTATTTCAATAATACATTATTTTGTCTGTTTTTGCCTGAAGGTACATGCACTTGCTAGAGAGAGCCAGATGAGGAGAGGTGGTGAGAAAGTACCCCCATGGAGGATGGTCATGCCAAAATACCATGTCTTTTATCACTCCCTCCCTTCAGAATTTTGGGCATGCATACACACTTGCCTGGCATGTTTCTCAAGCCATCAGCTCCTGTATTCAAACTGTATAGTTGTCTATGTGGGATCCAGCTACCTCGACCATCACCCCATAGGCTGGCCCCAGACTACTTCATGTTAAAGAGTTTAACTTTTTTAAACTTATTTTTTCTGGAATTCCTAGAGCACAAAATATTGTGCTCAACACAATACAGGGAAACAGCCTGCTTAAAGTTGTATTTTCCTTACCACTTTCCTAAGTAGTCCTTTTCTTTACTTTTTTAAAATTCTTTTAGATAGATCATATATCCCTTAGGTATTACTTATCACTGTTCTTTATCCAGTTCTGGGTACAACATTTTGATAAGACAATACTTACTGAATTTCTGTAAAGTGCTTATTTTAAACCTGATCCATGGAAAAGTAGAATAGAACTTAGAAAGAGCCTTGCGATAGTCATTCTTTCAGCTTCTTGTAGAACCCCAAATCCAATTCTTCTCTAATATAATCCTATTTTTTTTTTTTTTGGAGAGGTTTTCGCTATAGGGCGCGTGCACTCACCAGACAGAGAGAGACATAGAGACAGAAAGTGAGAAATCACCCCCAGGGGGGATGGTCACGCCGCAATCCCTTCTCCTCCATTCTCCTCTCGGGATCTCGGGCACGCACGTACATGCGCCCGGCATGAGTTTTAAGCCACCAGGTCTGGGACGCAAACCACGGTTGACTATGTGGGAGTCCAGCAACATAGCCATTACGCTACCTGCTGGTTCCCATATAATCCTATTTTAAAGAGGAAAAATGGAACTGCTTTACTGCTTTGCTTAGTAACCCATTCTACTAGCTACTAATTAGATTATTGAGGATTCCAGTAATCTGAGTTCATGAGGCCTTAAATAGGTTCCAGAAAAGCTCTAAGTTCGAGTGTCCTCATCATCAGTGTGGAAATAACAGTTCCACCTTAATGTGTTTGTTGTACACGTGGTACACATGCCAAGTACAGACAACACTTCCTAGCACTAGATCAGTACATTTTAGTTTTGTTTTTCCACATCAGATCAATTATAATTAGCTTTAAGTTCTAGGGAGAATAAGTTACCACAGGGACCCAGAGAAAATGCAAAGGAACCCCCTGCCCCATGAGGAAAGGTCAAGGACTCCCATAAGTGCATTTGTCTTGGAAACACTTTTTATGACCTGTATACAGGTGAGCCCGTCGGGTTATCTGCTGATGGGCCTGAAGCACAATGAAGTGATGGCCACCTGTGTGGCCACCTAAGCTACGAGAGACTGTGCTGGAGAGCAGCACCATGTCCCTGAAGCACCAGCCTTCAGGGGATCTCAGCAATAGCACTGCTCCTTCCCCATCCCACATGGTAGAGTGTTGTTACTCTGCCAACCCACAGTAGCAAAGTTTCAACAAAACCTATCATTGGCACCTCTAATTCCTGCTCTAAGAATACAGAGTAGCAATGCAGATAATCAGAGGCCCAAGGAGGATCAGGAGTCAAGACGGGTCAGCAGCTTGGCCAGTGTCCATCAGCCCCCTCTGTGTTTGGAGAGGAAGAAGACCACTCAGTACCTCTGCAGACAGCCATCCCTCCACAGGTGCAAGTCAGAGCAGGAATTTTCCACTTCTGGATAGTGCCAGGCCCAGCCATGCTCAGCCATGCTATTCTTCCAGAATTCCAGACAGCCTAATGTGCCAGAGTTGGGGCCACCATAGCTTCTGTTGCTGCCTCAGTATCCCCAGTCCACTCAGCCTACACTGTTGTCATAGTTTATGTCACTATAATCAAATATCTTAGACTTAGGAATTTACAAAGAACAGAACTTCATTGCTCACGGTTCTGGAGACTGGCAAGTCCAGGGTTAGGGCACCTGTAGATTCAGTGTTCGGTAAGGACTCATTCTCTGTTCCATAGATGGTGTCTTCTCACATATACCCCCATGTCAGAAGAGGCGAACGAACTCCCTCGAATCCCTATAAATGCTACTAATCACACTCATCAGAGTAGATCCCGCATGGCCAGATCACCTGCCAAAAGCCCCACCTCTCAATACTATTATATTGAAGATTGAGTTTCAACATATGGATTTTGAGAGACAGAAACATTCAAACCATAGTAACCAGGAATTCAAGATGGCCCTTGATTTAGCATGACTAGTCTTCAGATCTTCCCCCATGGAGCCACACTTCCAGCACAGCCCCTTGGGATGACTCTGTGTTTTGGCCTCTTTTCTGTTACTAAATGAATTCTGGTGGCTTCATCTTGCAGTCAGTGAAATGAGTGCAGAAGGCAGAAGCTGGAGAAGGAAGTTTATCTGTAACCAGCTACAGGAAGGCAGTAAACAAGCACCATCAAACTGTCTTGCAAAGGTCAACATGTTCTTGGTATTTATAGGTACAAGACACAAGCAGGTGCAAATCATTCCTAATTACAATCAATCAGTCAATCACTTTTCCTTGAGTAATAATCCTGATTCCTTAAATACCCACTCTTGGTTTCTCATTTGACCTTTCCTAAACAGATCTCCCTGACTCAGCATTTGGTCAGACTATTCTTATTAGAGCCCTTTTTTTTTCCCCCTTTTTAAATAATTAATTTAATTTTACAATTATTGTTACTTTTAAATTTTCATGTTTCACCAGAGAGAGACAGTGAAAGAAGAAATCAAGCCTCCAGTTCCAGGACTTGAAGCAGCATCTGCCATGTGGGAGTCCACTGCCTTACCCACAGTGCCACCTGCTGGCCCAGTGACACCATTCTTAATTTTGAACGGCTGCAGTCCTGCTCAACCTTAAACTGGCCTGCTTCCTTTCCACTCACCTTGCCAGCAGTGCCCCATATAGAATCAACATCCTCTGTGTGTGCCCAAATACCACACAGAACTGACTTCCCCTGAGTGTGTCCAGAGACACCTCTATTCATGCTGGGCTACTGCAACAGCTTCATGATCAATGAAATTTCCCTGTGGTGTGATCCTAGCTTAGGGTCTGCAGGAGACCACTAGGAGTTTCTTGAGCAAATTCTTCTTCAGGTTCATGCATGGAAATCTCTCTCAGATTTGCCTGATGCAACCTGAAAGAACCTGAAATCAAAGACCAGGTGGAGATGTGGTTCCCATATGGTGGGCAGCAGAGGTGATGATAAAGGCTTTTGAGAGGCCCAGCCACTTTCACACAGTTTACATGAAGTGTGAAGAACATGAGCCCTATGAGACTTAGGGAGGTGATGCAGGAGATGGAGGAGGTGCCAGACACAAACAGCAGTGTGTGAAAGTGCAAGGAGTCCCCACTGCTGTGTGTGGGGGGCTCACGGGGTGAAAGGGACCTCATGCAGGGGTAGATGAGATTGTGCAGTGGAGAGTGGAGGCATGTAAACTGCCCTGCTGGTGTCTCCACCGAGTTCAATGAAAGCAAGACATCCACAACTCCATAGCTCTCAAAATGTAGCTCAAGCTTTAAAAGGGTGCCTGGAGCTTCTCTGGAGAGGGGCTAGCTGGCCCTTGCCTCCAGGCCTGCCACTCAGTCCTTACCCAAGAGAAATTGTAAAGACTAAACTGTGTCTCCCCTGAGACACTGTTCCCCTTTCTGCTCTTCTCCATCCTTTCATGGTTGTGGAGAGGGTTCCATATAAATAAACAGAGTACGGGTGAAAACAGGTGCCAGTTCAAAGCTTGACATGGCCAAGGAGTCAGCCACCACCTAGCCTCGGCAGAGATGCCACTGTAGGGCAGAGGGGAGAGCTTTACATGGGGGAGAAAGGAAGGAAGAGAGATTTCAGGTGTGCTTCGATTTGGAGGCTGTTGGTCAAGGGAGGCTGGGAGCGTCATAGGTGACTAGTTTGGATTTCTCGGCTCGTCCTGAATTGGAAGGAGCTGGAGAGATGGTTTATAAAAACAAAAAACAAAACCCACAAACTGGCGGTCATAACCAGGTCCTGCTATTTCTGGACTGATTGCTCAAGGAGGTCGAAATGTAGGGGCTTATTCCTACTGCCACAGAAGTTGTGATCATGACATAGTCAACCCTCAGGTCGTTCCCTGACCAGAAATCTACACTTACAACCTCAGAGTGAAAAAGAGAGGAGAAAGACTCAGGAGGAGACAGGACTGTCCACTGTTCTTCAGTGGCATAGTTTCTCATCTTTAGTAAAATATAGTTTTATTATTATCAATGAAAAAGGAAGAAAATCCCCATGGCCACCTTTCCTCCCTGGTCCATTGGAACAGTAGAGACAGGATCTATGAGGTTTCCCAAGAGTGGCTCAGGACTTGGAACCCTCCCATGCTGATAGTGAAGTTCCCGTTAGACCCTTCCCAGCCCTGCTTTGGCTTTACCTTCTCCTCTCCTTTTTTCCCCAAGTAAACCCAGAAGTTGCCTGCCCCAACCTCCGGCCCTTGGATTTCATCCTGGTCAGTGTGCCTGGGCCTGGGACAGACCTGAGCCCATGGGCTGGCAGCATTTGCTCTGGTGTTGACCTCCATCTACCCCAGACCTTCTGTCTTCTCTCCTTCCACAAAGCCAGGCATTTCTTTCCTCACGTTGCTGGGTGAGGGTATTTGTCTCCCTCAAGAATCCATGCCATATCGTGTCTGGACTATTTTACTCGTAAACCCAGTGCTATGGTCTGAATGTGTCCTCTCCAAATGCATGTGTGGCAACTTGGTTTTATTATGAAAGCATTAAGAGAAAACTTCATCTGACGAGGGGATTAAGAGGTGGAACCACTGAGAGAGGATTAGATTAAATGGGGTTATTAGGCAGGGCTTCCCACCTGTCTCCTGGATGGAACGTGAGGAGTGAAGCCAGGACACATGGGTACAAGCATACTCTGCTCAAGCTTCCGCCCTTCACCATGTGACCTGCCAGAAGACCCTCCCCAGATGTAGCCTCTGACCCTTGGACCTTCAAACCGTGAGACGATTAACCTCCATTCTTTTTTTCAATCACGTATACTCAGGTGTTTCTGAGTTATTAGCTGTAGACCCGATTAGAACCAGAGCACTGTCTCTGCCTTCACAGTAGTCCTCATCGCCTTCTAAAATGCTGTACAACTTTCTTACTCATTTTGCTTATTGCTTATTTTTTGTCTCCCTCACTACTCCAGGATGACTGTCTCACATGGGCAGAAATCTTAGTATGTTTTAATACCCGATGTACCCTAAAGGCTCACAGCAGTAGTAGCTAGCAGTAGGCATTTAAGAAATATTTGTTGAAATGAAAAGGTTCTAGACCCAGGGTCTCTCTGTCACCACGTTGCCTGTAATAATCCCAAGGAAGAGAGTAATGCTGTAACTGTAAGTCACGCAGAATAGCATTAGGTTACGTTGCCATTTCAGGAAGCAGTCTAAGTAGGTCAGAAGTTGTGTGGCTTTGCTCTGCTGGCTTTATTTTTAAAACGCTAGCGATCTTAACTGGAACGTCAAGTGGTAATGGAGCAGAGCCTGATATAAACAGCAACAAGCCGTAAACTGTGAAGCTACAGAATTAGTAGCAACACTTGCGTTCTCGGGAATTGTAGATACATTAGGAACCTGTAATTACTGACTCCATCTGCCTCCTCTGTCTTGAGCTTAATTATGTATTTCAGAAGAAACATTTTTCATGTTTTCATTTTTGGTATATATAAATATTTAGCTACATCTCTTATCATTTTCTGCCTCCTTTCCCCTCTGCTTTTGCCATTTACAATCTCCTGAGATATTTTTACTTCCAGATTGCAATGTCTTTCCTCACAGTCAACACGACAGAGATTGGGGCCAGGATACTTCCTCTGTCAATGCTCTAATGGCATCTTTGAGGAGAGGTTTTTGAACCCCAAGTATTTCCAAATGGAGAGGAGAGGGCAAGGACACCTCTAGTATTGTTTCCAAATTGCAAAGGTCAAAGCATGAACCCAGTCTCTAAATCAATAATGTTCAGGTTCTTCCTGAGGGCCTGGGGTCACAAAATTGGAAAACAATGGGTCTAACAATGTTTAACAGGGTTCTTTAGGTCAGGGTTTGAGTAGTCTTTAAAAATATGAATCTGGGGGACAAGCAGATGGCGTAATGGTTATGTCACTGGATTTCCACGTAGTTGACCACAGTTTGAGTCCCATACCTGGCAGCTTAAAACCTATGCCGTGCATGCCCAAGATACCGAGAGGAGAATGAAGGAGAAGGGATTGAGGTGTGGCCACCCCCCGGGGGTGATTTCTCACTTTCTGTCTGTCTTTCCGCAGTCTTTGTCTTTCCTGTGCACACACATGCCCTATGGTAAAAACCTCTCTTAAAAACAAACAAAAAAACATGAATCTGATTCCCTAAGAAGGCAGACACTGTTTCCTAGAATCATCTGTATAGGAAAAACAAACCCTTTCTTGGGGTGAGACATACGTATTATCATTCCCCCCCCTCCACCTGTGCTTTGGAAAGTGATGATCTAGTGAAAATCATTTTATTGATATAAATATGTTGGATATCTTGATATGGTATTGGTTGGTCTGAGCTATATTCTTAGTAATTTCAATAGCCCCTCAACCACTAAGAGAGACTAGAGAAGACCACAAAAAAAGAAAATACAGTGGAATTAACTTCTAGCTCACTCTTCTTTCTGAAAGAGATAGAAAAAAAACCCTGAAAAGGTCATTTTATGTCTATTCCCTCCCACTATTACCCTCCAGGTCAGCTAATCTTTGTGTCATATCACTTTGAACACATCCCTTGCCAGCTCCTATGGAGGTCCTTCTCTCTGTCTTTAGAAATTTAATACTAAAAAGCAGAGTTGTCTCCCAGGAAGGGTCATCTGAGATGAAATAGTGAGTCCCAGAGATCTGAGAAAGCGAGACTGTTGCTTATTTTTGTGTTGGAGGGTAAGCGTGTTCAGTAGGTGATGAGGATAGGTACCTGGTTACAGTCCTGGGCCCCAGTGCAGGCACAACCATGTCATGTTTAGGTTGAAGAGGGTACTATAACTTAAGAAGTGCAGTAATGGAAGCTCTACTACCTCGGGGATCAAGGTTCGCAGGAAGGGGCATTAGACATGGCTTATGTAAAGAAACAGCTCAAGTGCTACCTTCAGGACTAGAAAGCTCATATTTAAGGAGACTAAAAATATTAATTTTTATTTCAATTTTAATATAAATGAATTATGATGCTACCCGCAGTGATCCTTAAAATCCTAAGCATTATTTAAAATATTGTTTCTTCTTTTTTTTAAGGTTTATGCCATAGGTTGCATGCACTCATCAGAGAAAGAGAGAGAGAGAGTGAGGGGCAGGTAAGAAATCACTGCACCTCCCTCTCCCAGGAGGATGACCATGCCACAATCCCTTTTCCTCTTGGGATTTTAGGCACTCATATACACATATCTGACATGATTTTCAAGCCACCGGGTCTAGAATTAGAACCACAGTCAGTCATGTGGGAGTCTAGCACTTTAACCACCATGCCACCTGCTGGCCTCACTTCTTTTAAAATTGCTAGTGTGTGTGTGTGTGTGTGTGTGTGTGTGTGTGTGTGAATGAGAGAGAGAGAGAGAGCGAGCGCAAGCACCCCCCTCCACACACACACACAGGATGTGGTCATACTGCCATCTTTTTCCTCTGTTTCATCTCATCAGGATTTGGCACACACACACACACACACACACACACACACACACACGACCTCTTTTCAAGCTGCTGGGGTTGGAATCAGAACTGCAGCTGACCAGGTGGGATGCAGCTTTCTCTGCACAGCACTTCCCACTGAGCTATGGGCTGACCCTGTAATATTACTTCTAAGAAGACATCAATTTGGAGTTCCAGGACGGGGTGACACGATTCCATCTGTAGCCGGACTGGAGGTTCCACGGAACTGTGTAATGGGGATATTAGTTACTGGCCGTGGGATTCCAGTGAGGTTAGTTCGGCATGACCGCCATCCTGAAAGCAGCAGAGGGCATGTGGAAATTGTGGGTGACTAGCTGTGGAGATTGTGGCCAGAGGCGGAACCGCTGGGAGTGGACCTGGTGGCCACAAGATAAGGGGCTTTCGGAAGGAACAGGAACAAGGCTTCAACTGTACTTTTCTATCTGCTGATTACGAGTGACTTGGATAATAAATACTAAGCAGTATTCTCATGTTTAAGTCTAACTGTCAATTGGCGTGTTCTGATTTGAATACATTGTCTAGAAAATGGATTTATCTTACAATGTAGATCCTAGCAAAGCCATTTGCTTGTTATAAATGTAAACCTTGACCCTTACAGAAAGCATGGTTAGTATTAAAAGCTGGTTTGCTTCCGAACAGCCTGAGGCTGGAGGTGGGGTAAGAACCAGGAGGGCTGCCCACTCTGCCATTTCATAGCTTAGGAAACAAGCTCGGGTTCATTCATTGGCTCTGCTACCAGAGCCAATGGGCCCCTTTCTGCCTCAGTAACCTAACCTTGACCATGGTAATTACCCTAGAGGCATGCTACAAAATATGGAGTCTTTCTACTTAACCTTAGAGACTTTGGCTCTGTCAGGTCTGGCCCTGAGGAGCTATTGTATGGAAAAGCCCAAGCAGGAGTGCTGAGTGGGTTTGCAAATCGCTGCTTGCTTTCCCTGTCTGTAAAGAGTGAATAAGTTTCATGTAGGCAGGACATAGTGAGGTTAGAAAAAACAATAGAGAACAAATCCCAGCAGCAGGACTGCACTGGGGATACAGTCAGTCCCTGTGAGGTCTAGAGAATGAAGCAGAAAAAGCCTGTCCCACCCTACAGCCCGTCAGGCACTCGGGTAGGAAGGACATGGCCAATACAGCTGGAAAGTGGTGGTGGGAATGCGGAGAGCCCGTATGGTTGTGAGTGTCCATTGTTAGGAAAGAGGATGAGGGAAATGTGTGATGCATTGGACTGACTCAGTCTCCAGCAGAGATAGCACTGCCATTCCTTTATTCTTTCATATACTCTTTGATCTCTGAAACAGTAGTTGAACACCTAATATGTGTTAGATCCTCTGCCAGAAAACACTATAGAACCCAGAACAGATGTGATACCTGCCTTGTGTAGAATAGAATGCAGTGGAGGTGATTTTCCCTGCTCAACAATTAATTAATTACCACTCATGGTAAATGCAATGAGGGAATCGAACTGGGAGCTACAACAGAGGTTACTGGGGTAGGAACACAGGGTGAGTGGGCTTTAGATGGGGGCCTTTCTCTGATGAGAATTATAGCAGAGAAGCAGGCTACTCTCTCAAATGTGCAAATGCCTGGTGCTAAGTCACAAGAAGTGTTCTTCGAATCTAACATGGACATTAGACAACTCAATTCTTGCAAGGACAAATGTTCAAATTTTTTTTCTGAATGCTCAGAACTATTCCATAATGTAAGCCATAAGACACGTAATTCCAATGATGAGCACTAATAATTGGATTGCTGCAAATGTGCATATCTGCCTGACTTTGGGTCACAAGTGTATCCATGTGGGAATGTGTTGTGGGAAGCTCGAGCTCTTAAGTTCAAAACTTGGATGCATGGGAGCCAGCAGGTGGCGTGGTGGTTAAGGTGGTGGACTCCCAGATGGCTGATTGCTATTTGAATCGATCAGGTGGCTTGCTTTCTCACTCTCTCTCTCTCTTCCTCTCTCTCTCTCTCTCTCTCTCTCTCTCTCTCTTGGGTGAGTGCATGTGCCCTGTAGCAAATTAAAAAATAATGATAATGATAAATAAAATTGAATAAATAATTCTTTTCTTTTTGGAGAGGTTTTTCACTATAGGGCGCGTGCACTCGCCAGACAGACAGAGAGAGACATAGAGACAGAAAGCAAGAAATCAACCCCCAGAGGGGATGGCCACACCACAATCCCTTCTGCTCCAGTCTCCTCTCGGGATCTTGGGCACGCATGCACACGCACCCGGCGTGAGTTTTAAGCCACCGAGTCCAGGACGTGAACCACTGTTGACTACGTGGGAGTCCAGTGACATAGCCACTACGCTAACTGCTGGTTCCAATAAATAATTCTTAAAGAAAAAAAAAGACTTGGACAGAGGTGTGAAAATCAGAGCTGGTCATGAAGAAATGCTAATGGTCAAGTCATTTCTGTAATGCCCAGTGGGCTGCTGGGAGACCTCTGACCCCGGTCAGTTCAGACAGGGAAGTTAACAGGTTTCACTTCCGCCTGTTCCCAGTGGTGATGGTGGCCCCTGGGGTGGTGTGTTTCGGATGGTGTGGAGACTACCTAGGTGTGGCAGGAAGGAGAATCAGCACAAAGGGAAAGGCATGGACGAGGTGAGAACTACCAATCCTGCACTTAGCATTTGCTTTCATGTAAGCAGAGAGGCCCAGAGGAAAAGGCTTGAGATGAGCTGGGAAGAGAGGTTAGAATCAGGCAGTTCTGTGATTCAAGTCTGTGTTCTGGGGTATTTTTTTCTCTGAGCCCCAGCTTCCTCAGTTGTAAACGAGAAAGGAGTGGAGAGACAATATCCTGAGCTCTTGCAGTAAATAATAAGAAATAATGATCTTCCTTGTCTAGTGGATTCTCAGGAGCTGGCCAACAATCAAAGTAACTCAAATGTCAGCACAGGGTACTGACTCTCTTATGGTAAATGGGCTTTCGAGCTAGTCCCACAACCCCTATAGAAAAGCCAAAGCGCCAAGATTTCTTCATGTTCTGAAAAATTATTTTTCTTGTTATCTGCCTGGCTTTGGTTTCTGGCTTCTGCATCTTGCATCTGTTCCCCTGTTTCTGTCTTATCATTGACTTGAGTGTTGAGAACATCATCCATTTCTTGAGCTTTTTCTGCACAAATTCTTCTCTCACATGGCACGCATGTACGAAAGATTTTCCTGGAGATTGGAGGATAGAATCTAGGAGCTTACATGACCATGACACACAGAAAATAATTTGAATCTCAGATTCACGAGATCTTAAAAATCCCTTTGGCAATTCCTGCCAATTTTATCTCAGTTCTCCTTTAGTACAACCCTAGTTTCTCTTCTCCTTCCTATTATTTTATATATGCCTAAGTTTTTGTTCCTAAGGATTTTATCTTCTATTCTCCACTCATCTCCTTCCTCCTAAAATTATTAAAATATTGAGAAGTTCCAAGGCATGTAGAAGTCAGGAATCCAAAGCAAAAGCTGGTTCTTTGAAAAGATATCACAGGGGTTCTTACAATCTTCTTTGAGTACAATGGCCCTAGAAAATTGGACACACAAAGTTGTATGTGTGTGTATCTGTTTCTTCCTGAGTAGAGAATTTTCTATTCATAGAATTTTTAAATGGATCGCTGTTCAAAAGAACATAAGTGCAATGGTTATACAACTTTGTATTCATTAACTATAGAAAAACACTGCGAAGCTCATGCGAGAGAGAAATTGAAATGTACAATCCTGTAAGAGGGAAGCCTCACTCAGGAAACGTAAGGCTGACATACAAATAGTTTTGTTCATGAGAAAGGTTAGAGTATGAAACCAAGAAACTAGAAATAAATCTTGCTTCACAAAGTGATCCACTTTATAGTTTATTTAAAGAGTTTTCTTTGAGCAACAAAACATTTGCTTGTGGGTCACTAAGTAACAAATGAGAAGTAAAGAAGGAGGAGAGTGGCCCTGAGACAGGTGTTGACGTCTAATGTACAAGGTGTGCCTATCACTTAAACCCCTCCGGAAAGCACTGTGCTCACACGGGAGTGAGCACTTGCAGTCCTGTGTTGCAGCGCTCTTGGGAAAGCCACCCAGGATTTCTGAATCAGGGATCCCCTGTTATACATTGACATATGCAAGAGAAAGCATGATGCCAATAATGAAGCATCTTAAACAAGAATTTAAGTTCACAAGAACAAGGTTTTCCATTTGATTTTTTAGATTAATTTAATGTTTGCATTTTATCACTGTTTATCATTACAGCATACCAAATGAGTTTTCCCATCATGAATCCACTGCATACCGGTCAGCACTCGATGGCAGAAACTGAATGATTGAAAGGTATAAAAGCATGGAGAAAGAGGGCTGGCAAGTGATGTGGTGGTTAAAGGTACTGGATTCACACATGGCCGAATGTGGTTCAAGTCCTGGTGGCTTGCTTTCTTGCTTTCCCTTTCTCGGTGTCTCTCTGTTCAAATTAAATAATAAATGAAAATCTGTAGCATTTCTATATACAAACAACAGGCAGACTGAGATAGAACTGAAAAATGTAATTCCATTTACCATAGCCACAAAAAGTATAAGATACCTAGGAATAAATCTAACCAAAGAACTTGAACACTTCCACAAGGAAAATTATGAGAAGCTAAAAAAGAAATTGAAAATGATATAAAAAAGTGGAAGGACATCCCATGTTCTCGGATATGAAGAATTAATATAACCAAAATGGCAATTCTACTCAAATTAATCTACACATTTAATGCAATCCCAATCAAAGTGCCAGAGACATTCTTCACAGATCTAGAAAAGACAATCGTATAATTTGTCTGGAATCATAAAAGACCTCGTATTGCCAAATCAATCCTGCACAAGAGGAGTGGAGTGGGTGATATCTCACTTCCTAACACAAACATATACTATAAAGCTGTGGTAATCAGAACAGCATGGGATTGGCACAGAAATAGGTAGGTGGACCAATGGGACAGAAGAGAGTCCCCAAAAATAAACTCCCAGACATACAGCCAGCTGATTTTTGACAAAGGGTACCAGTCAATCCAGTGGGAAAAGGAAAACCTCTTTAGCAAATGGTGCTGGAAAAACTGGATATCCACCTGCAGAAAGATGAATCTGAACCCCTACCTTTCACCTCTGACAAAAATCAACTCAAAGTGGATCAAAGATCTAAACCTAAGACCTCAAACTATAAAACTACTGCTGGAAAACACTGGGGAATTTCTGGGAAACATTGGGGTAGGCAAAGACTTCTTAAATAAGACACCCAAAGCACAGTCAATAATCTCAAAAATAGTGAGAAGTGAGATTACACGAGATTAAGGTTTCTGCATGGCAAAAGACACAGTAATTAGTGTAACTCAATAGCCCTCAGAATAGGAAAATATTTTTGTAAACTATGTGTCAGATAAGGGACTGCTAACCAAAATACACAAGGAACTCAAGCAACTGTCCCGAACAAAGATATTAACCCTATTAAAAGATGGGAGAATGAGTTGAAAAAAACCACTCTCTAAAGATGACATTCAAATAGCCAAAAGACATATGAAAAAATGCTCACCATCCCTCATTGTAAAGGAGATGAAGATAAAAATCACAATGAGATACCACTAACCCCAGTCAGAATGACTAAGATTAAAAAAAAAAAAAAAAAAAAAAAAAGCTGGAGAATTCTTAATCAGAAAAGTGCTTGCACATCCATGTTTATTGTGGCATTATTCACAATTGCTAAGATATAGAACCAACTCAAATGCCCATGAAGAGATGAATGGATGGAAAAACTGTGGCACATATACTCTATGGAATACTACTCAGCCATAAAAAACAACAAGACCCTGACTTTTGACAGAAAGTGGGTGAATATGGAAGATTTACTGCTGAGTGATGCAAGTCAAGCAATGAAGGAGAGACATTGTATGTTCCCACTTAATATATACTGAGTGTCTGCACTCTATGGCTGAAACTGAATGCTTAAAGGTTATAGAAACTAAGTAAATGGTTGTGAATACCAGATACAATGTGAGAAGAGGGTGGGTGAAGGAGTAGAGTCTGAAGAAGGACATGAAAGAGAAAAAGAGAGAAGCAGGGCATTTATGGGACAAAGAAATGGATTATTACCTATTGAAGATAACTTTCTAGTATGGTGAACGGGACTGGTGAGAAATGTACACGTGTTGGAATATTCACTTTGTAAGCTAAGTAATGTGATTGAATATATAAAAGAAATAGAAAGAAAGTAACAAAAAAAACAAATAAAATAAAATAAATAAATAATTCTTTAAAAAAAAAAACCATGGAGAGCAATGAGGATACTGGACAGTGGGGAAGGAAGGTGGGAAATGGGGGAGAGTGAGAGGGAGGGAATCAAGGAGAAAATGAAAGAAATAAAGCACTTAAGAGACCCCCAAATGGAAAATCTTCTGTTTGTAAAAGACTTGTAAGCCATGCCTGGGGAGATGAAATTGCTCTATGCTCACCTGTAGGCGAATGGGCTCCAGACAAAGATCTGGGGGCCTGAGGGGCTCTTCGTGAGCACCCACAGCTAGACAGCTAGTGGAGTGTAGACGTTCACAATTCTGCTAGCTAGACCCTTTCCTACAGGGTGGTAGCCCTCTTGAGTTTGAATTTTATTTCTGGTAACTCCTTAGCCAGCATATGAAGAACACGTGCTAGCAGTTAAAAACAATGAAAGACTGGCAGCCCTTTTGGAGAGAGTAACACATTATGTCAAGAAGAGATGACATTCCCTGTTGGCCATCGTTTCACCTGCTGAGCAATCATTCTTAGCTCCCTACTTTCAACTGTACCCCTGGTAATTATGCCCAATGCACGCAACACTTTCTGCTTTCTCTTGTTGAACTTTTAGAAAAGTCTTGCTAACTCTGTAAGTCCATAAAAGCTGTAAATAAATTAGAAATCTTGTATTTAAACAAGATTTTTCCCTCCTACCAGGTTTAACTTAGAATTTGAAAAATCCCTCTGTGTTATCAAAAGTATTCCACCTCCTCTTCCACCCCAGCAACACTTCACTGCGTGATGGACCTTGTCGGTGTGTGGAGGGCATCCCAGCTCTCACGCCAAAGCCCCATTCACAGTGGTGCCTCCACCAGTGGTGGAGTTTACTCTTGAGAGAAAGGGCCCTGAGAAGATGCATAGGCTCCAATCTAACTGGGCTTCAGGTACTTGGGGACTTACACAGTGGGCAAAAGTACCGCTGGAGAGGGGTGAGAG
Organism: Tupaia belangeri chinensis; assembly: GCF_000334495.1. Taxonomy (NCBI): domain Eukaryota; kingdom Metazoa; phylum Chordata; class Mammalia; order Scandentia; family Tupaiidae; genus Tupaia; species Tupaia belangeri. The sequence continues at coordinate 123,523 of NW_006160067.1, forward strand.
AAGTGCTTTTAAAGGACAGAGTCCAGAAAAGGGGTTCTCCTTACTCTGGCCGAAGGGTGCTACTGCCTTCAGACATGAATGAAAACCAGCCAAGAAAAGAACGGTGAAGAATGAAGCACTGACACATGTTACAGCAGGAGTGAACTTTGAAAACATGATGCTGTTGGAAAGAAGTCAGACCAAAGATGTGTTGCATTGTGTTTCCACTCACATGAAATGTCTAGAACATGGAAACAAAGAGCAAGTTCAGTGACTGCTTGAGGCTGGGGGTGAGGAGGTGGAGGGAGAAGTTGTACCTAAAGGATACATGGTTTGGTGCTGAGATAATTAAAATGTTCTAAAATTGCAGTGATGGTATATTAATATGATGCAGTTACATATGGTTATATACATACATGGTTTCATATATGTATATACATTCATGTGGGATGATTTTATATCTATGAATATACTAAAAACTATTGAATTGTACACATGGATGGGTGAATTATATCATGTGTGATTTATCTCAAAGCTAGGGTGAATACAGTTCATTCCAATTAAATGAATTGGTCATTTCTAGTCTGTGAAGTTAAATGATTAAGCCCATGAGACTTAATCAAACAGAGTGAGGTTCAATTGCAGGCTCTGCTATGTCTAAGCTTTATGATACTGGACAATTTCCTTAATTTTTCTGTACTTATTTCCTCATCTACAAAGTAACATTGGTATTACTTCCAGCGTAGTGCTATGATTGGGATTAAATAACTTGGTGTCATATAGTAGCACCCACAGATAGTACCTAATAATCATCCCCATTATTAGTAATCATGGCCATTAAAATAGCCTGTGCCTCATACACCCACAGACACACGGGCAGGGACTCATTGGAGAGTATGACAAGGTTCTCTTAGGAATTTGCAAGGCCTGTGTTAACATTTATGTTAACAGCAACGATAATTCATGGAAATCAGCTGAAAGATTCCAACTTACACAAGCTGTCATGCATCACTCACCGAGCAAAGCCAGGCTGCAAGACAGGCGTCAAATCTGTCTCCTCCGCTAGACAGTGAGAGGGGAGTGGGCAGAGACTATGTCAGGAGACAGAACCCAAACAGATGATCACAGCTACATAAAATAAGTAAGAGTAGAATGAATGACTAAGGCATTTGAGAAGTGTGGGAGCATATAGAAAGAACAGTCTGGAGGAAACTAGTCTGGAGAAGAATTCTTGGAGCTGAGGTTTTTGAGCCACACCATACAGGATGTGTAGTTGAGAGAGACAGTATGCAAACGCAGGACGGTGGACAGCAGGATGACGTGGGGGAACTGTGTGTGTTTCTGTGGCTTCTCAAGGGCCACATCTCGTAGTGTGGGTGGGAGAGCACAGCAGAGGAGGGTGGAGGGACAGGCTGGAACACAGCACAGAAGTCCTGAACACAACACCAGCAAGTTGAATTTTTTCCTTGGGTGAAATGGGAGAACTTCAAACCAAGGAGGGGCATGTTCTAGCTGTGCTCTGGAGAAGTCACTTTTCTTAAATTTATGAAGAACAGAAAAATGGAAGAATTGGAAGCAAGAAAAACCATAAGGATGATGCTGCTTTAGGGTATGACTAGATGGAGGCACAAAGAAGTTGAAAAATGAGGAGATATAAAACAGTATTGAGTTTAAGGACTAAAGATATAGATGAAATCAAGATGAATTTTTTTTCTTACATAATGAGAGGTGAGTCATTATTTAAGTTTATTCTCTCTTGCCTGAAAACCGGACACTTGAAACTGGTGATTTCTACGATGAAGGTTTATCAAGCTCTTGGTTTGGAGGTCCAGGGTCAAAGGGTAAGGGCTAGTGAAGGTTTCCTTGATGGTGAACACTCTCAGAAGAGTCCCAGGGTGCAGAGTGTCATGTGGCAAGACAGAGCAAGAACATGCCTGTCTGTGATCAGGTCTGTGTCTCCTGATATGCCCGCAAGTATCAAGTCACCAGGATCCCAAACCTGATGCCTCCTGTCTTCCCCAAAGCATCATCTTTCAGTATCATAATTGGATTAAGCCTCAACTCTCTCAATACTTCTGCAAAGGTTCACCAGATTTCAAACCATAGCAGTCATGGCATCGTGTAAGAAACATGGGAAGCTTGAATGTGTGAAGATGAATGCAACTCTTAGGTTTTCTAGCATGTAGTTCTTCCCAGTGTACCAGTGCAGCAATGCAAGCAGAGGTGCATGCAGATTTGCTCAAGGATGGAGGATTTCAATATGATCTTGCCACCTGTTTTCTCTTTACACACACTTTATTGGTGGCATTTACTTCTAGGTAGGAGTTTAGTCTAGGTATTCATATATAAAATAGTTGGGACATGGAACAGTGGATGGTTCTTAGAACTGGTCACTCTATGGATTCAGGTATAATAAGCCTAGTGCAATGTTTGGATGAGTAGGATTGTCTCCCAAACAGAGGGAACACTTTACGCAAGTCGCACTAAGTAGAACACTGGTATGGCCAAGAGAGTAATAGGTGATACTACTGGAGTCTTTTTGCAGAAAAGAGAATTCATACTTATATTTGTATCAGAATTAAAATTTTTAGTTGCAAACAATATCATCTGCTCTTGCTGGTAAAAACAAAAACAGGATTAGGACCAACAAATGCTAATAGTTATATCGCCAGACTTCCATGTAGTCGAATGTGGTTCAAATCTCAGACCTGGTGGCTTAAAACTCATGCCAGGTGCATGTGTGTGTGCCCAAGATCCCAAAAGGAGAAAGAAGAGAAGAGATTGTTGTGTGGGCTCCATTCTGGAGGGTGATTTCTTGCTTTCTGTCTCTCTATCTCTCTCTGTCTCTCCAGCAAGTACATACACCCTATAGCAAAAATCTCTGAGAAAAAAAAAAAAAAAAGGAAAACCAATTTTTTTTTCAGAGAGTATTAAATAGTTTACATAATCCCCAGGAGATAAAAGAACCTGAGTCCCAGAGTCAAAATAAATGCCTGAGCCCTCTTCAGATGCCATGGTGCAACACAGAGGATGCCCAAGATTGGATACACCAGCACAAACACTGTCATCCATGAAGAATTAGACTCACCCACCACTCTGCTTTACTGAAGTTCAAGGCCCCAGTTATATGACTTCTACAGTTTGATTTTCATCAAAATCTTGCATAACTGGATATTATTGGTAGAATATACATTTCACTTTTCTAGCTTTTTACTTGAGGAAGTCTCCATTTGTAGTTTGGAAAAACACTGAGATAAAAAAGGGTTTTCCTTTTTAATTAGCAATTATTTATTTAATATCATTATTTTTCTTTTCTTTTTTTTTTTTTTTTGAGAGGTTTTCACTATAGGGCACGTGTGCTCTCCAGACAGACAAAGAGAGACAGAGAGACAGAAAGTGAGACATCACCCCCCAGGGGGGATGGCCATGCTGCAATCCCTTCTCCTCCATTCTCCTCTGGGGTTCTTGGGCATGCATGCACACACACCTGGTGTGAGTGTTAAGACACCGGGTCTGGGACACGAACTGCGGTTGACTATGTAGGAGTCCAGCGATATAGCCATTACACTAACTGCTGGTCCTAATATCATTATTTTTTTATTTGACTAGAGAGAGATTGACAGAGAAGGAAGTGGGAAAGAAAGCTGCCAAGTCCGATTCTTGAACTGTGTTTGGCCAAGTGACAGTTTAACCACCATGTCACCTGCTGGCCCCAAAAGGGTTTTCAAGCTGGTTGATAAGTTCAAATAAAAACGCTGCCCCAGCACAGGTCAACAGAAGCCACAATTTATATGATACAAGTTGCATGATAGAGTTATTAGATCATTTCTATTTTTTTTAAATTGACAATAAGGTGAAGAAAACAGAATGGTCCCTCTAAAACTTTAGCAAAATACAAATGATTAAAAATGGGAATTTGAGTTCCCTTCAGCTCAGTGGCAGTACAGCCTGTAACAAGAGTTTGAGAGAAAGAATTCAAAGTTTGAGTCTTCATTCCATTGGCTGGTTTTTGGGTCATCGCGGGTAAGTTTCTTCTGCTCACGATGGAGGCCATAGTAGTGTGGTCCTGAGGATCACATGAGGTCATGCTTTTCGAGTGCGCTGTAGGGAGCTGTCAGAAGGCAGAGCCTCAGACACCCAGGACTCTGCACCTGTGCATTAGCACGAGGATGGTTTCTGCTGTGAACACCCAAAGCCCTCATTCTCCTGCCACCTTTGCTTTGTTTCCTGTCTCCAAGGACAGCAATAAACCATATACCGAAGCCCAATTAGGCATGCAGAACTCTTGTCTGTCTTATCTTAATCCTGCCAGTAATAGAACAGTAATTGTTCAGAGCAACTACAAGGGAACTTGTGAGTGAAGAGAGCAGACAGTGCTCCAATTGATCTCAATTACTGTCATGAAATTGAGTCTTCTGTCGGACATCTAAATTTAATGCTTCTTTTTCCCCGAGGAGCTGTCCCTGGTGGTTGCCTCCTATCGTATCTGTGGTTGGCCTGTCACCATCTGCATTGCTCTCTTCATCAGAATGACGAAATTGTTTTCATTCACCCAGCGTATCTGCTCTGTGCTTTGTGCGTCTGAGATCCTTGCTCCAGTCTTCTGACATTTGTATCTGAATCTTTTCATTTTCCCAGGGCTTCACACCCAGGGAGGAACTATGAATTGATTTCCATTTATGAGCAAGGAGACAATTTTTCAAAACCTAAACAAGATGATTATAGGCTTTGCCCAAAGGATGAAAACATATTCTGAAGTGAATTATTTCCCTCTTTATTTGGGTACAATTAGGAAAGTTAATGATGGGTAATTTTCAGCATGCATATGCTTTCTCTTTGTTGATTTATAAGGAGGCATAAACGTAATTAGGTGTGCATATGCATCCTCACAGTTTAATGGGCCCTGAATCCCTGGTAATTAGGAGGCGCAGCATGTCGTTGATGTGTCATTTTTCAGGAAAAGGTATAGGAAGCTTTTCGAGTTGACGATCCCCAGGAAATTACATGAAAATGCAAGGTATATAGTTATGTGAATTCAGAAATAATGGTATCTTAGGATACATTCACCATCTGTTTTTCTTCTTAAATAGATTCAATAGATTTAGATAGATTTAGAAAATGTGTCTCCCTAAAGTAGGAGTTCCTTTTTAAAGTTGCAAAGATATCTGTATTTAGAAATTAACAAATTTATAGTGTTTTAGAACTAAAGGAATATAAAAGAGCATCCAGTGAAGATAATGTTTTATAGATGAGTTTGTTCAGACTCAGTGAATTGCCATCATTTTTCTCAAGGTTGTATAGTTTTTGAGAAACCTACAGAGGAGTTGGCAGAAGATGAAAGAGGTAGAATTGCTAAGGTTTTTTTTTCCTGTAGCATCCTTAGAGTCTCAGCTTTCATGTCAGCAAGACCAGCTATGTAATTTATAGAGTCTAGTGCAAAACTAAAATTCAGAGATGCTTGTCCAAAATCTAAAAATTAAAGATAGTGACCATGGAGCTTTAAAGCAACCGAATTTAAAGATAGTGACCATGGAGCTTTAAAGCAAGCATTGAGCCTTTGAAGCACAGGGTCCTATCTGTCTGTGTAGGTGACACGAGTATGGTGACCTCGAGTGCCACACAGTTTTGGATGACCCAGAATGGGTCACTAAAAGGTAGTGAGCCAGAAGACGTCAAGACCAGGGGTGGGGAGGCATAACTGCTAATAGCATTTTCAGGAAGTACTGGCCAGAGAACAAGAGACATCTGAGAAAGCTTATCCATTTTAACCATTTTTAAAGGGAGAGGAAAGAGAGAGGCGGCACCCGAATGGTACCTTGGCATTGCTGTCTACCACCTGCCTCAGGCGGCCCTGGATCATGAGCACATAGCTGTTTGCCTAGTCAGGGAAGTGTGGACAGGAACACCAGGGTCTGGTCCCTGTCATTGCTTTGGAACTACAGCTCAAATAGAAATAGTGCTTGCTGGGACAGCTCATGTTTTGAAGGTTAAGCAGCTGGATTCCACATGGTTGATTGTACGATTCAAGTCCCAGCCCCAGCAGCTTAAAAAACACACTGGGAGTGTGTGTGTGTGTGTGCGTGTGTGCATGTCCAAAGTCTCAAAAGGAGGGAGCAATGGAGGAGAAGCATTTGTGGCATGCCCATTCTTCATGCGGAGGTGCTTTCTCACTCTTCCCCTCTCTTTGGTAAGCACATACATCCTTTGGCAACTTAAAGGAAAAAAATAAAAGAAAGAAAAATAAGAAATAGTGCTTGTCTGCATGATGGTATGTGGGCTATGCTTGAAAGAGGACACAATTATGTCAACTTCCTATTTACTGGAACAGTTATCTTTTGGAAAAACAAGCATGCAGGTAAGACAATCAAGATTCAGTTTCTTTTTTGGGGAAGAGGTTTTTGCTACAGGGCGTGTGTGCTTGCCAGAGAGACAGAAAGCGAGAAATCACCCCCAACGGGGATGGCCACCCTGCAATCCCCTCTCCTCTATTCTCTTGGGATCTTGGGCACGCATCACACAAGCCCGGTGTGAGTACAAGCCACGGAGTCCAGGACTCTAACTGCGGTCAACTACATGGGAGTTCAGCGACACAGCCATTACACTAATTGCTGATCCCAAGATTTGGTTTCTTTATAAGTATCCAATTATGATAAAGACAATGCACATTCATTGTGGGAGTATCTATCACATTCCAGGCACTGTTGTAGGCGGGTTATTTAGAAAATCATATCATTTCTCTTGAGAAGCTTTCTGTCAAGTAGAAAAGATAATCTTATAAATTACTTTTAGGACCAGCTGATGCATAGTTGTTAAGATGCTGGACTCCTACACGGTGGGTGGACCACAGTTTGAGTTTCAGACCTGGTAGTTTGCTTTTCCAGATTTTTTTTTCTTCCTCTCTCTCTCTGTCTCACTCTCTGAACACACATGCCCTGTAGAGAATTTAAAAGAATAGTAATTAATAAAATTAAATTTAAAAATTATTTAAAAAGTTATTTTTTATAAAAATTAGAAAAAGTGTTGAGGTATAGATAGTACTTTTCGAGCTCAGAGAAATGAAAAACAAAACAAAACAAAACCAAAAACAGGCTAAAATGAAACGGTTCACAATTATTGCTCCTTGACTATAGCCAAATGGTACTAGTGAGTCTTCTCAGAGACATCCTGGGAAAATCGTTATCCACCGTTCTAGAAGCACCATCAGAGATGAAGAGAAGTGAACGTTCTTGCTCAGGACCACAGAGATATCATAAAGGATGCCTTTGGAATAAAATAGCCAGTATCTGACCTCACAGTCCCATAGGCCGGTGGTCCTCATCTGTGGCTGCTGGAACAGCAGCATTAACGTCAGCTGGGACATGCGAGTCTGCGTCTCTGCAGAGATGGTCCACTTACCATGGCCTCCAGGGGGCACTAGTGCGCCCCTTCTGTCGGGTGCTCCCGTTCCTACACTTCCTGAGTGCTTGTAGCGAGTCGCACATCCTGCCAGGTGCGTTCTGTATTTCAAGTCTTAATTTGACACAATAATCTCGTGAAGCAGATGCTATGTTTTTTCATGTTTGTAGTTAATGAAAGTGAAGGTCAGAGAGACTGAATAACTTGGAAGAATTTGTGCTTGTTTTTATTTGTCTTTACTCACTGGAAGATTAATTTCCGGACACGAGAATTAATTCTTAGCTCCCCGATTCATCATTGCATACTTTGTACCTTCACAGAACTCAAAAGGGTCTCTGTGCTCAATAAATGCCTAGAAAGTGAATGAATAAATGGATGAATGGAGCAGTCATATAGGAAAAGACAGGTCTTGCATCTAGATCTGCCTGGGTTTGTAGCCCAAGTTCTTCTCATCAGATCTTGAGAAATGCTTTCTGAAAATGGTAGCATCTCAGCTCTCTTGTACCTTTCTCGCATTCATAGAGAAATTTTTGAGAATGGATGGAGAAATCAGAATTCAAGCTGTGGTCTTGCCCAGGACTGGCAGTCAGACGTACCTGGGAATTGGCTGTTACATTGATGGGTTTAGATTAACTTGGTTCTTTATCTTTGGTTTGGGGTGTTTATCATGCACGCCCAGACTGTCACATGCTGGGGATAAGGTATTAAGCAAAACGAGTTGTGTTAGTCATGTTGCATAGCAAGGAAGGGCTTTAGGACAGTAGTTCTGTGCTATAAATTCTGAAGAAAGATGAAGATGGACAAGACAGCATCGTACCTGAACCCCAACCTGGCTTCTGGACTCACGTTTTTGTCCTAAAGAGAAAAACTCTGTAGAGAGAAGTTGAAGAAGCTGTCGAGATTCTGAGCTAAAGCCATACTTCTGTCATGCCTATAATGACAGGTTTCTGGATGGAGTGTAGGAATGGGCATTGTTCCCTCTGGGGTTTGAAATATGGGTTGCCTCCATTTATGATTTGGTGATTTCGTAGTTGATATGCAGTCTCAGGGTGGATGTAATTGTCTCCTTGACCTGGCCTCTGTCCTAGTTCCAACATCACTGTCAGCCACAGGAAAGGCTCCGGAAGGGCCATGTGCCCTCACAAGAACCACTGTTATGAAGGATGTCTGTGCAGTCTCTCCACCCGCCTGCTCCCTGCTGGTTTGAATGTGTCTCTCCAAAACTCATGTGGTAAAATTTGGTGAGTCATTATACTGGTCTCAAGAAGATGGTGACAATGCATTATGTATTACAGAGGGGGCCTCCGAGCGGTCATCTGGGGTAGAGAAGATCATCACAATGGGGCCCCTGTGACTGACTCTCGGTGGCTTTAAAGGAAAGCACACAGAGACACTAACAGACATACACACACTCCTGTTCCCTTGTGAGGTGAGGCCTTGGGCCACCTCACAACTCTGCAGAGAATCCACACCAATAAGAAGACCTGATGAGGTGCCTTGTAACCTTGGGGCTCGAAAACTGTGAGCTAAGCAAAGCTCTATTCTTTATAAATTACCCAGACTCAGGTAATTAGTTGTTAGCAACAAAACACACTAAAACACTAACTTATTTCTGACAGGGCTCTGAACAAGGGTTTTTCTTGAATCTCTTATTTAAAAAGTTCGTCCCCACCTCCGTCACTCTGAATCTGTTTTATTTTATCTTTCTTCATTGCATTTATCAAAGCTAGCGTATTATATATATGCTATTTCCCTAACTATTTGTTTTCTGTCTGCTGCCATGTGAGCTCTGTATGAACAAGAACTTCCTGTTTTACTCACATTATGTTTATATTTTAATTCCCAGAGGGCATGTGCATTCACCAGAAAGAGACAGCACGACAGAGGGACAGAGAGAGAGGAAGAAAGCATTCCCCACTGGGACATGGTCATGCTGCACTTCCTTCTCCGTCTCGCCATCCTGTAAAGATTTTGGACACACACATATACATGCAATGTGTTTTTTAAGCCACTGGGGCAGGGATTTGAACTATAATCAGCAGTGTGGGATCCTGCTCCTTTAAACACTAGGCCACAGGCCTGCCCTGACATTCTGTTTTAGAGTGACTTAAACAGAAATGCCATATACAAGCTGTTTTACAAATATCTGTAGAACTAATTGATAGCCGCAGTTTCATGGGGAACAGATACTATCAGAAAGGTCCAGTTTGACCCTGTAGTCCAACCAAGGTGTAGGATGAGGTGAGTTCATTAATGATTTTTGAGCCCCCTTTTTTTTTTTTGGAGAGATTTTCACTGTAGGACGCGTGCGCTCGCCAGACAGAGAGAGACATAGAGACAGAAAGCGAGAAATCACCCCCCAGGGGGGATGGCCACGCCGCAATCCCTTCTCCTCCATTCTCCTCTCGGGATCTTGGGCACGCACGCACACGCGCCCGGCATGAGTTTTAAGCCACCGGGTTCAGGACATGAACCGCGGTCGACTACGTGGGAGTCCAGCGACATAGCCATTACGCTAACTGCTGGTTCCCGAGCCCTTTTTCAATGACAGTCACTGACCCTCACCTTTATTTATTTACTGATTTAATTTGCTAGAGAGTAGGTGGATCTGTGGGAGACAGACGGGACAGGATGAAACGTGTCCCTCATAAGACATGGCCATGCTGCAATCACTTCTCCATCTTGTCTTCCTTTCGACATTTTGGGCATGCGCGCACACACACACACACACACACACACACACACACTGGCATGCTTTTCGAGATGCTGGGGCTGGTACTTGAACTACACACTCAACCATGTGGAATTTAGCTATCTTAAGGAGTATGCTACTAGCTGGCCCTGATTACCACTTTTTAAACACTTTATAATATACGATACTTTATGATTATTTACTCCATTTTTCTAAAATGAAAATCATGAGTCAGGGAAGCAAACCACTTGCCCAGAATCACACAGCTCACCGGTGGTGGAGAGATTTCGCACACCACCGCCAGGTGATTCCAGCCCAGTGGGAGGATGGATCTTCCCTCCCTTCCTTCCTGGTCTTCCGAGAACCGTGTTTCTGTCAGCTGGGCAGCTACACACACACACTTGACAATTTGATTTGTATCTATCCAGGAACAGGGAAATCTCCCTAGAACAAGTGTTTTGTTCATTTCTGGCTCATTCTGATTCCAAGAATACACTTTGGCGTTTATTTCGATGAATAATGCTGATGAGTATACATGCAACTTCAAAGCTGTAATTCTCATCAGCCTTCCCTCCTCTTCGGAGGCCGCTGAAAATTGCTGGCCATGTCGACTCACTTCTGAGGCTAGAATTATATTACCATTTTCTATAAAAATATTGAGACATGCACAGACACCAAACCAAAAGGGGTTGTTATATCCCATTTTCTAAAATTGTAGCAAATAGAGTGAGCTTTTTCTCTTTGGAGACTACACATTTTTTTTTTTCTTTTTGCTGTGTTCTTTTATATTTCTCCTTTTAGTGTCATTTCAGCTTAGAAAAATTGGTTATCTTTTACAATAGATTTTTCTCAGGTGGTAGACTGCTCCACTCACCAGGTGTTGATAAGCTGGCTGTTATCATTATTATAGAAATAAAGGACCAGCGCAATGAAGTAATACACAATAGGCCTAGTGATCTGGAAGGAGAATTGTGAGTGCTGTGTCAGGGCATGTGTTCTGCAAGGTGTGATAATATCAGTTACGACTCTGGATCACAGTATTAATCTTAAATCAATACAAATGTGAGTATACATACACACATCAACACACAATGGACTTCACTCATAGGACCAGACTACTTTACTTATATGTATACATTTCATATAAAAAGGATTAGTTTTTAAACATTGATTTATTTATTCCATGAGCGTGTGTGTGTGTATGTGTGTGTGAGAGAGAGAGAAAGAGAGAGAGAGGAGCACCCCTAAACAGGGTCTTGATGTTGCAAATCCTATTCCTGCCTCAGCCAGCCCAGATCATGAGCTCATGAGCACAGGTGTGCCCAGAATTCTTGGGGAGGTCTCTGGACAAAACCCAGAACCTTCCTACATGGGTCAGCCTTGCAGAATGTCATGTTTTACTACTGAGCCATTGTCCAGCCCTTAAAATAATTTTGTATGTGTGTATATTTTCTTTACATTCAAAGTTTCTTTCCATCTGTCCCTGGGTAGGGGAGTGAGAGAGGGTGGGGAGCAGTGTCCTACACATTCTCTTCTACTCCCAGGCTCACAGTTCGTTACGAGGAAGGGTGGTGGGTGATGTCGCTGACCTCGTCATTGCAGTAACTAACACTGTAGACACAGGTCGTATGAATAAGAAACTGAATAAATAAACATGAGTGCCATTTGATTCTTTCCTCACCTTCTATATTAATCAACTCCACAGTTTAGATGAGAGTGGTTTTCTTTCCACCCTCAGGACCAAAAAGAGGACTGAGCATCATGTCTCTCCTCAGGGGAGAATCTTACAAAGTTCCAAGTTCTCTCTTGCTTCAGGCACTTGCTCACATGACACCAGAGTGTTTTCTATCCAAGAAGCAAATTTCTATTCAAGAACTCCCCAGATAAACATCTATTTACTCACTTATATAAAACTGGAAGATAAAGATTGAATATATTTTTGTCAAATACAGAAATACAGCATATTGATTTGAAATAAACATTGGGAGATGGCTACATTAAACCAATTAATTTCATCATTGCCTCAAATATTTAGCATTTTATTTTTATTGTGAGAACAATTGAAATGCACTCTTAGCAATTTTTTTTTTTTTTTTTTTTTTTCTATAGGGTTCGTGTGCTCGCCAGACAGACAGAGACAGAAAGCAAGAAATCACCCCACCCGGGTGGGGGGGAATGGCCACACCACAATCCCTTCTCCTCCATTCTCCTCTCAGGATCTTGGGCACACGTGCACATGCGCCCAACCGGAGTTTAAGCCTCCAGGTCCGGGACTCGAACTGTGGTCGACTACATGGGAGTACAATGACATAGCCATTACACTAACTGCTGGTCCCCACTCTTAGTAATTTTCACGAATACAATACATTATTATTTACAATAATTAAAAATATGCATCCTTTGACCAACATGTCCCTGATACCTTTCTTCCCTTTTTTTTTAGGTTTTAAAAAAAGGTTTTTTGATAAATTTTATGTACAAGAATTAACTATCAGCATACATGTGAAGTTACTTCATCGTTCTTATATTTAAGGAGTATAAGTACAACTCACAGTTGTTCACAGATGGTGGTCAGGCTCTCAGACTTCGCAGTCCATGTTTTGCCTTAATAATCGTGTGATTATGAAGCCGTCTTCCCTCGTTAACACTTGGTTCCCTCAGACCGGCCCCAGGGTATAGCAGTTAAGCCCTGTGGATAGGGAGCTAAATCCCACATAGCCAAACACGGTTCAGATCTTGACCCCAGCAATTTGAAAACCATGCTGTTTGTGTGTGCAAAATACCATGGAAAAAGGACTGCAGCAGGACCAGGTCCCACTGAGGGACGGGGGTGGGGGGGGTTGGGGGGGGGGGGGCCTTTCTCCCCCTCTTCCTTCCCGT